>NC_041388.1:315824267-315984720 GCF_002162155.2 Triticum dicoccoides | reverse complement strand
CCGTAGAAGGGCTTCCCTATGATCCCATAGGTGTCATTTCCACCGACATCTTTGGCGCGCCAGGTAGGAGGCGCAAGCTAGGAAAATCCGGTTTTGGAGTCAACTTACCAACTCCTTCGTTGTGATGGCTCGAGAAGAGAAGGCGACGTCAATCAACCACGCTCTGGTGCCGTCCACAACCGCAATGACCATCCGCTTGGCCGCAAAAATCTAACTCGCGCACAACCTTGAGCAATTCTTTTTAATATAAGGTTATTCTCCTCGAAAGATCTTGCTCTTTGTATGGAAAACCTGCATGCAATGGCACCCTTCCGCTATTGGCAACGCCCTTGTTCAGTTTCGAGTCCGCTCAATAGTTCAAGTGGCCGCGTTGAGAACGGCAAGGTGACGTGCCTGCTATTAGCAACGCCCTTGTTCTGTTTCGAGTCCGCTCAATAGTTCAAGCGGCCGCACTAAGAGCAGCAAGGTGGTTTGTCCGGTAGCAAGCGCCCCCCTGGCAGGCTATGGTACGTCTCCAACGTATCTATAATTTTTTATTGTTCCATGCTATTATATTATCTGTTTTGGATGTTAATGGGCTTTATTTTACACTTTTATATTATTTTTGGGACAAACCTATTAACTGGAGGCCTAGTCCAAATTGCTGTTTTTTTTGCTTATTTCAGTGTTTCGCAGAAAAAGAATATCAAACGGAGTCCAAACGGAATGAAACCTTCGGGAGCGTGATTTTTGGAACAAACGTGATCTAGAGGACTTGGAGTGGACATCAAGCAACCAACGAGGTGGCCATGAGGTAGGGGGCGCGCCTACCCCTCCTGGGCGCGCCCTCCCCCTCGTGGGCCCCTCATGGCTCAACCGACCTACTTCTTCCTCCTATATATACCTACGTACCCCGAAAACATCCAGGAGCACCACGAAATCCTATTTCCACCACCGCAACCTTCTGTAACCAAGAGATCCCATCTTGGGGCCTTTTTTGGAGCTCCACCGGAGGGGGCATTGATCACGGAGGGCCTCTACATCAACTCCATGGCCCCTCCGATGATGTGTGAGTAGTTTACCTCAGACCTTCGGGTCCATAGCTAGTAGCTATATGGCTTCTTCTCTCTCTTTGGATCTCAATACAAAGTTCTCCTCGATTCTCTTGGAGATCTATTCGATGTAATCTTCTTTTGCGGTGTGTTTGTCGAGATCCGATGAATTGTGGGTTTATGATCAAGATTATCTATGAACAATATTTGAATCTTCTCTGTATTCTTTGTTGTATGATTGGTTATCTTTGCAAGTCTCTTCGAATTATCACTTTGGTTTGGACTACTAGATTGATCTTTCTTGCAATGGGAGAAGTCCTTAGATTTGGGTTCAATCTTGTGGTGCTCGATCCCAGTGACAGAAAGGGAAACGACACGTATTGTATTGTTGCCATCGAGGATAAAAAGATGGGGTTTATATCATATTGCATGAGTTTATCCCTCTACATCATGTCATCTTGCTTAAAGCGTTACTCTGTTCTTATGAACTTAATACTCTAGATGCATGCTGGATAGTGGTCGATGTGTGGAGTAATAGTAGTAGATGCAGGCATGAGTCGGTCTACTTTTCACGGACGTGATGCCTATATACATGATCATACCTAGATATTCTCATAACTATGCTTAATTCTATCAATTGCTCGACAGTAATTTGTTCACCCACCGTAATACTTATGCTATCTTGAGAGAAGCCACTAGTGAAACCTATGGCCCCCGGATCTATTTTCCATCATACAAGTTTCCAATCTATTTTATTCTGCAATCTTTACTTTCAATCTATATCATAAAAATACAAAAAATATTTATCTTATTATTATTATCTACATCAGATATCACTCTTGCAAGTGGTCGTGAAGGGATTGACAACCCCTTTATCGCGTTGGTTGCGAGGTTCTTATTTGTTTGTATAGGTACGAGGTGACTCGCGCGTGGTCTCCTACTGGATTGATGCCTTGGTTCTCAAAAACCGAGGGAAATACTTACGCTGCTTTGGTGCATCACCCTTTTCTCTTCAAGGGAAAACCAACGCATGCTCAAGAGGTAGCTGATACGTCCATTTTGCATCATGCTTTTATATCAATATTTATTGCATTATGGGCTGTTATTACACATTATGTCACAATACTTATGCCTATTCTCTCTTATTTTACAAGGTTTACATGAAGAGGGGGAATCTCGACAGCTGGAATTCTGGGCTAGAAAAGGAGCAAATATTAGAGACCTATTCTGCACATCTCCAAAAGTCCTGAAACTCCACGGGAGTTATTTTCAGAATATATAAAAAATACTGAGCGAAGAAAGCACCAGAGGGGGGCCACCCACCATCCATGAGGGCGGGGGCACGCCCTACCCCCCTGGGCGCGCCCCCCTGCCTCGTGGGCCCCTTGGTGGCCCTCCGATGCCCATCTTTGGCTATATGGAGTCTTTCATCGAGGAAAAATCATAAGCAAGCTTTCAAGAAGAAACTCCGCCGCCACGAGGCGGAACCTTGGTGGAACCAGTCTAGGGCTCCGGCAGAGCTGTTCTGCCGGGGAAACTTCCCTCCGAGAGGGGGAAATCATCACCATCGTCATCACCAACGATCCTCTCATTGGGAGGGGGTCAATCTCCATCAACATCTTCACCAGCACCATCTCATCTCAAACCCTAGTTCATCTCTTGTATCCAATCTTTGTATCCAAACCTCAGACTGGTACCTGTGGGTTGCTAGTAGTGTTGATTACTCCTTGTAGTTGATGCTAGTTGGTTTACTTGGTGGAAGATCATATATTCAGATCCATTATGCATATTAATACCCCTCTGATTATGAACATGAATATGCTTTATGAGTAGTTACGTTTGTTCCTGAGGACATGGGAGAAGTCTTGCTATAAGTGGTCATGTGAATTTGGTATTCGTTCGATATTTTGATGAGATGTATGTTGTCATCCCTCTAGTGGTGTCATGTGGACATCGACTACATGACACTTCACCATTGTTTGGGCCTAGAGGGAGGCATTGGGAAGTAATAATTAGATCATGGGTTGCTAGAGTTACAGAAGCTTAAACCCTAGTTTATGCGTTGCTTCGTAAGGGGGCTGATTTGGATCCATATATTTCATGCTATGGTTAGGTTTACCTTAATACTTCTGTTGTAGTTGCGGATGCTTGCAATGGGGGTTGATCATAAGTGGGATACTTGTCCAAGTAAGGACAGTACCCAAGCACCGGTCCACCCACATATCAAATTATCAAAGTACCGAACGCGAATCATATGAACATGATGAAAACTAGCTTGATGATAATTCACATGTAACATCCCAAATTTTCAATTTGCAATGTTATACATTAGATCATCAATGCATATCATATATTATTTGCTTTTGGATTTTGATCCTAGAAATTCTACGCAACTCAAGGACCCACGGAGAGAGTTGGGGATTTCGTTATTTTCATATTTGAGTTTTCTCAAATTTTGAGAATAGGATCATTTGATTTTATTTATTTTATCATCAATTATTTCTATTACAAAATTATGAGAGAGGGAATAAAATGACTTTCCCAAAATAAAGAAATATTGAGGATTTAATAATAAAATCATATAAGATTTTGTTTCGGAGTTTTTCGTTATTTTATTTGAATTTAGGAAAAATGTGCTGTCGGGGGAAACTGATCCACGAACACCTATGGGGCCGGCGGGCCGAGCCCCTTTCGGTTCGGCGGGGGGCGGAGATCGCACGAAGAGCAGATTGAGGCGAAGCACACGAGCATTTTTACCCAGCTTCGGAGCTCTCCGGAGAGATAACACTCCTACTGCTGCTTGTTTGATTATCTTGTGTTCTTGCTCCAGAGAGAGAGCGTAGTGTCCTTCTGGGTTCTGAACTAGTCGAACCTCGCGAACCTCCGGGCCTCGCGAACCTCCGGGCCTCACGAACCTCCGGGCCTCCCGAACCCCCTCTACGTTGCGCATGGGCCTCCTTTTATATGCTAAAGGGGTCACCGACAGGTGGCAACGCAGAGAAGGGCACAAATGTAAAAAGTGAGGTGGTTGGTACAGTTACTTGTACAGTGCACCCTACCTAACCCGGACGGCAGGGGACAAGGGCATTAAATGCCCGTCTGAGTCGCCCAAACAGTGCAGAAAAGGACCGTTAGGGGCGCCACCGTTCGCCACGATGGCGATCTTGTCAGCTTCGCATGCCACTGCGCACCGCTGGCTGCACATCCTCCCGCCACGCGCGCCTGGAGAGGACCCCAGAGCGACACGTTGGTGGATGCGATGGAGCGTGGGCACAGAGTGGCCGCCTGCCGCGGCAAGCGCCTTGCCGCTGTTGTTATCTTGTCGGGTCCGGAAGCTTGACGCTCACCGGGCCTCGAGGTACCTTGGTTGGTCTTCCCGGCAAGCTCCTCTTGCCGGGGTCTTGTTGCCTTGCCAGATCGCGTGGCGCGTCGCGGCAAGTTCCTTGGAGTGCCTTGGTTGGCCTTCCCGGCAAGCTCCTCTTGCCGGGGCCTTGTCTACTGAGCTTAAATACTTTGTTCTTGAATGGCTCCAAGGGAACCACGTAGGATCTTGGCCTTAGCCCGGCAAGCCTTACCGCGGGGTGCTGCAACTGCCCGTGCACAAGTTCGGGGTACTAGGGTACCCCTATTCTAGTACACCGACAGGAGCCCCCGGGCCTGGGCCAGACACGGTGCCGAGCGCTGTTGGGGCAGGCCCAAGACAGGGCACGGGCACATGTGGACTGGGCCACGCCGAATCTCGCTCCGTATCCACCGCGCTCTCCCCTAACGGCACGCGTTGAATGCGGCGTCGTGGGAGAGATCGTGGGTGGTCCTTTATTCGGAAGGGCGAAACGTCCGCCCCGTCCCTCTTTATAAGCAGAGGAAACAGGGGCAGTTCGTTCCCCCTCGCTGGTTGCTACTACTCCATCTTCACGAACCTCCGCCGCCCCCTCCTTCTTCTCGAAGCTGAGAGAGCAGCGCTGCGCCCCCCATTGCCACCAGCATCACCAACGCCGTCGACCTCCCCCACCACCTCCGCCATGGCTCCGAAAGCCGACAAGGGAAAGGGCATGAAGTCGGCCGAGGCGCAGCGGCTCGCGGCGCTGCGGAAGGAGCGGGCGACCTTCTCCCCCCAGCTCGGCGCGAAGGAGCTGAGGGAGTACTTCTACCTCTTTTGGGCGACGGAGATGCGTGCGCATCCGCGCACGAGGGTACTCCCAGCCGCTGCTTCGGAACTGGCTCCAAACGGGTACCCATTCTTCGCGCTGTTCTTCTATTGCGGGCTCTGCCCGCCCTTCTCGGAGTTCTTCTGCGATATCATGAACACCTACGGCTTCCGCCTCCTTGATTTCACCCCCAACGCCGTTCTGACCATGGCAGTTTTCGCACATTTGTGCGAAAACTTTGTCGGAGTCCACCCCAATGTTGCCCTTTTCCGCCACTTCTTCATACCTCGGGTAGAGAGAGGAGAGCCGCTTGCCGGAGGGATCGCCTGGATCTCGAGAGTCGGCAAGAAGGAGGCGTACTTGGAGGGTGAGCTCCGCAGGAAGTGGGAGGAGTGGAGAGCGGAGTGGTGCTGGATCTTCGAGGAGAATCCGCAGCCCTTCACCGCCGTGCGCCAAGCTCCAATAGTGCACGGCAATGACTGGAGCAACGTGGCCCCGGAAGACGAGAGGCTGAAGATCGCCATTACTAGGATCCTTCGCCTCAGGCTTGCCGGGCTCACTATAGGCGCTGTAGGCGCAGATTTCCTCCGCCGCCGCATCACCCCCCTGCAGGAGAGGGGGAGGCCCGCCTGGGAATTCAAGAACTCGGTGGACATTATGAGGCTGCGGCCGGGCCTCAACTACAACTTCACCGTCATGGAGCTGGATGCAATGCTCCTGGAGTTGTTCAAATGCGATCCCCAGCACCCATTCACGCTGGCGAGGGGCGTCGTTCCATTGTGCAATAATTCTTCGCTTGACCGGATCCGCGCCATGATGCCGTTGTGCGATTCGCACGGAATCGTTCCAACTTGGCAAGAGCCTGCGGATGACGCCGTGCAAGCGTTCTTAGACAACTTGGAAGAAGTGCCGGTCCGCGCTGACGAGCAGAAGAGCCTCACCCGTGACACCACCGACGAGGAGCTGCAGCGCATCGCCACTAGGGCGGAAGAGGTTGCGGCCGCAGCTTCCACGGGCGCGTTCGGGTTCACTATGGAGGAGGCGGAGGCGGCAGAGGCGGCAAACCTCGCCAAGCGCGCGGAGTTCGTTGGCGAGGAGGAGCCTGCCGGCTCTGAAGCTGAGCCGAGCGAGGCCGGCGAGGAAGAGCCCGAGCCTTCAGAAAGCTTGCCGCAGGCGGAGCCCCCGGCCCCGCCAAGAAGGCGTCTTTGCAGGGCCGCGGACGTAGCGGGGCGGCAGCCGGGTCAACAGCCGCCGAGCCGTGCGACGCGCTCTACCGCGGCAAGCAATGTTGCCGCGGGAGCGCCTCACGCAGCAGCGGCAACTGGAGCGGGATCTTCCCGGGCCACCGCCCCCGCCCCCGCCAAGCGGGCAAGGGATCCTACTCCTCCGCCTCGCCGCACCGGAGGGGAGCCGGACTTCGATCTTTCCACGCTCAGCTCCGACGAGGAGGAAGAAGAGTAAGTTTCTTTGGTGCTCTTGTAGTTCTTCAATCTTGCTGTTTTTATCTTGTATCTGACTTGCTTCAATCTGGACTCCTTTCTTTTCAGGACGCTGGGCCAGAGAGCGGCGAAGAGGGCCAAGGCTGCGGTGATTGTCATCGAAGATGACCCCACCGTGTCAGCAGGGGGTGGGTCCGAGACCACCTTGACGGACCCGGCAACCACTCCTCAAAGCAGCCCCCAGCGCAGCCCCCAGCGTAAGTTCATAGTTAGCTTTCCGCTGTCAGGCGCGCATGAGTGCCTTCTCCTTTGTTCTTGCTTGTTGATTTGTGTAGGAGCAGAGCAGCCATATCAGGAGCGCCCGGAAGCTGGTCCCGAAGTGCCATCTGCTTCGACTACGCCGCCAAGGGAGGAGTTCCCGGTAAGGGAGCGCTCTCCGGCAAGGGGCAGCACCGTCGATCCTGCGGCGGCCGAGACCGCAACTGCAGATCTTGGCACAGGAAATTCACTTGTCCAAAAACTTTCCCTTGGGTTCTTCTTCTTCTGATTTTCTTCTCTTGGATTTTTGATTGATTTTTCTCCCTTCTTCGTTCTTCAGACCCATCTGCTGCTGAGCCAATGGAGACAGAGGGCGCCGGCGAGGAAGGCGCACATGGCAGCACTGACGATGCCGCCGCCAACGAGGAAGGGGCCGGTGCTGATGAGACCGCCGGTGAGGAGGCCGCCAAGGCTGCCGCAGAAGCCGGCGAGGGGTCGGGCGATCGCACTGACGACCCTGAGGCTGCAGGAGCGCCAGGCGCTGCGCCGACCGCCGATCCCTCTGCCGCTGCTGCAGGGCCAGGCTCCGAGGAGCCCCATCCCGGCGCCTACTTGAAGGCCGGCGACGATATCTTCATCAAGCTACCCTGGGCGTCGAGCTCCAGGGCGCCGGTCGAGGGGGAAACTTTCGATGAGGAAGTGCTCGCCTCCGCTGGACTATCGTTGGTCGACGCGCCCAGCAGCAGCAGTGGCGATCCTGAGGAGGAGCAGCTGCTGCGGAAGCTGCTGTCACTCTACCGCGCCCGGCAAGCCAAGCTGGCTTCCTGGGAAGCGCTTGTCGCGAAGGCGGGAGTTGATATGGAGAAGCGCGCGGAGGAGCTCCGGGGCCACAATCAAGAAACTCTCCGGTCCCTGGCATAGGAGCGGGAGCGACTCGCCGAGGAGCGCACGGCCTTCCTTCTCGAGAAGTCCGAAGCTGAGGAGGAACAAAGGCTGGCCGCCGAGAAGCAGTCCGCGCGAGAAGGCGAAATGGTGCAGCGGAAAGCCAACCTCGACAGCTATGAGGAGGAGCTCGCCGAGCGCGAGCAAGCACTTGGCGGGGCGCTCAAGGAAGCAAAGGACGTTGCCACAACCGCAGAGGCCGCCAAGAAAGAGCTGGAGGAAAAGGTGGCGCAGCTAGAGGCCAACATCGGGAACAGCGGCGAGGAGCTTGCCGCGCTCAAGCATGAGCGTGAGAAGGATGCTGCCGCCCACGGTGAGCTGCAAGGTCTTCTCGCTGAGAGGGGCAAGGAGCTTACGCCGCCAAGGATTCCAATGCAGACCTGGAGTTGAAGCTGGCCACGCTGATGCAGACGCTGGAGGCCGCCAAGGAGCGGGAGAAGACCTTGTCGGAGAAGGTCAAAGCTGACAAGGCGCTGCTGGAGAGCATCGCAGTTACCCAGAACTCGTTCAGAGATACTGTGGAGCACTGGACCGAGGGTCTGGTGAATATTGCCGCATTCATCGACAGAAGTTGGCGCAGCTGGGGATGGAGGACTTTGGGTATCCCTCCGACGAGAATCTCCAACCCAGCGCCAAGCTCAGCTTGTTCTTCAAGGGCGTGGCGACGGCAGTCCAGCGGCTCCGGGAGGGGATCCCAAAGTAGCTGGCCGACGAGTCGCGCAAAATCTGCGCCGAGGTTCTCCAGAAGGTGCTGATGAAGGTGGCCTTCCGCAATCCAGGCCTCAGCTTCACCAACGTCCTCAAGTCCTTGCCGCCAGACGCCGATCGGGACGCACTCAAGGCCCTTGTCACACCCATTGTGGACAAGGTGAGCGAGATCAAGAGGGTTGAGGGCGATCGCGTAGACTAGGCCGCCCATTTCTTCTTTTCCCTTGTCGATGCTAATCATGTTATGAAAACAGTCTGTTAGAGCTGCGACAAGTTATCTTGTAATATAACTTTATTTCTGTTATCAATTGCTATGTTATTTCCTCTACTAGATTCCTTCCTTTGTATGTTTTTACCCTATGCTTCTAGGGAACTTGTCGGCGCAGGCACCCGAGCTGCGAGCGCTGAGTGCAGAACGTCAGCAGCCTGCTGGCGGCGCTGCTTCCGACAAGAAACCTTGTCGCGACTAGATGCAGCACACTTAAGTTGTTGAGCGGACTCGAAACAAAGTAAGGGAGCAACTAGCCACGAGTTGGTTCCTCCGCGCATAGGTTTTCCATACAAAGCAGGGTCGTTCGAGGAAGATAACTCAAAAATTTAAAAATTGATTGCTCAAACTTTGGCAACTTAGCTTTTTTGTCGTTTGCTTCCCGGCAAGGCAAAACTTTGTTTGAACGACGCCTGGTCCATACCACAATCTTCTCCTTCCCCCCCGGCAAACTTGTGTGCAATGGAACCTTCTTTTCCTTTGTTGAAAAGAAGAAAGAAGAGAAAATAATGATATGGAGCCCTTCGGCTCGTTATTGCTTACCGGATGTAGGTGTTGCACAAAGTGTCAGATAACGCATGCAAGAAAGAAACTAATGCATGAAATGGACAAGTTGTGCGGAGCACATGGGGTTTTACTTATGCACGGGATCTGCGCCCGGCTTTGTACAAAGGATTACATGCAACAGCGGCAAGACTTGTACAAAAGGTGGTTGCCGGAACGGGTTCCGGCAACCGCGCCCTACGGGAAAAACTTACGAAGATGTTCTATGTTCCAGGAGTTGCTCACCGGAAAGCCATCTTCGGTCTCAAGGTGGACAGCACCGGGCCTTGTGACTCGTTTTACCCGATAAGGGCCTTCCCACTTCGGCGTCAACTTGTTGGAATTCTTGGCGGGCTGAACGCGCCAAAGAACAAGGTCGCCTTCCTTGAAGCTTCTGGCTTTAACTTTGCGGATATGGTAGCGGCGCAAAGCTTGCTGGTATCGAGCAGCTCGTACAGCAGCCTAAAGACGATCTTCCTCAAGGAGCAGCGCGTCGTCTTGTCGCAGCTGTTCTTGCTCAAGCTCATCATAAGCGAGCACTCGAGGCGATCCGTATACGAGTTCCGTGGGGAGAACTGCCTCTGCTCCATAGACTAGAGCGAAAGGCGTCTGGCCAGTGGCTCGATTTGGCGTCATTCTGATCGACCAAAGAACCACCGGCAGCTCCTCGATCCAGTTTCTTCTGCACTTGCGCAGCCTGTCGAAAGTTCTGGTCTTCAGCCCGCGCAGCACTTCAGCACTTGCCCTCTCTGCTTGACCGTTGCTTCTCGGATGAGCAACAGAAGCGAAGCAGACCTTGACGCCAAGGTCTTGGACGTACTGCATGAAGGTGCGGCTCGTGAATTGCGTGCCGTTGTCGGTGATGATCCTATTAGGGATCCCGAAACGACAAACAATTGACCTGAAGAACTTGACTGCTGACTGTGCTGTCACCTTCCTCACTGGCTGCACTTCCGGCCACTTTGTGAACTTGTTGATTGCGACGTACAAGTACTCAAAGCCCCCGACAGCTCGGGGGAAAGGGCCGAGGATATCGAGCCCCCAGACCGAAAATGGCCAGGATAAAGGGATCGTCTGGAGAGCTTGAGCTAGCTGGTGTATCTTTTTGGAATGGAACTGGCACGCTTCACACTTGGTTACTTGTGCAGTTGCATCCTGGAGGGCTGTCGGCCAAAAGAAACCTTGCCGGAAAGCTTTGCCGGCAAGTGCTCTTGCGCCAATGTGGTGGCCACATATGCCTCCATGTATCTCTGCCAACAGCTTTTGTCCATCTTCCCGGCAAATACACTTCAATTTCACACCGTTGAGTCTTCTTCTGTACAGTATGCTATCGACAAACTGGTACATACTTGACTGTCGGGCTACTTTTTCTGCTTCTTTTTGCTCTTCGGGAAGTTCTCCTGTCCGAAGGAAATGGACAATCTGCTGTGCCCATGCTGGAGCTTGTGGCTCGACAACATGGACTAAAGGCACATCTGTTGCTGCAGGAACATCCGCTTCTACGACAAGGACTTGCGGCCCTGCCGGAGCTTGATGTTTCCCGGCAAGCTTGCCGGAGCAAAACTTGTCGGGAGCGTCTGCTTCAATGGAACAAACCATAAGGCTTGCCGGAGCAGACTGCCCCTCAGCATCCTTGGTGTTGATCTTGGGACTTTCTTGGCGGCGGCTTCGGGGAGCTCTGCCAGAAAGTAGTCACCAGAAACCAACTTCCTCTTCTTGCTTTGTCCAGTTGATGGTGTTACGGATGGTTGAGTCAACTTGAGCACAAAGATCCCTGGTTCCACAGGTAACTTTAGTGCGGCGCACTTTGACATGCCATCAGCAATGTCATTCTGAGCTCTTGGGATATGCTCCATCTGTAGGCCGTCAAAGTGCTCTTCTAGCTTCCTCACTTCATCAACATATGCTTCCATCAATGGACTCTGGTAATTCTTGTTCACTTGGCGGACGACAAGCTGTGAGTCACCCCTGACAATGAGCTTCTTGATCCCAAGGTCTGTTGCGATTCTGAGACCGGCAAGCAATCCTTCATACTCTGCAGTATTGTTGGTTGCTTGCTCCTTGGGAAAGTGCATCTGGACTACGTACTTGAGGTGCTCTCCGGTGGGCGCGACAAGCAGCACGCCCGCACCGGCGCCTTGCAGCGAAAAGACACCATCAAAGTACATCAGCCACTCTTTGCTTGCCTCTTTGACGGGGATGCTCATCTCTGGAATTTCTTCATCTGGTGTTGGCGTCCATTCTGCTATGAACTCTGCCAATGCTTTGCTTTGGATAGTTGAAGTGCTCTCAAATTTGAGGCCAAAGCTTGACAGTTCCAGCGCCCACTCGACAATCCTGCCTGTCGCTTCTGGATTTTGCAGTATCCTCTTCAGCGGAAAACGAGTGACGACTGTGATCTCATGTGCTTGGAAGTAATGGCGCAGCTTTCTCGAGGCCATGAGGAGGCCGAAAAGCAACTTCTACACACCAGAGTACCTTGATCTAGCCCCCTGTAGAAGGGAACTGACAAAGTAAACTGGACGCTGCACCATTCTCTTCTGCATCTTATCATGCTCCTGCGCAGATCCATCTTTGTCAGGACCAGAGCTTGTCAGTGAAGCCCCCTGCTTGTCGCTGGATGCATCTGCCGTGGTTGCTGGCTCATCATCCGCCTCCCTCTCCGCCACTAACGCAGCACTAACCACTTGATTGGTTGCTGCTATATACAGCAGCAACTTCTCTTGCGGCTTAGGTGCGACAAGTGTTGGAGTGGAGGACAGGTATCTCTTCAAGTCCTGCAGTGCAGCCTCCGTCTCCGGAGTCCATTTTATTGGACCTGCCTTTTTCAAAATTTTGAAAAATGGCAGGGCGCGCTCAGCAGATCTAGAGATAAACCTGCTGAGAGCAGCCACGCAACCAGCAAGCCTTCGTACATCCTTGACGTGCTTTGGTGCTTCGATCTGCTCAATGGCCTTGATCTTGTCGGGATTGGCTTCAATTCCTCGCTGAGACACGAAGAACCCGAGAAGCTTGCCGGAAGGGACTCCAAACACGCACTTCTCGGGGTTAAGCTTGAGGTTGATCTTGCGCAGATTTGCAAATGTCTCGTCTAAATCTTGAATCAGGGTCGCCCTGTTCTTGCTTTTGACCACTATGTCATCCATGTAGGCTTCCACATTTCTGTGCATCTGCGGCTCAAAAGCGTGGTGGACTACCCTTGCAAATGTTGAACCAGCATTCTTCAAACCGAAAGGCATCCGTACGAAGCAGTACGTGCCACACGGGGTGATAAATGCGGTTTTCTCTTCATCCTCTTCTGCCATGAAGATCTGATGGTATCCTGAGTATGCATCAAGAAATGAAAGCAAATCACATCCGGCTGTGGAGTCAACAATCTGGTCAATGCGCGGTAAGGGAAATGGGTCTTTGGGACAAGCTTTATTAACATCAGTGAAGTCAATACAAAGCCTCCATTTCTCGTTAGCCTTGCGCACGACAACAGGATTGGCCAACCACATGGGATGGAGCACTCCTTTGACAAGGCCTGCTGCTTCCAACTTCTTGATTTCTTCTGCAATGAATTCTTGGCGCTCCACTGCCGTTTCCTGACTTTCTGCTTGACGGGCCGCGCATGAGGACAGACGGCAAGGTGGTGCTCAATTACTTTCCTGGGAACACCGGGGATATCAGACGGTTGCCACGCAAACACGTCGACATTCGCCCGCAGGAGAGCAACGAGCGCGCTTTCCTATTTGGGGTCTAGAGTGGTGCTGATGGTGAAGGTACCACCAGTGCCGTCCTCCTTGGCGGACACCTTCTTGGTCTCAGGTGGAGCTGTCATTGCCTTCTTACACTTGCCGGTGGAGCTCGATGGTGCGTCCTCGACGCTAGCGCAGCACTCTGAAGAGGTGCGCTCGCCGGAGTGGGCATCAGAGCTCTTGCCGAACTTGGTCTTCTTCTTCCCCCCGGGAGCTTCAGCGGCAAGTGTCTTGCGTTCTGCTGCGGCTGCTGCTTCCCGGTATATCTTGTCGGCCCAGATAAGAGCATCCTTCTTGTCGCCAGGGACAGAGATGACACTTATCGGGCCTGGCATTTTCAGTACGTTGTACGCATAGTGAGAGGCTGCCATGAACTTGGCAAGTGCCGGACGGCCAAGGATTCCATTGTAAGGTAATGGAAAGTCAGCAACATCAAACGTGACCCTCTCAGTTCTGAAGTTCAGCTCGCTGCCAAATGTTACCGGCAACGTGATCTTTCCCTTCGGCTTGCTCCTTCCCGGGTTGATTCCTTGAAATGTACCGGTCTCTTCGAGCTCGCTGTCAGGGATCTGGAGTTTCTGGAGCACCGCGGAGGAGATCAGGTTCAAGCCGGCCCCGCCGTCAATTAGCATCTTAGTGACCTTGAGGTTGCGGATTGTTGGTGAAACCAACATCGGCAAGCACCCGACCGCAGTTATGCGATCGGGGTGGTCCTCAATATCAAAGATGATAGGCGTGCTGGACCATTTTAGAGGCTTGCGTGACTCGACGGGTGGTTCTGCTGCATTAACTTCCCGCACCCATTGCTTGAGCTGACGGTGCGAGGTATGCAGAGAAGCACCACCGTCAACGCATAGGACCTCTGTGGCTTTCTGGAACTCCTGCTCATCAGTCTCCTCATCATCCATGTCTTCATCGTCGTCGTCATCTTCATCCTTGTCGCGGCCGCGAGGAGGTCTGTCTCCTTGCCGCTGCTTGGCCTTACCGCGGCGTCCTCCTCGGCCGGGACGTTTCTTGCCGGATCCCCCAGCACCTTCCTGGGCCTTCTCCTTGTCGCGCCGCTCGTATTCAGCTTTCTGTTGCTCAACAAGCTGCTCGACTTTCTTGCAGCTCTGGAGATCATGGCCCTTGGTGCGGTGGATCTTGCAATACTGCTTGTTGGTGCCGTCATGCTTGTCGGCGACCGCCACCTCCACGTCAACCTCCTTGCCGGAGTCACCAGCTTTGGCTTTCTTGGCGCCACCACCATTGCCAGACTGCTCAACAACTAGCAGCTCTTTGCCTTTCTTCTTCCTGTTGTTTCGCCGCCGGTTTTTCTTTGCCGGGGCAGCATCTTCACTGTCAGATCCTCCCGCTCCTACATTCTCTCCGGGGAGTCTCCTCCCTTCCTCAGCACGTGCACACTTGTCGGCCAGTGCATATAACTCACTGACGTCCCTGATCTTGCACATCGCCATTTCCTCCCGCATCCTGCGGTTTCGCACGTTCTGATGGAACGCGCTGATCACCGCGGCAGGGTGGACGTCTGGGATGTTGTGCTGCACACTGCTGAATCTCTGGATGTACTTGCGCAGGGGCTCTCCTTCCTTCTGGGCGAGCAGATGAAGATCACTCTCCTGGCCATGAGGCTTGTGTCCGCCTGTGAAGGCGCCGACAAACTGATGGCACAGATCAGCCCAAGAGGATATGGAGTTGTCCGGCAAGTGCATGAGCCAGGATCTGACGTTGGGCTTGAGCACCAGCGGGAAGTAGTTGGCAAGGATCTTGTCATCCCGTCCCCCGGCAGCCTGCACCGCAATGGTGTAGATGCTGAGGAACTCCGACGGATGTGTCTTGCCGTCGTACTTCTCCGGTACGTCTGGCTTGAAGTTCTTCGTGCTGGGCCACTGGACTTGCCGCAGCTCACGAGTGAACGCAGGGAAACCTACCGTGTACGGCAGATCGCCTGGTTCCCCTGGCGCATGCATGTCAACAGAGGGCCCAGCACGCTTGTCGGATTGACGTCGCGCTTCTCTTCGGCGCTCGATGCGAGTTCGAGCGTCTTCTTGTTGTCGATCATGAAGAACTTGGTGCTGATCGCGACGAGCTCGTGGATCCGACGATGCGGTGGAGTCGCTGTCGAGGTGGATCCGGCGAGTCGGCGATCTTGGCCTTCTGGGTGGTGATTGCATGGTAGTTGCACCTCCACCCGTTTCGTTGCCACCGGCGCGCGCCCGGCAACCCTGCCGCGACGGCGACGCGCTCGGCCGCCGTGGAGTGTCGCCGTTGGCGTAGCCGATGAGACTCTGAATGGTGGCCCTCCATTCGTCGATCTTGTCCGACGTTGGAGGGTAATCTAGGAGCAGTTGAGCTCGCGCCAAAGCTTTTGTTGGAGTGGTGGGTGGCAGTGGCGGACGGCGCGAGGAGCGGGACGTGCTCGGACTTCTAACTATGTTAGACGGAGCAGTATCCCGTCCAGGCGACCGTGCCCCGCTCGTGCCAGCATGCTGGCGTGCATGCTGGTCTTGAGCGCCCTGAGATCCACCAGCTTGGTCTTGGCCTATCATGCGCATGGCACTGCGAGTGCCGTGACGCTGTTGGTCTTGCGCCTCCTGGGAGTGGCGCGGAACATGTACAGTCGCCGAGGTTTGTGCAGCCTTGTCCTTGGACCTAGCAGCATCATAAGCTTCCTCGTCGACGTCCATCCTTCCGCCGGCGTCCATTCCACCACCCGTTTGCTCCAACAGTGGCGGAAGTGACATGGACGGAGCGGCTGCCGCCGACGTCTTCTTCTTCGGTGGCATGTTGATGAAGGGAATGAAGATCTAGCTCGCGTGAACGCCGGATCAGGTTCACACAATCTCGACGCCCCCTACCTGGCGCGCCAAAGATGTCGGGGGAAACTGATCCACGAACACCTATGGGGCCGGCGGACCGAGCCCCTTTCGGTTTGGCGGGGGGCGGAGATGGCACGAAGAGCAGATCGAGGCGAAGCACACGAGCAGTTTTACCCAGCTTCGGAGCTCTCCGGAGAGATAACACTCCTACTGCTGCTTGTTTGATTATCTTGTGTTCTTGCTCCAGAGAGAGAGAGCGTAGTGTTCTTCTGGGTTCCGAACTAGTCGAACCTCGCGAACCTCCGGGCCTCGTGAACCTCCGGGCCTCGCGAATCTCCGGGCCTCCCGAACCCCCTCTACGTTGCGCATGGGCCTCCTTTTATACGCTAAAGGAGTCACCGACAGGTGGCAACGCAGAGAAGGGCACAAATGTAAAAAGTGAGGTGGTTGGTACAGTTACTTGTATAGTGCACCCTACCTAACCCTGACGGCAGGGGACAAGGGCATTAAATGCCCGTCTGAGTCACCCAAACAGTGCAGAAAAGGACCGTTAGGGGCGCCACCGTTCGCCGCGATGGCGATCTTGTCAGCTTCGCATGCCACTGCGCACCGCTGGCTGCACAGCCTCCCGCCACGCGTGCCCGGAGAGGCCCCCAGAGCGACACGTTGGTGGATGCGCTGGAGCGTGGGCACAGAGTGGCCACCTGCCGCGGCAAGCGCCTTGCCGCTGCTGTTATCTTGTCGGGTCCGGAAGCTTGACGCTCACCGGGCCTCGAGGTACCTTGGTTGGTCTTCCCGGCAAGCTCCTCTTGCCGGGGTCTTGTTGCCTTGCCGGATCGCGTGGCGCGTCGCGGCAAGTTCCTTGGAGTGCCTTGGTTGGCCTTCCCGGCAAGCTCCTCTTGTCGGGGCCTTGTCTCCTGAGCTTAAATACTTTGTTCTTGAATGGCTCCAAGGGAACCACGGAGGATCTTGGCGTTAGCCCGGCAAGCCTTGCCGCGGGGTGCTGCAACTGCCCGTGCACAAGTTCGGGGTACTAGGGTACCCCTATTCTAGTACACCGACATGTGCGTTTTTCAAAATTGCATTTAGGCCCCAAATAAATGTTCACCTTGTGCGGCTTGATTTTAGAAGCCCGGGAAAATTTATTCCGGGATTTTTGGAGTCTGTTTAGTATTTCTTTATTTTCCTTCTGCGCATAATTATTTTAAAAAAATCGCACCGACCTACGGGCCGTGTCCGACCGGGACTCCGGCCCATGTAGGCTTTCTAAGCCGGGGGGAGCCCAGCCGAAACCAGCCCGCCCGCGCCCCCAAAACCCTAGCGTGCCGCCCGACCCCGCCGACCCCGCCGCCGCACGCCGCCGCGCCGTCGCTGAAGCCGCCGCGTCACCTCCTCGCCGACACGCCGCCCGAGGTTCGCCTCGAAATCCGTGCCGCCATTTTTTTTGAAAAAAATCGTTCGGTTTTTCCACCGGTTTTTTTAGTTTTGGTTTTCCTTTTTTTTATTAGATCAGTTTTTTTGGTTTAGGTTAATTAGCGAACTTTCGTTCGTTAATCCGTTCATCGTTTTTCTTTTTCTCGGATTAAATCCGTGATTTTTCTGATCGCGATTCCTGATCCGATTTTCGTTTTAGTATAACTTTTCACTCGTTTATCGGAATCACGCGATTCAAGCGCCTGGAGTTTCGTCTCGAAACCCTCTATCTATTTAACCAACTTAAACAAGTTTTTGCTACTGTAAAAATTGCCTTAGATCCAGATTAGTAGAACAAAGTTGTTTTCCTTCGCCGTTTGACTTTCGTTGCTTCATTTGATTTGAATCTTTTTGCCAACCGGAGTTCTTAAGTTGAACCTTCTGGTTAGATCTCTTATTTGAGTTTTACCTGTGCATTAGATGAGTGCTTATTGTATGCTTGTTTGTTTGTCTGTGATACAATACCCGGAGTGCGCCGCCTGTTACTTCGAATCTCTAGGTTTCGCGGATCATCAGCAAGGCAAGTAACACTTTGATCATACCTTTTCCTACTACCCAGTTTTATTGCATTAGATCAATCCTCAAACATTGCATGATTAGGATCTAATTAAATTGTGGGATGGGAAGTATTTGAGGTAGTACATATTACCTGTTTATTATTAAACCTTTGAGAGTTACTTCTACGTTTGCCTATTATGCCATGCTATGCTAGTAGACGTGGATTGGGTGAGTGATATCCATGACAAATGTGAGTTGTTAATTAATGGTTTATCTAAGGTGGCAACTTAAACACACATCTGGGTGGATTGAGGTACCTGGGTATTCCAAGATTTCCTGTTTCTTTTGGACCGCCACCCAGGCTCAAAGGGATCATGAGATTTTTCATACTAGAAACTTCCGTGTGCAGCCACAAGCCATTATGGGCTCTGGCATAGTTGATTAAGTCGTGCGAACTCTTACAGGGTAGTCTAGCAGATGTAGGGGAAAGTAGGTGTAATGGTCTATCCATCGTAAGGTGCTAGCGCTTCTAAAAGACTATGTCTCGGTCATCCGTCTTCTCAAACACCATGTAGTGCGAGAAACCAAACGGAGGCGATCGAGTCTTGTGGGGAAATGTGCACAAACCTCTGCAGAGTGTATTAAACTAATCATGGTTAATCGTGTCCCTGGTTATGGACTTTTTGAGTATCTAGTACTTGGATTATCATGTGAATCTCAACATGTTACTCTAAAATTTAATTTTGTTGGGTTTTGTTAATGATGATGCTTAATTGGGATTGAGGATGGTGTCAACCATTCTCAATGTTTAACAACTACCATGATAGTTAAATAAATTTATTCCTTTTTAGTAGGGACAATTGGCTTTATGCAAAACTGTAACCATAGAGCTTTCCACCAGCCAAATATGCATATAGTATAGCTGTTTCATTCCATTACTCTCTACGTGTTACCTTGCCAGCATATTCCATGTGCTGACCCGTTTTGGGCTGCAACGTTAATGTTGCAGACTTTTCAGACGACGATTAAGGAGTTTTTAGGTCGCGGTTCTATACTCAGTGATGCCGTTGGAGTTGATGGACTCACTTATCTTCCAAGCCTTCCGCTGTTATCATTATTAGATGGCCTTAAGCCATATTTACTGTAATAAGTTCTCTATTTAGACACTCGATGTAATAAGTGTGTGATTGCTACTCTGTTATAAATCCTCCGAGTACTGTGTGGTGTCAGCATTACTGATCCAGGGATGACACTGGAGCACAGAGATCAGACTGTTTGAGGTCTGGTCGCTACAGAGATGGTACCAGAGCACACGCTGACTGTAGGACACGACCACTAAGCTAAATACCTAGATCACTATTCACTCTTTTCTCTTCTGACCTCTCATCTTTTCTACTCTTTAGGATGGCGGATGCAAGGAACAAGTTCACGCAACCGGATGAAGATACACCCTTTGGACGTCACTTGAAGGAAGTCACTAGATACCTGAACATAGGAGTACCAAGCTTCACCGGAACCTACAACGCCACTTTACCTGAAGAAGAGCGCTGGATGATTCAAGTTCAAGTTCCAGGAAGGACGTTCATGCTAGTCACTGAGCCCATAGAGTTTTCTTTTGATGCACCAACTTGGAGTCTAGGATAGAGCATGGCAGCTCACATCGCCATGGGACGCATTGGAGAAGTCTACCGCAATAATCTCAAGGATACTATCTACCAGATTTGTGGGCGCCGAGATGAGCACTGGGAGATGATCAGCACCAAAAAGGATAGATCAATTGCAGCTTTTATCCAGGAGTTAAACCAGCACATTCGACGATAGGAGAACCAGATGTGCGCCGACATGATAGACCTGAAGAAGGCAAGGACAAGAATCAAGGAACTGGAGGAAGAACTCAAGGCTACACGTGAAGATTATGAAGAGGAAATTGAAGTACTAGTGGATAAGAATGCCGACCTAACAATGAAGTTAGCAATATTTATGGAGACCCTACACCAGTAGAAGAAGACGAAGAACCCAAGGAGATTAACCCGGAAGACTACATCATCATCGTCGACACCGACTCGGACCCAGATGATAGCGATGATGACTATGTTGATGAAGCTGGAGCAGATATCATGGAGTCTGCAACCGAAGAATATTTCTAGTAGACCACCTCATCAGTAGTAGTAGTCCACCATGTAAATATAGTAGACCGAGCACTTTTGCAATAGTTAGATCGATTGTATGCCCTTGTTTGATTGAAGGAAGTGAATTGTTTGCTTTTGCCTCATGTGCATATGGGTAGTGTTTTCTCTTTAGACCCCCTCTATTCTTACATCTCATCTTTTCTAAACCCTCAGATGCCTCCGAGATGTGACCCCGGATTTACCTTTCCACTGGAGCTCACCCAGTTGATCCAGCAGCAGAACACATTGATGCAGTTGCTAGTCCAGAATCAGAATCAGGGGAACAACAACAACCCACCACCACCACCACCACCTGTTGATCACTTAGCCCATTTTCTTAGGCTGAATTCGCCGGTGTTTTCCAGTAGCACCGAGCCGATAGTAGCAGATGATTGGCTCCACAAGACAGCTAGAGAGTTGACCACAACAGGATGCACATATGCGGAGAAGGTGAAGTTTGCCGCACATCAGCTTGAAGCACCCGCAGCATCATGGTGGGAGAATTTAACGGCCACTTTCCCTGTCGACACTGTCACATGGGACCAGTTTCAGCAGGCCTTTCGTACTGCCCATGTTTCAGAAGGAGCTATGGCCATGAAGAAGCGTGAGTTTCGCAACTTGCGCCAAGAAGGACGGACAGTTGGCCAATATGTGGAGGACTTTAGTAAATTAGCACGTTATGCCCCAGATGACGTTGCTACAGATGCAGCCAAGCAGGAGAAGTTTCTGGAAGGACTGAATGATGAGTTGAGCATGCAATTGATTGTAGCAACCTTCAACAACTACCAGGAGTTGGTAGACCGTGCTCTTATGATTGAAGGCAAGCAACAGCAAATTGAGAACCGCAAGAGGAAGTATGGACAAGGAAAGTACAATTCAGGAGCTCAGCAGAAGCCACGTTTTACCCCTAGACCGGGAGGACATTTTCAGCATACCCATGGAGGAGGTATCTCACACAATCACAATGGCACCAAGAATGGTAATGGGAATGGAGGAAGCAATGGCCAGAATCGCACCAACCCATCAACCCCAGTCAAGAAGGACCTGAGCCAAGTCACTTGCTTTAAGTGTCAGAAGATCGGACATTATGCCAATGAATGTCCTGAAGGCCAGAATGGCAATGAAAGTTCTGGGAAGAAGCCGAACCCTTTCAACAGGGGACAGGTGAACCACGTTAACGTGGAGGAGGTTGAAGAGCAGCCGGATGCAGTAATGGGTAAGTTTTTGGTTAAGTCATTTACTGCACTCGTTCTTTTTGATACTGGTGCATCGCATTCATAAATATCAAAGGGATTTGTGGATAAGTATAACCTGCCCACTAAGGTTCTTAGAACACCTATGCTAGTAAGCTCACCAGGAGCGGAGTATATGGCTAGTCAAGGGTGTTTTCAAGTGCCATTGAGTATAGGTAGGCATGTGTTTCCCTCGGATTTAATCATTTTGGAATCACAAGGATTTGATGTAATTCTGGGTATGGATTGGCTGTCGATGTACGGAGGAAACATTGATTGCGCCAGTAAGACAATTTTGCTTACTACCCCAGAAGGGAGAAGGATCAAGTATGTATCCCGGCATGTGCCAAAAGGGACTCAAGTAAATTGTTTAACAGGAGTTGTGCAGGAGGAAGTACCAGTGGTAAGGGATTTCCCTGAAGTATTTCCAGAGGAGTTATCAGGCATGCCTCCGGATAGAGATATTGAGTTTTTGATTGAGCTATTGCCAGGTAGAGGGACAATATCAAAGAGACCGTACAGGATGCCTGCAAAGGATTTGGTGGAAATTAAGAAGCACATTAAAGAGTTACTGGATAAGGGATATATTCGCCCAAGTTCTTCGCCTTGGGGATCGCCCGTACTTCTAGTGGAGAAGATGGATGGATCGTTAAGGATGGTTGTTGATTATCGAGGATTGAATGAAGTAACCATCAAGAACAAGTACCCACTACCAATGATCAATGATCTATTTGATCGATTGCATGGAGCTAAGGTATTTTCCAAGATCGATCTGCGATCAGGATACCACCAGTTGAAGATTCGGAACAGGATATACCCAAAACGGCTTTTACCACCAGGTATGGGTTGTACGAGTATACCGTTATGTCATTTGGTCTGACTAATGCACCTGCCTATTTTATAAACATGATGAACAAAGTGTTTATGGAGTTCTTGGATAAGTTCGTCGTAGTGTTCATTGATCATATCCTGGTTTACTCGAAGAATGAAGAGGAGCATAAGGAGCATTTGCGTTTGGTACTTGGTAAGCTCAGAGAACATCAGTTGTATGCCAAGTTCAGCAAATGTGAGTTTTGGTTGAAGGAAGTAGGATTCCTTGGACACGTTATATCCGGAGAAGGAATAGCAGTAGATCCCACTAAAGTTGATACCGTGACCAAGTGGGAAGCACCAACCACGGTTGGAGAGATACGGAGTTTTCTTGGACTCACAGGATACTACCGGAGATTCATTGAGAATTTCTCCAAGATTGCAAAACCTATGACGGAGTTATTAAAGAAGGATACCAAGTTCATATGGACTGAGGAATGTGAGGCTAGTTTCCAGGAATTGAAGAAACGCTTGGTTACTTCACCAGTGTTGATTTTGCCAGATCAGACCAAGGACTATGAGGTGTATTGTGACGCTTCACGTCGAGGACTTGGAGCAGTGCTTATGCAGGAAGGGAGAGTTGTTTCATATGCCTCAAGACAACTGAAACCTCATGAGTGGAATTACGCTACGCATGATTTGGAATTAGCATCCGTAGTGCATGCACTGAAGACTTGGAGACATTTTCTCATTGGAAACCACTGCGAGGTGTATACGGATCATAAGAGTTTGAAATACATTTTCACGCAAAAGGAGTTGAACCTCAGATGAAGGAGATGGTTGGAGCTCATCAAGGATTATGATATGAGATTGCATTACCATCCCGGAAAGGCTAATGTAGTAGCTGACGCATTAATCCGTAAGAGCCATGTCAATACATTAATGATGGGAGAAATACCAAGGGAGTTATCCGAAAATCTTCGAGAGTTATGTTTGGAAATAGTTCCGAGAGGCTATGTAGCAGCATTGGAGATTCTGTCAACTTTGATGGATAGAATCAGAGAAGCTCAGAAGACTGACAAGGAGATTGCCTCTATAAAGGAGAAAATGAGTGAAGGAAAGGCTAAAGGGTTTCGTGAGGATGAGCACGACACCCTATGGTTTGAAGACCATGTTTATGTGCCCAATGACCCAGAGATCAGGAAGTTGATTCTGCAAGAGGCACACAATTCACCATATTCGATTCACCCGGGAAATACCAAGATGTACTTGGATTTGAAGGATATTTTCTGGTGGACCGGAATGAAGAAGGATATTGCGGAGTATGTAGCAGTTTGTGATGTGTGTCAGAGAGTAAAGGCAGAGCATCAGAAGCCAGCAAGATTGTTACAACCATTGCCGATACCCGAATGGAAGTGGGATAAGCTAGGCATGGATTTTATCACGGGATTACCAAGGACTCGTTCCGGCTATGACTCGATTTGGGTTGTAGTTGATCGGTTGACGAAAGTAGCTCATTTCATCCCGGTAAAGACCACTTACACCAGTGCTAAGTTGGCAAAGATATACATGACCAGGATCGTATGTCTGCATGGAGTTCCGAGGAATATCGTATCAGATAGAGGAACCCAGTTTACCTCAAAGTTTTGGAGGTAGTTGCATGAAACTTTGGGAACCAGGCTAGAATTCAGAACAGCTTTTCATCCACAGACAGATGGACAGACCGAGAGAGTCAATCAGATTTTGGAGGACATGCTGAGAGCTTGTGCGCTAGATTACAGATCTAGTTGGGACGAGAATTTGCCATATGCAGAGTTCTCTTACAACAACAGTTACCAAACCAGTTTGAAAATGGCCCCTTTCGAAGCCTTGTACGGAAGGAGGTGCAGGACACCGTTGTCATGGGACGAAGTTGGAGACTGCTAGTTGTTTGGGCCTGATTTGATTAAAGAGTCTGAACAAAAGGTGAAATTGATTCGCGATAGGCTAAAGGTAGCTCAGTCTACGCAGAAGAGCTACGCAGATTCTAAACGCAAGGAGACAGTTTACAAAGTCGGAGACCGAGTTTATCTTCGAGTATCTCCACTTCGGGGAACAAAGCATTTTGGTGTTAAGGGAAAGTTAGCGCCACGATTTGTAGCACCATACCGAGTATTGGAACGTATGGGAGAAGTGGCCTACACGTTGGAATTGCCCGAAGGATTGTCAGGAGTTCATGATGTGTTCCACATTTCTCAATTGAAGAAGTGCCACGTGGAGATGGCTGACATACCCTTGAGAGACACAGTGCCATTGGAAACAATTCAGTTGGACAACAATTTGTCCTATGAGGAGAAACCAATTAAGATTCTCGAGTTTGCCAGCCGAGTCACTCGCAGCAAGGTTATCAAGTTTTGCAAAGTTTAGTGGAGCCACCACACGGAGGATGAAGCCACCTGGGAACGAGAGGAAGATTTGCTCAATGACCACCCTCACCTATTTTCTAGCCAACCCGAATCTCGAGGGCGAGATTCATCTTAAGGGGGGTAGGTTTGTAACATCCCAAACTTTCAATTTGGAATGTTATACATTAGATCATCAATTCATATCATATATTATTTGCTTTTGGATTTTGATCCTAGAAATTCTACGCAACTCAAGGACCCACGGAGAGAGTTGGGGATTTCGTTATTTTCATATTTGAGTTTTCTCAAATTTTGAGAATAGGATCATTAGATTTTATTTATTTTATCATCAATTATTTCTATTACAAAATTATGAGAGAGGGAATAAAATGACTTTCCCGAAATAAAGAAATATTGAGGATTTAATAATAAAATCAAATAAGATTTTGTTTCGGAGTTTTTCGTTATTTTATTTGAATCTAGGAAAAATGTGCGTTTTTCAAAATTGCATTTAGGCCCCAAATAAATGTTCACCTTGTGCGGCTTGATTTTAGAAGCCCGCGAAAATTATTTCAGGATTTTTGGGGTCCATTTAGTATTTATTTTTATTTTTCTTCTGCGCGTAATTATTAAAAAAAATCACACCAACCTACGGGCCGTGTCCGACCGGGACTCCGGCCCGCGTAGGCTTTATAAGCCGGGGGAGGGGGGAGCCCAGCCGAAGCCAGCCCGCCCGCGCCCCCGAAACCCTAGCGCGCCGCCCGATCCCGCTGACCCCGCCGCCGCCGCCGCCACACGCTGCCGCCGCACGCCGCCGCGCCACCGACCCGCCGCCCGAGGTTCGCCTCGAAATCCGTGCCGCCGTTTTTTTTGAAAAAAACTGTTCGGTTTTGCCGCCGTTTTTTCGTAGGTTTTTTTAGTTTCGGTTTTTCTTTTTTTATTAGATCGGTTTTTTTGGTTTAGGTTAATTAGCGAATGTTCGTTCGTTAATCCGTTCATCGTTTTTCTTTTTCTCGGATTAAATCCGCGATTTTTCTGGTCGCGATTCCTGATCCGATTTTCGTTTTAGTATAACTTTTCGCTCGTTTATCAGAATCAGGCGATTCAAGCGCCTGGAGTTTCGTCTCGAAACCCTCTATCTATTTAACCAACTTAAACAAGTTTTTCAAACTGTAAAAATTGCCTTAGATCCAGATTAGTAGAACAAAGTTGTTTTCCTTCGCCATTTGACTTTCGTTGCTTCGTTTGATTTGATTCTTTTTGCCAACCGGAGTTCTTAAGTTGAACCTTCTGGTCAGATCTCTTATTTGAGTTTTACCTGTGCATTAGATGAGTGCTTATTGTATGCTTGTTTGTTTGTCTGCGATACAATACCCGGAGTGCGCCGCCTGTTACTTCGAATCTCTAGGTTTCGCGGATCATCAGCAAGGCAAGTAACACTTTGATCATACCTTTTCCTACTACCCAGTTTTATTGCATTAGATCAATCCTCAAACATTGCATGATTAGGATCTAATTAAATTGTGGGATGGGAAGTAGTTGAGATAGTACATATTACCTGTTTATTATTAAACCTTTGGGAGTTACTTCTACATTTGCCTATTATGCCATGCTATGCTAGTAGACGTGGATTGGGTGAGTGATATCCATGACAAATGTGAGTTGTTAATTAATGGTTTATCTAAGGTGGCAACTTAAACACACATCTGGGTGGATTGAGGTACCTGGGTATTCCAGGATTGCCTGTTTCTTTTGGACCGCCACCCAGGCTCAAAGGGATCATGGGATTTTTCATACTAGAAACTTCCGTGTGCAGCCACAAGCCATTATGGGCTCTGGCATAGTTGATTAAGTCGTGCGAACTCTTACAGGGTATACTAGCAGATGTAGGGGAAAGTAGGTGTAATGGTCTATCCATCGTAAGGTGCTAGCGCTTCTGAAAGACTATGTCTCGGTCATCCGTCTTCTCAAACACCATGTAGTGCGAGAAACCAAATGGAGGCGATCGAGTCTTGTGGGGAAAAGTGCGCAAACCTCTGCAGAGTGTATTAAACTAATCATGGTTAGCCGTGTCCCCGGTTATGGACTTTTTGAGTATCTAGTACTTGGATTATCATGTGAATCTCAACATGTTACTCTAAAATTTAATTTTGTTGGATTTTGTTAATGATGATGCTTAATTGGGATTGAGGATGGTGTCAACCATTCTCAATGTTTAACAACTACCATGATAGTTAAATAAATTTATTCCTTTGTAGTAGGGAAAAGTTGGCTTTACGCAAAAATATTACCATAGAGGTTTCCACCAGCCAAATATGCATATAGTATAGTTGTTTCATTCCATTACTCTCTATGTGTTACCTTGCTAGCATATTCCATGTGCTAACCCGTTTCGGGTTGCAACGTTAATGTTGCAGACTTTTCAGACGACGATTAAGGAGTTTTTAGGTCGTGGTTATATACTCAGTGATGCCGTTGGACTTGATGGACTCACTTATCTTCCAAGCCTTCTGCTGTTATCATTATTAGATGGCCTTAAGCCATATTTATTGTAATAAGTTCTCTATTGAGACACTCGATGTAATAAGTGTGTGATTGCTACTCTGTTATGAATCCTCCGAGTACTGTGTGATGTCAGCATTACTGATCCAGGGATGACACCGGAGCACAGAGATCAGACTGTTTGAGGTCTGGTCGCTACATCACATGTGTCCTCGGGAGCGCTTTCCTTCATACAGAGTTTGTCCAGGCTTGTCCTTTGCTACAAAAAGGATTGGGACATCTTGCTGCGCCTTATTTATTTCTATTGCTTGCTACTCATTATCACAAAACTATCTGTTACCGATAATTTCAGTGCTTGCAGAGAATACCTTACTGAAAACTGATTATCATTTCCTTCTGCTCCTTGTTGGGTTTGACACTCTTACTTATCAAAAAGGCTACGATAGATGCTATACACTTGTGAGTCATCAAGCCTCTTTTCTAGGCCATTGCCGAGGAGTGAAGCGCCTTTGGTAGGTGGAATTTGGTAAGGAAAAATTTATATAGTGTGCTGAAATTTACTGTCACTTGTTACTATGGAACATAATCCTTTGAGGGGCTTGTTCGGGGTATCTTCACCCTGACTAGTAGAGCAAAGAGTTGCTCCTCAACCTAGTAAACCTATTGAAAATGTTTACTTTGAAATTCCTTCGGGTATGATAGAGAAACTGCTAGCTAATCCTTTTGCAGGAGATGGAACATTGTGTCCCGATTTACACTTAATCTATGTGGATGAAGTTTGTGGATTATTTAAGCTTGCAGGTATGCCCGATGATGTTATCAAGAAGAAGGTCTTCCTTATCTTTGAAGGTAGAGGCATTGACATGGTATAGGCTATGTGATGATATGGGATCATGGGACTACAAGCGATTGAAATTGGAATTTCATCAGAAGTTTTATCCTATGCATTGCTCAAGCTTTGGAGAGGCATAAGTCAATGTTATATTCATGCCCCAATCATGAGCTCTCAAAAGAAATGATTATTCAAAAAAATTATGCTCGGCTTTCTCTCAGTAATCGCTCCATGCTCGATAATTCTTGTACTGAATCTTTTATGATGCAGACTATTGAACTCAAATGGGATTTATTGGAAAGAATTAAACGCAACTTGCTACCTCTTGAGCACTGCATTGGTTTTCCCTTGAGGAGGAAAGGGTGGTGCAGTAAAGTAGCGTAAGTATTTCCCTCGGTTTTTGAGAACCAAGGTATCAATCCAGTAGGAGACCAAGCGCGAGTCACCTTGTACCTACACACACAAATAAGAACCTCGCAACCAATGCGATAAAGGGGTTGTCAATCCCTTCACGGCCACTTGCAAGAATGAGATCTGATAGAGATGATAATAATAAGATAAATATTTTTGGTATTTTTATGATATAGATTGAAAGTAAAGATTGCAAAATAAAATAGATTGGAAACTTGTATGATGGAGAATAGACCCAGGGGCCATAGGTTTCACTAGTGGCTTCTCTCAAGATAGCATAAGTATTACAGTGGGTGAACAAATTACTGTCAAGCAATTGATAGAAAAGTGAATAATTATGAAAATATATAGGTATGATCATGTATATAGGCACCATGTTCGAGACAAGTAGACTGAAACGATTCCGCATCTACTACTATTACTCCAGACATCGACCACTATCCAGCATGCATCTAGAGTATTAAGTTCATAAGAACAGAGTAACGCCTTAAGCAAGATGACATGGTGTAGAGGGATAAACTCATGCAATATGATGTAAACCCCATCTTTTTATCCTCGATGGCAACAATACAATACGTGTCGTTTCCCTTTCTGTCACTGGGATCGAGCACCGCAAGATTGAACCCAAAGCTAAGCACTTCTCCCATTGCAAGAAAGATCAATCTAGTAGGCCAAACCAAACTGATAATTCGAAGAGACTTGCAAAGATAAACCAATCATACATAAAAGAATTCAGAGAAGATTCAAATATTGTTCATAGATAATCTAGATCATAAACCCACAATTCATTGGATCTCGACAAACACACCGCAAAAGAAGATTACATCGAATAGATCTCCAAGAGAATCGAGGAGAACTTTGTATTGAGATCCAAAGAGAGATAAGAAGCCATCTAGCTACTAGCTATGGACCCGAAGGTCTGAAATAAACTACTCACACATCATCGAAGGGGCCATGGAGTTGATGTAGAGGCCCTCCGTGATCAATGCCCCCTTCAGCGGAGCTCCGAAAAATGCCCCAAGATGGGATCTCTTGGGTACAGAAGGTTGCGGCAGTGGAATTAGGTTTTTGTGGTGCTCCTGGATGTTTGCGGGGTATATGGATATATATAGGAGGAAGAAGTAGGTCGATGCAGCAACGAGGGGCCCACGAGGGTGGAGGGCGTGCCCTGGGGGGTGAGCGCACCCCCTGCCTCGTGGCCTCCTCGATTCTTTCTTGACTTCCGCTCTAAGTCTCTTGGATCACGTTTGTTCCAAAAATAACGCTCCCGAAGGTTTGATTCCATTTGGACTCCGTTTGATATTCATTTTTGGCGAAACTCTAAAATAGGCAAAAAACAGCAATTTGGGTTGGGCCTCCGGTTAATAGGTTAGTCCCAGAAATAATATAAAAGTGTAAAAATAAGCCCATTAACATCCAAAATTGATAATATAATAGCATGGAACAATCAAAAATTATAGATACGTTGGAGATGTATCAAGCATCCCCAAGCTTAATTCCTGCTCGTCCTCGAGTAGGTAAATGATAAAAAAAGAATTTTTGATGTGGAATGTTTTCTAACATATTTCTCAATGTAATTTTTCTTTATTGGGGCATGAATGTTAAGATGCAAAAGATTCAAGATAAAAGTTTAATATTGGCATAGAAATAATAATACTTCAAGCATACTAACTAAGAAATCATGTCTTCTCAAAATAACATGGCCAAAGAAAGTTATCCCTACAAAATCATATAGTCTGGCTATGCTCTATCTTCATCACACAAAATATTAAATCATGCAAAACCCTGATGACAAGCCAAGCAATTGTTTCATACTTTTTATGTTCTCAAACTTTTTCAATCTTCACGCAATATATGAGTGTGAGCCATGGATATAGCACTATGGTGGAATAGAATGGTGGTTGTGGAGAAGACAAAAAAGGAAAAGATAGTCTCACATCAACTAGGCGTATCAACAGGCTATGGAGATGCCCATTAATAGATATCAATGTAAGTGAGTAGGGATTGCCATGCAACGGATGCACTAGAGCTATAAGTGTATGAAAGCTCAACAAAAGAAACTAAGTGGGTGTGCATCCAACTTGCTTGCTCACGAAGACCTAGGGCAATTTGAGGAAGCCCATCATTGGAATATACAAGCCAAGTTCTATAATGTAAAATTCCCACTAGTTTATGAAAGTTACAACATAAGAGACTCTCTATCATGAAGATCATGGTGCTACTTTGACGAACAAGTGTGGAAAAAGGATAGTAACATTGTCCCTTCTCTCTTTTTCTCTCATTTCGTTTTTTATTTTTATTTGGGCCTCCTTTTTTTCTTTTTGGCCTCTTTTTTTTATTTTTTTCGTCCGGAGTCTCATCCCGACTTGTGGGGGAATCATAGTCTCCATCATACATTCCTCACTGGGATAATGCTCTAATAGTGATGATCGTCACACTTTTTTTACTTACAACTCAAGAATTACAACTCAATACTTAGAACAAAATATGACTATGTGAGTGCCTCTAGTGGTGTACCGGGATATGCAATGAATCAAGATTGACATGTATGAAAGAATTATGAACGGTGGCTTTGCCACAAATACGATGTCAACTACATGATCATGAAAAGCAATATGACAATGATGAAGCGTGTCATAGCAAACAGAATGGTGGAAAGTTGCATGGCAATATATCTCAGAATGGCTATGGAAATGCCATAATAGGTAGGTATGGTGGCTGTGTTTAGGAAGGTATATGGTGGGTTTATGGTACCGGCAAAAGTTGCGCGGTACTAGAGAGGCTAGCAATTGTGGAAGGGTGAGGGTGCGTATAATTCATGGACTCAACATTAGTCATAAAGAACTCACATACTTATTGCAAAAATCTATTAGTTATCAAAACAAAGTACTACGCTCATGCTCCTAGGGGGATAGATTGGTAGGAAAAGACCATCGCTCGTCCCCGACCGCCACTCATAAGGAAGGCAATCAATAAATAAATCATGCTTCGACTTTATCACATAACGGTTCACCATATGTGCATGCTACGGGAATCACAAACTTCAACACAAGTATTTCTCAAATTCACAACTACTCAACTAGCATGACTCCAATATCACCATCTCCATATCTCAAAACAATCATCAAGTATCAAACTTCTCTTAGTATTCAATGCACTTATATGAAAGTTCTTATTATGCCTAAAAGAAAATTGCCATGTTGTTCTAAAGGACTCTAAAAATAATATAAGTGAATCATGAGAGATCAATTATTTATATAAAATAGAACCACTGACGTGCTCTAAAAGATATAAGTGAAGCACTAGAGCAAAAACTATATAGCTCAAAAGATATAAGTGAAGCACATAGAGTATTCTAATAAATTCTAATTCATGTGTGTCTCTCTCAAAAGGTGTGTACATCAAGGATGATTGTGGTATACTAAAAAGCAAAGACTCAAATCATACAAGATGCTCCAAGAAAAACACATATCATGTGGCGAATAAAAATATAGCTCCAAGTAAAGTTACCGATGAACGAAGACAAAAGAGAGGATGCCTTTCGGGGCATCCCCAAGCTTAGGCTTTTTGGTGTCCTTGTATTTTACCTTGGGGTGCCATGGGCATCCCCAATCTTAGGCTATTGATTCTCCTTGTTCCATAATCCATCAAATCTTTACCCAAAACTTGAAAACATCACAACACAAAACTTAACAAGACAATCTCGTGAGCTCCGTTAGCGAAAGAAAACAAAACACCACTTCAAGGTACTGTAATGAACTAATTATTTATTTATATTTGTGTTAAACCTACTGTATTCCAACTTCTCTATGGTTTATAAACTCTTTTACTAGGCATAGATTCATTAAAATAAGCAAACAACACACAAAAACAGAATCTGTCAAAAACAGAACAGTCTGTAGTAATCTGTAACTAACGCAAACTTCTGGAAGCCCAAAAATTCTAAAATAAATTGCTGGACGTGATGAATTTATATATTAATCATCTTCAAAAAGATTTAACTAAATATCACTTTCCAATAAAAAAATGGAGGCAATTCTCATGAGCACTAAAGTTTCTATTTTTCACAGCAATATCAAAAAGACTTTCCCCAAGTCTTCCCAACGGTTCTACTTGGCAGAAACACTAATTAAACAAAAAAACACAACCAAAACAGAGGCTAGATAAATTATTTATTACTAAACAGGAGAAAAAAGCAAGGAATAAAAATAAAATTGGGTTTCCTCCCAACAAGCGCTATCGTTTAACTCCCCTAGCTAGGCATAAAAGCGAAGATAGATCTAGGTATTGTCATCTTTGGTAGGCAATCCATAAGTGGCTCTCATAATAGATTCATATGGTAATTTAAATTTCTTTCTAGGGAAATGTTCCATGCCTTTCCTTAATGGAAATTGGAATTTAATATTCCCTTCCTTCATATCAATAATTGCACCAATCGTTCTAAGGAAAGGTCTACCAAGAATAATAAGACATGAAGGATTGCAATCTATATCAAGAACAATGAAATCTATGGGCACATAATTCCTATTTGCAATAATAAGAACATCATTAATCTTTCCCATACATTTCTTAATAGTGGAATCCGCAAGGTGCAAGTTTAAAGAACAATCATCAAATTCACGGAAACCTAGCAAATCACACAAAGTTTTTGGAATCATGGAAACACTAGCACCCAAATCACACAAAGCATAGAACTCATGATCTTTAATTTTTATTTTAATAGTAGGTTCCCACTCATCATAAAGTTTTCTAGGGATAGAAACTTCCAACTCAAGTTTTTCTTCATAAGATTGCATCAAAGCATCAACGATATGTTTAGTAAAAGCTTTATTTTGACTATAAGCATGAGGACAATTTAGCACGGATTGCAACAAGGAAATACAATCTATCAAAGATCTATTATCATAATTAAATTCCTTTAAATCCAAGATAGTGGGTTCGTTGCTATTTAAAGTTTTAACGTCTTCAATCCCACTTTTAACAATTTTTGCATCAAGATCTCAAAACTCCAAATTTTTGGGACGCCTTATAACTAAAGTTGACTCATCTCCAGTCCCATCATTATCAAGATTCATATTGCAAAACAAATATTTAATAGGGGACACATCAATCACTTTTAGACCTTCATCCTCATTATCATGAAAACTAGAAGAACACGCTTTCACAAAGTAATCTTTCTTAGCACACATCCTAGTGGTTGTTTCTTTGCACTCATCAATGGAAATTATCGAGGATTTGAGAGACTCATTGATATCATGCTTAGGTGGAATAGATCTAAGTTTCAAAGAATCAAGATCAAGAGAAATTCTATCCACGTTCCTAGCCAACTCATCAATCTTAAGCAATTTTTCTTCAATCAAAGCATTGAAACTCTTTTGTGAAGTAATAAATTCTTTAATACTAGATTCAAAATCAGAGGGCATCTTATTATAAATTCCATAATAATTGTTGTAGGAATTACCATAATTATTATAGGAATTACTAGGAAACGGCCTACAATTAAAATTACCTCTATACGCGTTATTACCAAAATTGTTCCTACCAACAAAATTCACATCCATAGATTCATTATTATTCTCAATCAAAGTAGACAAAGGCATATCATTAGGATCAGTAGGAGCACTCTTATTAGCAAACAATTTCATAAGTTCATCCATCTTTCCACTCAAAACATTAATCTCTTCAATTGCATGCACCTTTTTACTAGTAGATCTTTCAGTGTGCCATTGAGAATAATTAACCATAATATTATCTAGGAGTTTGGTAGCTTCTCCTAAAGTGATTTCCATAAAAGTGCCTCCCGCGGCCGATTCTAAAAGATTTCTAGAAGCAAAATTCAATCCGGCATAAAATTTTTGTATAATCATCCATAAATTCAGTCCATGTGTAGGGCAATTACGTATCATTAATTTCATCCTCTCCCAAGCTTGGGCAACATGTTCATGATCCAGTTGCTTAAAATTCATAATATCGTTTCTAAGAGAGATGATCTTAGCGGGAGGAAAATACTTAGAGATAAAAGCATCTTTGCACTTATTCCATGAATCAATACTATTTTTAGGCAAAGACGAAAACCAAGCTTTAGCACGATCTCTAAGTGAAAATGGAAATAGCTTAAGTTTAACAATGTCATTACCCACATCTTTCTTCTTTTGCATATCACACAAATCAACAAAGTTGTTTAGATGGGAAGCGACATCTTCACTAGGAAGGCCAGAAAACGGATCTTTCATGACAAGATTCGGCAAAGCAGTATTAATTTCACAAGATTTAGCATCGACAAGGGGAGCTATCAGAGTGCTAATAAAATCATTATTGTTGGTATTGCCAAAGTCACACAATTTAGTATTATCTTGAGCCATCCTGACAAGCAAGCAATCCCACACACAAGCAAACAAGCGAAGAAGCAAAAGAGGAAAATTGAAAAAGAGAAGGGGAACGAAAAAAGAGGGCGAATAAAACGGCAAGGGTGAAGTGGGGGAGAGGAAAATGAGAGGCAAATGGCAAATGATGTAATGCGAAGGATAAGAGTTGTGATGGGTACTTGGTATGTCTTGAGCACTGCGTTGGTTTTCCCTTGAAGAGGAAAGGGTGGTGCAGTAAAGCAGCATAACTATTTCCCTTAGTTTTTGAGAACCAAGGTATCAATCCAGTAGGAGACCACGCGTGAGTCACCTCGTACCTACACACACAAATAAGAACATCGCAACCAACGGGATAAAGGGGTTGTCAATCCTTCACGGACACTTAGAAAGAGTGAGATCTGATAGAGATGATAATAATAAGATAAGTATTTTTGGTATTTTTATGATATAGATTGAAAGTAAAGATTGCAAAATAAAATAGATTGGGCACTTGTATGATGGAGAATAGACCCAAGGGCCATAGGTTTCACTAGTGGCTTCTCTCAAGATGGCATAAGTATTACGGTGGGTGAACAGATTACTGTCGAGCAATTGATAGAAAACAAATAATTATGAGAATATCTAGGTAGCATCATGTCCGAGACAAGTAGACCGAAACAATTCTGCATCTACTACTATTACTCCACACATCGACGGCTATCCATCATGCATCTAGAGTATTAAGTTCATAAGAACAGGGTCACGCCTTAAGCAAGATGACAAGATGTAGAGGGATAAACTCATGCAATATGATGTAAACCCCATATTTTTATCCTCGATGGCAATACAATACGTGTCGTTTCCCTTTCTGTCACTGGGATCGAGCATCGCAAGATTGAACCCAAAGCTAAGCACTTCTCCCATTGCAAGAAAGATCAATCTAGTTGGCCAAACCAAACTGATAATTCGAAAAGACTTGCAAAGATAAACAAATCATACATAAAAGAATTCAGAGAAGATTCAAATATTGTTCATAGATAATCTGGATCATAAACCCACAATTCATCGGATCTCGACAAACACACCACAAAAGAAGATTACATCGAATAGATCTCTAGGAGAATCAAGGAGAACTTTGTATTGAGATCCAAAGAGAGAGAAGAAGCCATCTAGCTACTACCTATGGACCCGAAGGTCTCAAATAAAGTACTCACATATCATCAGAGGGGCCATGGAGTTGATGTAGAGGCCCTCTGTGATCAATGCCCCTCTGGCGGAGCTCCGAAAAAGGCCCCAAGATGGGATCTCTTGGGTACAGAAGGTTGCGGCGGTGGAATTAGGTTTTTGTGGTGCTCCTGGATGTTTGCGGGGTATATGGATATATATAGGAGGAAGAAGTAGGTCAGTGGAGCAACAAGGGGCCCACGAGGGTGGAGGGCGCTCCCAGGGGGTGGGCGCCCCCCCCCTGCCTCGTGGCCTCGTCGGTTGTTTCTTGACGTCCACTCCAAGTCTCCTGGATCATGTTTGTTCCAGAAATAACGCTCCCGAAGGTTTCATTCCGTTTGATATTCCTTTTCGGCGAAACTCTAAAAGAGGCAAAAAAACAGCAATTTGGGTTGGGCCTCCGGTTAATAGGTTAGTCCCAAAAATAATATAAAAGTGTAAAAATAAGCCCATTAACATCCCAAATAGATAATATAATAGCATGGAACAATCAAAAATTATAGATACGTTGGAGACGTATCACAACTCTAAAGATTGGGACCTCGACGAAGGTAAGGAGTCAGGTATAACACCTAAATTTGATTGTGTTAAATCTTTTATGGATACTGATGCTTTCCGTGAATTTAGCACTAAATATGGACTTGACTCTGAGATAGTGGCTTCTTTCTATGAATCCTTTGCTACTCATGTTGATCTCCCTAAGGAGAAGTGGTTTAAATATAATCCTCCCATTGAAGTAAAAGTAGTTGCACCTATTAAAGTTGAAGAAAAGACTATCACTTATAATGATCCTGTTGTTCCTACTGCTTATATTGAGAAACCACCTTTCCCTGTTAGAATAAAGGATCATGCTAAAGCTTCAACTGTGGTTAACAAAAGTAATATTAAGACACCTAAACCCCCTGAGCAAATTAAAGTTGAACCTAGTATTGCTATGGTTAAAGATCTCTTGGCCGATAATATTGATGGGCATGTTATTTACTTCTGCAATGAAGCTGCTAGAATTGCTAGACCTGATGCTAAAAATAAACATAGACCTGTTGTAGGCATGCCTGTTATTTCCGTTAAAATAGGAGATCATTGTTATCATGGCTTATGTGATATGGGTGCTAGTGCAAGTGCAATACCTCATTCCTTATACAAAGAAATTATGCATGATATTGCACTTGCTGAGATAGAAGAGATTGATGATACAATTAAGCTTGCCAATAGAGATACTATTTCACCAGTTGGGATTGTAAGAGATGCTGAAGTCTTGTGTGGGAAAGTTAAATACCCTGCTGATTTTCTTGTTCTCGGTTCTCCACAAGATGACTTTTGTCCCATTATATTTGGTAGACCCTACTTGAATGCTGTTAATGCTAAGATAGACTGCAATAAAGATATTGTTTCTGTTGGTTTGGGGGATATGTCTTATGAGTTTAATTTTGCTAAATTTTGTAGACAACCCCATGATAAAGAATTTCCTAGTAAAGATGAAATTATCGGTCTTGCTTCTATTATCATGCCTCCTACTGATCCTTTAGAACAATATTTGCTAGACCATGAAAACGATATGCTTATGAATGAAAGAAGGGAAATAGATGAAGTATTCTTTAAACAGGGACCTATTTTGAAACACAACTTGCCTGTTGAAATTCTAGGGGATCCTCCTCCACCCAAGGGTGATCCCGTGTTTGAGCTTAAACCATTGCCTGATACTCTTAAATATGCTTATCTTGATGAAAAGAAGATATATCCTATTATTATTAGTGCTAACCTTTCAGAGCATGAAGAAGAGAAATTATTGAAAACTCTGAAGAAGAACCGTGCTGCTATTGGATATACTCTTGATGATCTTAAGGGCATTAGTCCCACTCTATGTCAACACAAAATAAATTTGGAGAAAGACGCAAAACCAGTTATTGATCACCAACGACGGCTAAATCCTAAGATGAAAGAAGTGGTAAGAAAATAAATATTAAAGTTCCTTGAAGCAGGTATAATTTATCCCGTTGCTGATAGTCAGTGGGTAAGTCCTGTCCATTGTGTCCCTAAGAAGGGAGGTATTACTATCGTTCCTAATGATAAAGATGAATTGATCCCACAAAGAATTGTTACATGTTATAGAATGGTAATTGATTTCCGCAAATTAAATAAAGCTACTAAAAAGGATCATTACCCTTTACCTTTTATTGATCAAATGCTAGAAAGATTATCCAAACATACACATTTTTGCTTTCTAGATGGTTACTCTAGTTTCTCTAAAATACCTGTGTCAGTTGATGATCAAGAAAAGACTACTTTTACTTCGGTACCTTTGCTTATAGACGTATGCCTTTTGGTTTATGTAATGGACCTGCTACCTTTCAAAGATGCATGATGGCTATATTCTCTGACTTTAGTGAAAAGATTTGTGAAGTTTTCATGGATGATTTCTCTGTTTATGGATCCTCTTTTGATGATTGCTTGAGCAACCTTGATCGAGTTTTGCAGAGATGTGAAGAAACTAGCCTCGTCTTGAATTGGGAGAAGTGCCACTTTATGGTTAATGAAGGTATTGTCTTGGGGCATAAAATTTTTGAAAGAGGTATTGAAGTTGACAAAGCTAAAGTTGATGCTATTGAAAAGATGTCGTGTCCCAATGACATCAAAGGTAGTTTCCTTGGTCATGCCGGTTTTTATAGGAGGTTCATTAAGGACTTCTCAAAAATTTCCCGGCCTCTGACTAACCTATTACAAAAATATATTCCTTTTGTTTTTGATGATGATTGTGTAGAAGCATTTGAAATACTTAAGAAATCCTTGATTTCTGCACCTATTGTTCAGCCTCCTGATTAGAATTTACCCTTTGAAATCATGTGTGATGCTAGTGACTATGCTGTAGGTGATGTTCTAGGACAAAGAGTTGATAAAAATTGAATGTTATTCAATATGCTAGAAAAACTCTAGACAATGCCCAGAGAAATTATGCTACTACTAAAAAAGAATTCTTAGCAGTTGTATTTGCTTGTGATAAGTTCAGACCTTATATTTTTGATTCTAAAGTAACTATTCACACTGGTCATGCTGCTATTAAATATCTTATGGAAAAGAAAGATGCTAAACCTAGACTTATTAGATGGGTTCTCCTACTACAAGAATTTGATTTGCATATTATTGATAGAAAGGGAGCTGAGAATCCCGTTGCAGACAACTTGTCTAGGTTAGAGAATGTTCTTGATGACCCACTACCTATTGATGATAGCTTTCCTGATGAAAAATTAGTTGTCATAAATGCTTCTCGCACTGCTCCATGGTATGCTGATTATGCCAATTATATTGTTGCTAAATTTATACCACCCAGTTTCACATACCAGCAAAAGAAAAAGTTCTTCTATGATTTAAGACATTACTTCTGGGATGACCCACATCTTCATAAAGAAGGAGTAGATGGTGTTATTAGACGTTGTGTACCTGAGCATGAACAAGAATAGATCCTACGTAAGTGCCACTCCGAGGCTTATGGAGGACACCATGCTAGAGATAGAACTGCACACAAGGTATTGTAATCTGGTTTTTATTGGCCTACTCTCTTCAAGGATGCCCGTAAGTTTGTTTTGTCTAGCGATGAATGTCAAAGAATTGGTAATATTAGTAGACGTTAAGAAATGCCTATGAATTATTCACTTGTTATTGAGCCATTTGATGTTTGGGGCTTTGATTATATGGGACCTTTTCCTTCCTCTAATGGGTATACACATATTTTAGTTGTTGTTGATTACGTTACTAAGTGGGTAGAAGTTATTCCAACTAGTAGTGCTGATCATAACACCTCCATTAAGATGCTTAAAGAAGTTATTTTTCCAAGGTTTGGAGTCCCTAGATATTTAATGACTGATGGTGGTTCACATTTTATTCATGTAGCCTTTCGTAAAATGCTTGCTAAGTATGATGTTAATCATAGAATTGCATCTCCATATCATCCACAGTCTAGTGGCCAAGTAGAACTTAGCAATAGAGAGATTAAATTAATTTTGCAAAAGACTGTTAATAGATCTAGAAAGAATTGGTCCAAGCAACTTGATGGTGCATTATGGGCTTATAGAACTGCATATAAAAATCCTATGGGTATGTCTCCATATAAAATGGTTTATGGTAAAGCATGTCACTTACTTCTTGAATTAGAACATAAGGCATATTGGGCTATTAAAGAGCTCAACTATGACTCCAAACTTGCCGGTGAGAAGAGAATTTTTGACATTAGCTCACTTGATGAATGGAGAACCCAGGCTTATGAGAATGCCAAACTGTTTAAAGAAAAAGTTGAAAGATGGCATGACAAAAGGATACAAAAGCGTCAGTTTAATGTAGGTGATTATGTGTTGCTATTCAACTCTCGTTTAAGATTTTTTGTGGGCAAACTTATCTCTAAATGGGAAGGTCCTTACGTTACCGAGGAGGTCTATCATTCCGGTGCCATAAAAATCAACAACTTCGAAGGCATAAATCCGAAGGTGGTGAACGGTCAAAGAATCAAACATTATATCTCAGGTAATCCCATAAATGCTGAAACTAATATTATTGAAACCGTAACCCCGGAGGAATACATAAGGGACACTTTCTGGAACGTTTCAGACTCCGAAAAGGAATAGGTACGTGGTACGGTAAGTAAACCGACTCCAAAACTGTTCTAATGGCAATTTTTATCCGTTTTGGAATATTTAAGAAAATAGGAAAATAAGAAGTAGTCTGGGAAGGACACGAGGCGTCCACGAGGGTGGAGGGCACGCCCTACCCCTTGGGCGTGCCCCCCTGCCTCGTGGGCACCTCGTGTGCCCTCCGGACTCCGTTTTCTTGCATGATACTTCTTTTGGTCGGTAAAAATTAATTATATAATCTCCCGAAGGTTTTGACCACCGTATCATGCAAAAATCTATTGTTCTTGTTTCGAGCTGTTTTCTGCTAGGGTTGTCAAGACCAAGCATCATGTCGTCTCCCTCCTCCTCCAACAATGAGGGCAACGATGCTTGGCTAATGAAGATAGAGCTGAAGAGAGGAGAACCTGGAGAGATCAACAAGGATGATGGGATCAAGAAGGCCATGGGGGATCAAGTTCCGACAGTAGCAGAACAAGACATCCTTCAAACTCACCACAATCTCTTTACCCTAACGGAGATTGAAGCTTTCAAGATGATTGAGTTAGCTCGCATTCAAAACAAGTATCTCACAAGTGAAAATATTTTGTTGAAGGAGCATGAGGGAGTCCTGGATTAGGGGGTCTCCGGATAGCCGGACTATATCCTTTAGCCGAACTGTTGGACTATGAAGATGCAAGATTGAAGACTTTGTCCCGTGTCCGGATGGGACTCTCCTTGGCGTGGAAGGCAAGCTAGGCAGTACAGATATGTAGATATCCTCCCTTGTAACCGACCTTGTGTAACCCTAGCCCCCTCCGGTGTCTATATAAACCGGAGGGTTTAGTCCGTAGGACAAGATATAATCATACCACAGGCTAGCTTCTAGGGTTTAGCCTCTACGATATCGTGGTACATCAACTCTTGTAATACTCATATCATCAAGAACAATCAAGAAGGACGTAGGGTATTACCTCCATCAAGAGGGCCCGAACCTGGGTAAACATCATGTCCCCTGCCTCCTATTACCATACGCCTTAGACGCATAGTTCGGGACCCCCTACCCGAGATCCATCGGTTTTGACACCGACATTGGTGCTTTGATTGAGAGTTCCACTGTGTCGTCATCATAAGGAGGGATGGCTTGTCTCGTTGTCAAGGACAACATCACCTCTGGGGGAGCCCTGGCTATAGGCCAAACTCTCCGACTAGGCGGCTTCCTCATGACCGCCCGCTTGGCCGTTGCGCCGATGATGACTTCTCGGGTCATCGAAAATAGCCTCCACATCGGCTCGAAATTCGCCGAGCATATGGATCCAATGGAGCTCTCCTCTTTGAACGAGCTCTTGGATCGCATCGCCGCTCTGGGAGTCTCTACGGACTACGATCGGATCAGGCTTAAACCCGACCAAAGGGAGATTAACTCTCCGTTGGTCACCCATCAGATAGCGGTGGTGGAGGAGCAATGCGGCGATTCTCCCTCTATCATGAGGACGAACTATGTCCGGATTCCCGAGCTCTCCGAGCCGGATACCCGCTCACGGGAGGACATCGCCCTAACCCTGAACCTAGAATCAGGCCACATACCGAACCCGCGGGGCAACATCCCAGAGCCCAAACTCCTAAGATCGGAAACTCCCCTGCCTCGGGATATCAGATTGGGTCAAGGTCTGGACTTAAATCCACCCACCCACCCAGATACAAATGATCTTTCCCACATCAGGCAAGCGCCCCAAGAGACAGTACATCACTATTGGGCCAGATTTCTCCTTGTAATGAACAAGGTCAAGGACTGTCGCGAGGAAGACACAATTTCGTTCTTCTGCAATAATTGCACGGACAAGGGAATCCTCAACGCCATAAGTCGCTGTGACATAGCACACTTCACCAACTTGGCAGCCATAGTATGGAAATACTGTGCGATGGAAAGTGCCTGGAAAACCAAAACACAATTTTGGGATAATCCGGCTCTGACAAAACCCCCAGTCCGAACTAAAAGTGTGCACTCTCATAAGTCACCCGACTCAATTACAAAGAAGCAAAAGCCCACTACAGGGCGTGGAACTGTATTGGAGGGATGGCTTAACGGGCTCTGCAAAATTCATAGTACAGCGGATACCATATCAACACACAGCCTTAGAGCATGTTGGGTATGCCGGTAGGTGGCCAAGAGCGGTGAGGACCTCCTCATCCAAAATGCCTCAGAACACCTTCCCGTGGATAACAATACAGTATTGACGGTCTTCGAGACCTTCGCCTCAAATAATAGGCGTAAGCGAGCACTCCGCAGCCTTGCCGAAGTCTGCCACATGGAAGCAATAAATCCATGGAGCGACACGGCTATCACCTTCAATGCCAGTGACGAACCTAAATTCCAAACAGCCTGAGCACCAGCCACTTTGGTCCTCAGTCCAATTGTGGATGGCTTTCAGCTCACTAAAGTGCTCGTGGACGGCGACAGCGGATTAAACCACATTTATGAGGAGACTCTTCAAAAAATGGAAATAGACAGCAACAGTATTGAGCAAAGCAGCACAACCTTCCGAGGAATCATTCCCAGTCGGGAGGCACGTTGCGCTGGGAAAATCACACTAGATGTGGTATTCGGCACTACAGAGAATTATAGGTCCAAAGAAATCACATTCCAAGTGGCCCCGTCCAGTAGCGGATACCATGCCCTTCTAGGGCGGGAGGCATTCACGATTTTTCAAACCATACCACATTACGGATACATGAAGCTCAAAATGCCCGGAGCCAATGGAATCAAAACAGCCGCACTGGCCCTCGAGGCATTATCCGAAGCCCTTGTGGCGGAGGAGTTAACCGCGTTGCGCTCCACAGTGGATAGGGACGACGTGATACTAGACAAAAGATCCAAGTCCACCTCCTTTAAACCAGCGGATGAAATAGTCAAATTCCAAGTCCATCCAACGGACCCCACAAAAACAGCATCCATTGGGGCACAGTTAAACCCCGTCGTAGACACCGTGCTACGGGAGTTCCTGCGTGAGAATTGGGACATATTCGCCTAGCATCCTTCAGACATGCCAGTAATCCCACACAGGGTGGCCGAGCATAGCCTCAACATTCTAAAAGGATTCAAGCCGGTCAAGAAGACTCCTCGGTGTTTCTCCAAACCTAAGCGACAAGCCATGGGGGAGGAGCTAGCCAAATTACTGGAGGCCAGATTCATTAGAGAAATAAAGCATCTGGACTGGCTAGCAAACCTGGTGATGGTGCCAAAGAAGGACAAATCTTGGCGCCTATGCGTCGACTTCAAGAACCTTAATAAGGCTTGCCCAAAGGATCCCTTCGCCCTCCCTCGCATCGATCAAATTATCGACGCTACCGCAGGACACGACTCATTGTGCTTCCTCGACGCATACTCGAGTTACCACCAAATCAAGATGGCGGATTCCGATCAAGCCGCAACGACATTTATCACTCCATGCTTCCCTTTCTATTTTAACACCATGCCCTTCGGGCTCAAAAATGCCGGCGCAACGTATCAGCGCATGATTCAGACATGTCTGGAAAAGCATATCAGCAAAATAGTGGAGGCATACGTCGACGATGTGGTCGTTAAAACCAGACACGTCGACTCCTTAGAAGACGACTTGAGGCTCACGTTCGACAATCTCCGAACATACGATATTAAGCTCAATTCGGAAAACTGCGTTTTCGGCATACCCGCCGGAAAGCTCCTGGGCTTTATCGTCTCCAGCAGAGGAATTGAAGCAAATCCGGCTAAAATCCGGGCTCTATCGCAGTTGGCTATTGTGGGAGTCCTGGATTAGGGGATCTCCAGACAGCCGGGCTATCTCCATTGGCCGGACTGTTAGACTATGAAGATACAAGATTGAAGACTTCGTCTCGTGTCCGGATAGGACTCTACTTGGCGTGGAAGGCAAGCTAGGCAATGCGGATATGTGTATCTCCTCCTTTGTAACTGACCTTGTGTAACCCTAACCCTCTCCGGTGTCTATATAAACCGGAGGGTTTTAGTCCATAGGACAACATAAAATCATACCATAGGCTAGCTTCTAGGGTTTAGCCTCTCCGATCTCGTGGTAGATCTACTCTTGTACTACCCATATCATCAATATTAATCAAGCAGGACGTAGGGTTTTACCTCCATCAAGAGGGCCCGAACCTAGGTAAAACATTGTGTCCCCTGCCTCCTGTTACCATCCGCCTTAGACGCACAGTTCGGGACCCCCTACCCGAGATCCGCCGGTTTTGACACTGACATTGGTGCTTTCATTGAGGGTTCCTCTGTGTCGTTGCCGTTAGGCTTGACGGCTCCTACTATCATCGATGGCGATGCAGTCCAGGGTGAGACTTTTCTCCCCGGACAGATCTTCGCGTTCGGCGGCTTTGCACTGCAGGCCAATTCGCTTGGCCATCTGGAGCAGATTGAAAGTTGCGCCCCTGGCCACCAGGTCAGGTTTGGAAGCTTAAACTACACGGCCGATATCCATGGAGACTTGATCGTCGACGGATTCGAGCCTCTGCCTTGTGCGTCACGCGGTCACGATGAGTACGATTTAGCTCTACCATTGGATAGTGTTCAAGAGATCACACAGGCAGCCGCTCTGACCCTCAATTCGGAGCCAGGTGCGCCTTCCGCGGACAGGTGGCTGGACCCCGCCACGAAAGCCTTACCCTTAGCAGCGATCGATCCGAACATCGACCTTACCTTGCAAGAGAGCCGTGTTGTTAAACTGCCGGATCCTTCTCCGGCCACGGATTCCGAACCGCCTGCGCCCGTTCCTATCAAATCCGATTGGGCGCCGATCATGGAGTTTACCTCCGAGGATATTTTTCAGCACTCACCCTTTGGCAACATACTGAACTCATTAAGGTCTCTCTCCTTGTCAGGAGGATCCTGGCCAAATTATGTCCGGCAGGACTGGGATGCGGACGGCGAAGAAATTCGCGGCCCACCCACCACCCACTTAGTAGCCACTATCAATGACTTAACCGACATGCTCGACTTCGACTCCGAAGACATTGACGATATGGACGACGATGCGGGAGACGCAGAGGAACGACTGCCCACAGGGCACTGGACGCCCACTTCACCACATGACGTATACATGGTGAACACACCAAAAGAAAACAACGACGAGGAACAGAAGGACGCAATGAAGGGTTGTCCCCTTGAGAAGCAGTCAAAGCGGCGGCGTAAACACCGCTCCATATCATGCCTCGATAGAAACAATGATCATATAGACCCAGCGTTAGAGCAGGGGGAACCATTGCCGGACCACGGCAACACGAAGGATCAAGCCGAACAACCTGACTCTATCAAAGATAATAGTCCAGACGACTTCACACCGGACAGACACCCGAAGCAACAGAATGCCCGTCAAAGGCTTGTTGCCACCGCGAGGAGTCTAAAAAAGCAGAAGCAAAGACTCAAGGCTGCACAAGACACACTCAGAATCAGATGGAGCAAAGTACTCAACGCAGCAGCGAACTACGCCGGTAATCGCCCCACCAAGAGCTACCCGAAGCGGAAGTTGCTACCCGAGTTTGATGAGGAGGCCTTAGATCCCTCGCAATCAAAAATTAAAACGACCACCTGGCCGGTTAGACGACCTCACGGCCAACATAGAGCGGCAAGCAATGCTGCACATAAGCCAATACACGATCCACGCGAGGGCTCGCATCAAAAGGACGGCGCAACCAGATCCATCTATGGACCACGCAGGCACGCTCCAGCATACGATGCAACGCAACAAACATCCGAACACTATGGTACACCTAGATACAGGGGTGCCGCACACCCCCTATGTTTCACCAATGAGGTACTGGACCATGAATTTCCAGAGGGATTCAAACCCGTAAACATAGAGGCATACTACGGAACAACAGACCCTAGGGTCTGGATTGAGGACTATATCCTCCATATCCATATGGCTCGAGGAGATGATCCCCACGCCATTAAGTATTTGCCCCTCAAACTCAAAGGGCCAGGTCGGCACTGGCTTAAAAGCCTCCTCGAAAGCTCCATCCGAAGCTGGGAAGAGCTTGAAGACGCTTTTCGGGAAAATTTTCAAGGGACTTATGTCCGACCTTCGGACGCAGACGATTTGAGTCATATAACTCAACAGCCCGGAGAGTCAGCCCGAAAGCTTTGGAACAGTTCCTTACTAAAAAGAACCAAATAGTCGACTATCCGAACATCGAAGCGTTGGCAGCTTTTAAGCATAGCATCCGTGACGAATGGCTTGCCAGACACCTCGGCCAAGAAAAGCTGAGAACAATGGCAGCATTACCAAGCCTCATGACCCGCTTTTGCGCGGGTGAGGATAGCTGGCTAGCCAGATGCAGCACCAGCGACCCCAGTACATCCAAAGTTAGAGATGGAAACAGGAAATCACGGCGCAACAACAATAATAAATGCCGGAATAAGGAAGACAGCACGAAGAGCACGGCAGTAAACGCTGGATTCAAAAGCTCTCGGCCAAGTTAGCAAAAGCCGCCCTCTAAAGGCGCCAGAGACGAACTGGCCAGCCTAAACAAAATTATGGACCAAGTATGTCAGATCCATAGCACCCCCGGTAAACCTGCTAATCATACCCATAGAGAATGTTGGGTCTTCAAGCAGTCCAGCAAGCTCAACGTCATACACAAGGGGGAAGATACACCAAGCGAAGACGAGGATGAGCCTCTTAAGCAAGACACTAGGGAACAAAGAAAATTTCCACCAGAAGTCAAAACAGTAAACGTGTTACACGTGATAAAGGGGAGAAACAAAGCGGCACTCCCAGATAAATATGCCCAAGGGCCTATCACCGCGGAGTCCTGCCACTGGTCGTTTCAACCGATCACTTTTGACCATCGGGATTACTCAACAAGTATCCGGCGTGCAGGATGGGCTGCCCTGGTATTAGACCCAATAATTGATGAATACCACTTTACACGAGTCCTGATGGACGGTGGCAGCAATTTAAACATGATATACCAGGATACAATCCGCAAAATGGGGATAGACCCAACGAAAATTTGCCTAAGCAATACTAGCCTTAAAGGAGTAACGCCAGGCCCAGGGGCTCATTGCACGGGCTCCCTGCTACTAGAGGTTATATTCGGCTTCCCCAATAACTTCCGTAGCGAACATTTAACATTCCACATTGCTCCATTCCAAAGTGGCTATCAAGCACTACTTGGGCGTGAAGCTTTCACTCGCTTTAATGCAATACCGCACTACGCTTCCCTTACGCTTAAGATGCCCGGTCCACATGGCATCATTACAGTAAATGGAAATATTAAGCGATCCCTGCGCGCCGAAGAGAGTGCGACTGCCTTGGCAGCCGCACACTAAAAAGGGCCTCACCAGCTAAAGCATTTGATAGGTCGTCAAGACCACGGACACGGTTAGACGAGTCTGGCGCAGCCATATGTAACTCACACAGGTTTGATAAGCCACACCCCTATTACAAATACAAGGGGCTCAATGCGCGTAGACAAGTGGCAATTTTTACTCATCTTGAATTATACATGGTTTCTTCAAACCTACCTTTTTGCACGACAACTTTTCACCTAAGTTCCTCTCTTTTACAGATGACCATCGTGCTACACCTGTCCAGGATACGGCACAATGGAGACACAGGCGCAGACGTGCAGCAGGGACCCGCCCCAAGGATTCTTTTTAGATTAAGACCCTGCGTCAACCTTTTTTACTGTCTCTTGTTGATACACATCCCTCGGATTCTCAGTACAATTGAGAAGGATGCTGGCGTCTTGGCATGTGGCCGCGTCAAAATAATGCACGTACCTGGACACCAGGGGCTTCTTACAAAGGGCACTATTTAGGCCCAGTTTATACCATAAAGACCGAATACCTTAGGGAGTGTTCGGCGTCGCGAGTTTGGCCTTATATGCATCAGCTCTGAATCATGTCTTTGGTCAAAAGTTGGGTTTGCCTGGCTCCTATGTTTTGGTACCTTACGTTCCGCTCTATCGGCTAAGGTAGCACTAGGAGAACTACTGCGATTGTGCCCCGGGTCATCCGGACGAGCACCTTAGTAGAGAAAGCCGAAAACTGACTGTCATGATATAGCGTGAAACTGGTCAACCACTCGATGACCTATCGGAATGTTAGAATTCCTCCGCCTTAACGAAGGGCCGTTTCCCGGCCAGGCATGTACGCACCCCGAAATCGGGAGAGTGCAGAGCCAACAGGGGCTATATAGTAGCCCCACCGTCAAACGCCTATGGCTAAGTGAAAGTGTTAAAGCATTATAGTCTGGTTGCCTCGTTCGCTGCGCTATCACCTCCTTAATAGGACCAAGACATTGGGTTAAGTGTGAACACGCGTCTTCTGTGAACACCTCCGCATTATATGCGTGGGGGCTGAAGCCGACGACTGCAATCTTTCAGGTTATACATATGTATACATAAACGGCCGCACATGAGGCATCATATTACTTTCAGGAAAAAGTATAAACACAACCTTAATAAATTTCATAAAAACATTGTGTTTACAATGGGAATACATGTCACTCAAACATAATATTCTTCGAGCACTGGGCCTCTATCAAACGAGCACCCTCGAGAACCTCTTCGAAATAGTGCTCGGCAGCCACTCGGCCTATGGCCGAACCCTGTGCCGCAACAGTGGTAGCATCCATATCCGCCCAGTATGCTTTAACTCGGGCAAGGGCCATCCGCGAGCCTTCTATGCACGCCGACCTCTTCATCGCATTGATGTGCGGCACCGCACCAAGGAACTGCTGCACTAAGCTGAAATAGTTGTTCAGTTTCGGCTTTGCCGGCCACAGCTGATCCACGACAGGCCTCATGGCGAGTCCGGACAACCTATTCAGTTCGGCCCATTCGGCTAGCTGATTAGTCAATGGAAGCAGACGCTCTGGAACGTTGAATTGCGACCAGAACAGCTTGTCCACTTCATGATCTATTTGACCTTGGAAGTATTTGGCTGCATCGGCAGCGCTCGCCGCCAAGTCCATATATGCGTTGCCGAACTCCACAGCCGATCCAGAGGGGCATACCGTGGATCTCCGAACTTTGTCCGTAGCATGAACGGCTTCCCAGCCGCAATATCCCCGGCTTCACGCAACTCCTCCTTCTTCGCTCTCATAGCAGAGCGGGTGTCTTTGTTCGCCATCATGGCCTTTTCAAGGTCCGCTGCCTTCAATCGGTTCTCTTTTTCAAGGACCTGGCAATGGTCGGCAGTGTCTTTTAATTCTACGGCCATCTTGGCCATCTTCTCTTTGCTCTCGCAATGTGCGGCCTTCTCGGCTTTCAACTCTTCGGCCGCCTTCAAAGCAGCCGCATTACTAATCCTTGCTTGTTCTTTGGCTCGGGCAAGTTCCGCCCGCAAGGTTTCCACGGTGGCAGCTCCATCTACAGTCACAACATATTAAAGATACTGGCATCATGCTGCTCTTACTATGTGGCATTCACCAGAAAATAACTCTTACCCTATGCCTCGTCAAGCCTCTTGTTAACAAGCTCGATGTCGGCATCCGCCGCATCCAGTTGCCGCTTCAGTTCGGCAAATTCTTGAGTCCGGCTAACCACCGGAGCTCCCACTACATGCACATTAAAGCGGTATGGTTATTGCCTGGGACTACGATCCTCTATTTGCCGCCGTTCTCAGCGACAACCAGAGTCTCAGGGGCTACTATCTACACAGGGCACACCTAAAATGTGCGGTACCATCACAAATGTACATCATTTTACGTACCTCAAAGCCCGTCAGTAGACTCATAAAGGCATCATGCAACCCACTTTCGGCGGATGAGATCCTTTCCATCACCGTACCCATCAATGTACGGTGTTCTTCTGAGATGGCCGCTCGCTCCAACAGCTCTCTCAGTACGTACGACCGCATATCAGACGGTGCCGGACTCTTCTATTTTCTCTCTTCGAGAGCCGGACGCTGGGGACTTCGGGTGACTATAGGATTATCTTCTGGCCTCACCGGATCCGGAGAGGCCCTCCGTGATGACACTTCAAGGTCGCCCGCTTCTTGAGCGGAGGAGTCCGGGTGAGGTGTTTCGCTCTCCATCATCTCCGGAAGAAGATCCCCCGAAGATGAGGTCCGCTGAGAAGGGCTAAGATCCGAACTGCAATAAATACTTCAGTTATTTTCCTCGGAGGCAAGGTAGTATATCTCCACTATTAAAGTACTTTATGATTACTTACAGCTCGTTGGAGGGCTGATCCCCGCGCGGACTTTGTGCGTCAAGAGCACCCTCCAAGGCAGGACCCTCTGGCGGAGATTTCTTCTCCCGCTTGGAAAACTTGGTTTCCGGATCTTCAGAGGTAGTCCTCTTCCTTCCCCGGGGTGAGAGAATGTCCGATTCCTCCCCTCGGTTATCCTCCCTCACGGAGGCGCTTGTTCCCTCGGTTAAAATGGGTAGCGATGGAGGTCCACTTTGTCTTCCTTTGAGGGCTCCGGGCAAGGTGCTAGCTCAAGCATCTTTTCCAGTACCGGATTTTCCAAACCCTCAGGAAGGGGGGCCGAACACCGAATCATCTTCGCCTTTGTTATCTAGTCCTGGTCAAAGAGCGATTTCTCAGAATGATGTCGTGGTAAACAAAAGACGGTGTGTTCGGCTGAAGGATTACTTACTTGGTCGGCGGTATGGTTGCTGCTTAAGCCCACGTCCTCGGTGGTATCCGGACACTCTATTTGGGGTCCGAAGAATGATTTGTACATCTCCTTGTGCGTCAGGCATAGGAAATTCTGAATAGTACGCGGCCCTTCTGGGTTGAACTCCCACATGCGGAGGGGCCGACGTTTGCAAGGCTGGACTCGACGAACCAGCATGACTTGCGCCACCATAATCAAACTAAAATCTCCTTCGAAGAGATTTTGGATGCGGCTTTGCAGTACAGGCACGTCCTTGGCAGGACCCCAGCTCAGTCCTCTGCTAATCCATGACATCAGTTGTGGTGGAGGGCCTGAGCGGAAAGCAGGGGCAGCCACCCACTTGGCACTTCTGGGAGTTGTGATATAAAACCAACCCTGTTGCCATAATCCGGACACCTCTGGAAAGGAACCTTTGGGCCACGGAGCTCATGTTATCTTGCTTATTAATGCGCCTCCGCACGTTGTATACTACCCCTCGACCATCTTCGGCTTCACGTTAAAGTTCTTGAGCCACAGGCCGAAGTGAGGGGTGATGCGGAGGAAGGCCTCACACACGACAATGAATGTCGAGATGTGGAGAAAGGAATCCGGGGCTAGATCGTGGAAATCTAGCCCGTAATAAGACATCAACCCCCTAACAAAGGGATCCAGAGTGAGGCCTAGTCCTCGGAGGAAGTGGGAGATGAACACAATGTCTTCGTTGGGTTCAGGAGTAGGGACGACCTGCCCTCGGGTAGGCAGCCGATGCGAAACCTCAGCGGTCAGGTATCTGGCCTCCCACAACTTCTGGATGTCTTCTTCCATAATGGAGGAGGGCATCCACCGGCCTTGAAGGCTAGATCCGGACATGATTGAAGATCCGGAGCACCTGACCTGGGCTTTGGGTGTTAGAACTCGAGGCAGGGGAAGGATTCGATTGAGAACGGGAGGGAAAAAAGTAAAAGCCTTGTCCCTTTATAAAGAGGGTGAATATCAAGCGTCCTCTCCGTAGCCGTTTGGGACTTGCCTATAATCTAGGAGTCCTAGACACGGTTGGGTTACCCATGCCCGTATTGATGAGAATCCCGTAATAAGAGGACACGATCTTTGCTTTGACAAGGCGTGTCAAAAAACTGCCTCGCGTTATGTGTGGGGCTAGTTAAAGGAAACGGTTCAAATAATCACCGGGCCATGGCATAATGTCGTGTTGCCAAAACAAGTCAGCAAATTAGATTTGTGAAAATATTATTCTCTCTACGGTGGTATGTGGAACTTATTTTGCAGGGTCGGACACTATCCTTATATTCAAATTCTTCCGTGGTATATTCGGAGGAGGAACCCGCCTTGCAATGCCGAAGACAATACTGCGTGCCGGACTCATCGTCATTGAAGCCTGGTTCAGGGGCTACTGTGGGAGTCCTGGATTAGGGGTTCTCTGGACAGCCGGACTATCTCCATTGGTCGGACTATTAGACTATGAAGATACAAGATTGAAGACTTCGTCTCGTGTCCGGATGGGACTCTACTTGGCGTGGAAGGCAAGCTAGGCAATGCGGATATGTTTATCTCCTCCTTTGTAACCGACCTTGTGTAACCCTAACCCTCTCCGATGTCTATATAAACCGGAGGGTTTTAGTCCGTAGGACAACATACAATCATACCATAGGCTAGCTTCTAGGGTTTAGCCTCTCCGATCTCATGGTATATCTACTCTTGTACTACCCATATCATCAATATTAATCAAGCAGGACATAGGGTTTTACCTCCATCAAGAGGGCCCGAACCTGGGTAAAACATTGTATCCCTTGCCTCTTGTTACCATCCGCCTTAGACGCATAGTTCGGGACCCCCTACCCGAGATCCGCCGGTTTTGACACCGACAGCTATCCCAACTGACCTCAAGCAAATCCAGAAATTAACTAGATGTGTGGCGGCCTTAAGCCGCTTTATCTCCCGATTAGGAGAAAAGGCACTCCCCCTTTATCGCCTTCTTCGGCACACCGAACACTTCGAGTGGACAGACGCAGCCACGGCCGGATTGGAAGAAATAAAAGCCATCCTGGCCACCAACCCAATCTTGGCCGCGCCAAACATCGGCGAACCAATGCTGTTATATATAGCGGCAACTCACCAAGTCGTAAGCGCAGTGCTCGTAGTCGAACAAGAGGTAGACGTACATAAATTCCCACTTCAAAAGCTAGTATATTATGTATCCACTGTCCTCACTCCATGCAAATAACGGTACCCACATTATCAAAAGATAGCATACGCGGTATTCATGGCATCTCGGAAATTATGACACTACTTTCAAGAGTGTTCAATTACGGTGGCCTCCGAAGTACCACTCAATGACATAATAAACAACCGCGATGCCATGGGCCGGATTGCCAAATGGGCTATCGAGCTCCTCTCGTTCGACATAACATATAAACCACGGCGAGCCATTAAGTCGCAAGTATTGGCCGATTTCGTCACCGAATGGACAGAAGCCAAACTCCCTAAAGAGTACGGCGCGTAATCCAATTGGATCATGCACTTTGACGGCTCTAAAATGCTGGCTGGTCTGGGGGCTGGCGTCGTCCTGACGTCCCCCACCGGAGATACAGTTCAATACATACTCCAAATACTATACACAGACTCCAATAACACAGCCGAACACGAGGCCCTATTACACGGTCTTCGGATGGCAGTTTCCATGGGCATTCGGCGCCTAGAGGTGCGTGGGGATTCAAACCTCGGAATATCTCAAATAAATGGAGACTTCGATGCCAAGGATCCGAAAATGACGGCATACCGCAACGCCTTCCTCAAAATGTCAGCTCGGTTCGAGGGACTTGAATTCCATCACGTGGCTCGGGAAAACAATCAGGCGGCGGATATCCTCGCCCATATCGGCGCTAAACGCGACCTTGTCCCACCCAACATCTTCCTGGAAAAATTGTTTAAGCCATCTGTGGTATGGGAGGGGGACACCGGTAACAATAATCCGGACCCGACCACAACATCAGATACCGAACACTCTGACACAATCGGAGGCTCTGCCATCGAAATAACACCTTCAGCCCACGTGATATTAGTCGTAATCGCCCCGTGGACAGAACTATTCCTGGCCTACCTAACCAGGCAGGAACTACCCGAGGACCAAAATGAGGCGCGCTGCATAGTGCGGCGATCTAAAGCCTACAAGGTCCACGAGGGAGAGCTTTATAAGAAAAGCACAACCGGAGTCCTTCAAAGGTGCATCTCCAAAGAGGAAGGGCGGAAGCTTTTGGCAGAAATCCATGCCGGACTTGGCGGCCATCACGCTGCAGCTCGGGCCCTTGTAAGCAAGGCCTTCCATGCAGGTTTCTATTGGCCGACGGCCCAGGCAGATGCGCAGCATCTGGTCCAACATTGCGTCGGTTGCCAGCTTTTTGCAAACCAAAGCCATATGCCGCCTACCGCTCTCCAAACAATCCCCATTACTTGGCCCTTTGCGGTCTGGGGGCTTGATATGGTCGGACCCCTTAAAGGGGGAACCCACAAGAAAAAATACTTACTGGTCATGGTGGATAAATTCACCAAATGGATAGAAGCCAAACCTGTCAAAATGGCTGAATCCGGACCGGTGATAGACTTCATATCCGGGGTTGTACACCGTTACGGTGTCCCCCATAGCATCATCATTGACAACGGCATGAATTTTACAGCCGACGATGTGAAACTTTGGTGCAGCAACATGGGCATCAAGCTCGATTATGCTTCTGTCTATCACCGCAAACTAACGGTCAAGTCGAGCGAGCGAATGGTATTATCATGAGCGGCATTAAACCCAGATTAGTGCGGTCCTTAAAGGAATCAGACATGCACTGGGTAGAGGAGCTCGACTCCGTACTATGGGGGCTGCGGACCATGCCGAATCGCTCGCACTACCGGATACACACCATTTTTTATGGTGTACGGCGCTGAGGCGGTTCTGCCCTGCGACATAATTCATGACTCACCTCGAGTGCGCATGTACAAAGAAAGAAAGGCCAAGCTCGATCGGCAGGACAGTTTGGATGCCCTGGAGGAGGAGCGCGACGTGGCAAAAGCCCGTTCCGCATTCTATCAGCAACAGGCTCGAAGGTATCAAAGCAGAGAAGTGCGGGCCAAAACCTATAATGTTGGCGAACTAGTTCTACGCCTGCCGGAGAAGAAAAAGAACAAGCTCAAGCCCAAATGGGAAGGTCCCTTCATTATTGACCAGGTTCTGACCGGTGGAGCGTACCGTCTGCGGGATGCATCGGACAATCGACTCGAGCCAAACCCATGGAACGTAGCCAGACTCCGAAGATTCTACGCCTAGCGCTGAACTCTAAGTTCGTCTCCTTACCTCCGTCAATTTTTTGCATATCCGTCTCTTCTCTCTTTCTCTCTCTCTTTTTTCTTATCTTCAAGGCCCTAAAGGGCTAAACATGTGTCTTGGTTACACAATCTTGACGCGCTAACCGCGCTCATTATACCTGGGGGCTTCTTACATAGAAGCTTAATCCAATTATTTTTTCCGGGCTTTGTGCCCCACACATGTGTTATTCTTCCGCATGTACCTTTTTTCGCCATTATATGCATCGATATGACTTAAGTTTTGGCCAAGCTGGGTTGACTGGCTCTTGTATTTATGCCCTACGTTCCTGTTAATTCGGCTAGGGCATAAGGGGAGCACCTCTGCGATTGTTACTGTCGGGTCAGCCGGATGTGTACCTCAGACTGGGTGAAGCCGAAAGCTAGCGTTCTTAGGAGAATATTCAGTCGGTGAATAAAAGATGACTTTTATTTAAATTGACACATGCCCCCAGATGTTTATAGCCTGCATCTCTTTTCACAGTTCGGACATGCACATTAGGGCATGCGTACCCAGGGAAAGGAACCCTTAACGGAACTATTCTCCCTGGAAGATGTTTCTTACTACCCATGTAATATAACATAGCTAGTTGGGTACTTGTCTGTTCAAGCACTTATGACCCCTACGCCTGGTTTCCATGCATACCCCGGTTTTTACATAACCGAGCAGGTATTCGGATACACTCCGGACTATCGGGTCCAGAGGTCGAAGTGAAAAGGTCCGCCATGACAAATGATTTACAATCCGGCTAGGGACATTACATATGTCACTTGAAGTACACAGTCACTAAGACTGATTAAATTCTTCTTCTATACCATCCAACAGGCTATCTAGCCTGCAATCCTGTTGGAAATACTTTGCGGCTAATTCTACTTGATCATACACTAAACTGACGGGGATCTCTTTCCCATCGGGCCCACAGGTTCGACCTCGGCCATGTGGTTTGGGTCCGCTTTGGTATATTGCGTCTTCACCATACCCAGGCTTCCCTTGCACCTTGTCGACAGGCTGATATCTTCCACAATCGGAAGCGCCGCCGCGCTCCCTTGAGCTTCTCTATAAGCTCCCCCATGCCTCCTGGCGGGGACGCGGATGGCCACAAGGCTTGGGAAATACCCTGCATCACCTGCCGAACTTGCTCGTGCAGTTGTGAGAGCTCTGGTAGAAGATCACCCGAAGACTCGGGCATCTCTTCCGTGCGACGACCCATCAGCATACCTGTAAACATAACTCTGTTAGCCGTCTTCTTCGCCGAACTCCTTTAAAAGTTCGTTCAAGCACTTACTAAAAATGTCGCGCTGAAGCCGCTTATTCTCCTTCACGGAGTCCGCAAGCTGGGCTCGAACATCTTTCAGTTACACGCCCAACCGGATATTGGTGTCTTGGAGATTATTTTTCTCCTGCCTGACTCGCGTAAGTACACACTCGCCAGCATTTAGCTGTCGATCAGCACTTGCCGCATTCACCGCCACGGCCTCCGGATTGACTCCGGGGCCACCTGCAACATCTATTGTTAGATTTGCATACATGCCGCATACTACCTGGTACCCATATTCTTTGCAATGGAAACAAGTGTTACCAGAGGGACCCTTCTCGGACTCCTTCAATGCGGCAACAGCGGCCCCTAGCTGGGCCTTGCACTCTTCCAGCTCTTGAGACAATTGGGAATTCTTCTCTGTAAGAACTTGCACAAATACTGATCCTTAAATCAGTTGTGTCAACTGTTTCAAGTCTCAGGGGCTACTGATACATATAATCGTCAGATTTGCTTACCCGTATATCCCTTACATACTGGGATGTGGCTCTGGCTAGACCATTTTGAGCAGCACGGATGTACGCATCTCCGGAGTTGAAGGCATCAAACGCCTCTGGTGAGAAACAAGCGTCACGGAGTATTGCCCGGCGATGCCTGTGATTCATGGCGCTCTTCACTTCGGAATTTGTAGCGGATAGTCTGTCCGCATCCTCTATAGGAGGAGCATCTGGCGTCCGCTCTGTGTTAGCTTCCGCCTCTATATCCGGCCCTGGAGCCCGGCTGGTGGAGGCGTGATCGGCAGCTTCTCCGGATATATTCCAGCGAGCGTTTTTTCTACTAAGAAACATGGACGTCATTATATTTTAAGAAACACGATAACCATGGAGCGAGGTTTTGTGTCATACCTCTACACCGGCGTCTCCGTCCTGACTGCCTTCCTTTTTGGCCTACCCGGCTTTGGTGCCCCTTGTTGGCGAGTCGCTGCGGGTTCGGCACGGTGTCCCGAAGGCCTTCCCTGTAAAACACCATATGTGTACGGTAGGTGAAGTGTGTAAAAGGGGATCCTTTTGGAAGTTGGGACTCCAGTCTTTTCTTACATGCGATGCAGGGAGTAATCCAAGATAGTCGGCTTATAGTAGGCCCAAGCCCAAAGGCGGCTTAAGGCCCGTAAGTATAAACTGCCATGTATGAATAAAACTTGTAAAGTAAGGCATGTAGAGATGTCACCAAGCCGGACACGTTGTATGAGCCGGTCGGGACTCTGTAGGCCGCAGGGCGTCAACCCTTGTATATAAGGGGATGACCCGGTGGCGACTTAGGGCAAGAAACAACAGATCGAGAGCCAAGCTAGCGTATTCGCTCCTTGGTCATCGAAACCTAGCAATACCACATCAACTGGACTAGGCTTTACCTTTACCGCAAGGGGCCGAACCAGTATAAACCTCTCCTGTCCTTTGTCCCGATTAACCCCTTTAAGCTTCCTAGTTGCGATGGCTCCACGACTAAGTCCTTTCACTAGGACATCTACAATGACAATTCCACGACAGTTGGCGCCCACCGTGGGGCCAGCGCACGGTGGATTTGAGTTCTTGAAGGGCAGCTTCGAAGGGCTCAAGGGATACGCTGTGGGCCGGATGACCAAGAGTCATCGCGGCAAGCTCTACATCGACGATGCGGGCTGGGGTCCCGACGCCGGCTCAATTGAGTACGGGTACCGGGTCCTCTTAGGCGGAATCCACGTCTTCATCAGCCGGATCGGCGAGCCGGGCCCTGAGCGGGACATCTGCGCAGACCTCATCGAGATGGCTCAGCGTGCAAGACCCGCCCGGACTCAGCCCGCCGTGAGGTGTGCCTTCGTGGGTTGCATCCATGGAGGGGAGTTTTCTGAAGGATCTGTGGATGGCGGTGAGACAGCCATCTACTCTGACGGTGAGTCGTCCACAGGTGAGACGGATTCATTGTATCAACTACAAGATGGAGGGCTCGGGGCTGGAGTTGTTTTAACTTCCCCTCGAGGTGACAAAGTTTTGTTATGTGTTGCGGTTGATGTTTCCTTGTACTAACAATGCAGCTGAGTATGAGGCCTTACTCCATGGTCTTCGAATGGCTAAAGAAATGAGTTTAAGCCGGGTACGGTGCCTTGGCGACTCAGATTTGGTGGTGATACGTCTCCAACGTATCTATAATTTTTGATTGTTCCATTCTATTATATTATGAACCTTGGATGTTTTATATGCATTTATATGCTATTTTATATGATTTTTGGGACTAACCTATTAACCTAGAGCCCAGTGCCAGTTTCTATTTTTTCCTTGTTTTAGGGTTTCAAAGAAAAGGAATATCAAACAGAGTCCAAACGGAATGAAACCTTCGGAAAAGTTATTTTTGGAAAGAAAGCAACACAGGAGACTTGGAGTGCACGTCAGGGGATCAACGAGGAAGCCACGAGGCAGGGGGCGCGCCCACCCCCCCTAGGCGTGCCCTCCACCCTCGTGGGCCCCTCATGGCTCCCCTGATGTATTTCTTCCGCCTATATATATCCATATACCCTAAAACGATCGGGGAGCACAATAGATCGGGAGTTCCACCGCCAGAAGCCTCCGTAGCCACCGAAAACCAATCTAGACCCGTTCCGGCACCCTGCCGGAGGTGGCAATCCCTCTCCGGTGGCCATCTTCATCATCTCGGTGCTGTCCATGACGAGGAGGGAGTAGTTCTCCCTCGGGGCTGAGGGTATGTACCAGTAGCTATGTGTTTTATCTCTCTCTCTCTTGTGTTCTTGATTTGGCATGATCTTGATGTATCGCGAGCTTTGCTATTATAGTTGGATCTTATGTTTCTTCTCCCCCTCTACTCTCTTGTAATGGATTGAGTTTCCCCTTCGAAGTTATCTTATCGGATTGAGTCTTCAAAGATTTGAGAACACTTGATGTATGTCTTGCCGTGCGTATCTGTGGTGTCAATGGGATATCACGTGATTCACTTAATGTATGTTTTGGTGATCCACTTGCGGGTTCCGCCCATGAACCTATGCATAGGGGTTGGCACACATTTTCGTCGTGATTCTCCGGTAGAAACTTTGGGGCACTCTTTGAGGTTCTATGTGTTGGTTGAATAGATGAATCTGAGATTGTGTGATGCATATCGTATAATCATACCCATGGATACTTGAGGTGACATTGGAGTATCTAGGTTACATTAGGGTTTTGGTTGATTTGTGTCTTAAGGTGTTATTCTAGTACGAACTCTAGGGCTGTTTGTGACACTTATAGGAATAGCCCAACGGATTGATTGGAAAGAATAACTTTGACGTGGTTTCGTACCCTACCGTAATCTCTTCGTTTGTTCTTCGCTATTAGTGACTTTGGAGTGACTCTTTGTTGCATGTTGAGGGATAGTTATGTGATCGAATTATGTTATTATTGTTGAGAGGACTTGCACTAGTGAAAGTATGAACCCTAGGCCTTGTTTCCTAGCATTGCAATACCGTTTACGCTCACTTTTATCATTAGTTACCTTGCTGTTTTTATATTTTCAGATTACAAAAACCTATATCTACCATCCATATACCACTTGCATCACCATCTCTTCGCCGAACTAGTGCACCTATACAATTTACCATTGTATTGGGTGTGTTGGGGACACAAGAGACTCTTTGTTATTTGGTTGCAGGGTTGTTTGAGAGAGACCATCTTCATCCTACGCCTCCTACGGATTGATAAACCTTAGGTCATCCACTTGAGGGAAATTTGCTACTGTCCTACAAACCTCTACACTTGGAGGCCCAACAACGTCTACAAGAAGAAGGTTGTGTAGTAGACATCAAGCTCTTTTCTGGTGCCGTTGCTGGGGAGGTGAGTGCTTGAAGGTATATCTTTAGATCTTGCAATCGAATATTTTTGTTTCTTGTTTTATCACTAGTTTAGTCTATAAAAGAAAACTAAAAATGGAATTAAGTTTGCCTCATACGCTTCATCTTTTTAATATCTTTCGTGAGTATGATGGAAAGGAAAATTGTGCCAAGTGTTAGAAGAAGAATGCATTAAAATGTTTGGCACTAAATCTTTGAATGATGAGCATGATTGCAATGTTGTTAGTATGAACTCCTTGAATATCCATGGTACTAATGATGATTGCACTAGTTATGATGAAAATGTCTCCTATAAACATGTCAATTTTTGTGGAGTGCATTGGGTTTGTAAGTACACACCAAATAGGGAAGATAGATATTGCAAGAGGCATAAGTACTTAGAAACTAAATTGTTACAAGAAAGGCTAGATGATTGTGCTGAAAATTTGAATTTTCTTAGCCGTACTTGTGAACTTTGCGATGGACGTGATCATTTCAGTACCCAATGCAAATTGTTTCATGATCGTATCGTGTCCAAAAATTGTGATGACTTGATTTCCCTTGCGCATTATAATGAACTCAGTTTGCTTATGGGTTACGAAGAAATGAAATGTATAACTAAGCATCTTCTAGAATTTTCCTGTTATAAACTTCTTAGTTTTGATCTGGAGGAAATTTATATGTATTGTGCGGTGAATTGCATTGAAAATCCTTATATTGCCAATTACATAAAGAAAAGAAAACAAATAGAGGATGAAGAGAATACTAACGAAAGGGAAGAGACTTCACAATACCCTTCTATTATTTCTTATGATGAATCAGGTAACGAGGAGGAGCCTTCTATTCAACCAATCTCATTAATAAGGAGATCCAAAAAGAGGATTGAACCCACACATGAGGTGAAGAAGAAGAAAATAAAAAGGAAGAGAGGTAAAAAGATATCTCTCCCAAATAATGTTGCTCCCATTATTGTTGTGCCTCATGAAAATAAATCAAAAATAATTGTGGAAGATGATGCACTTGATGATGATCTTGTTATGCCTATTGCTTGTTGTGATGATTATGATTGGGAAGATAATGATACTTCTTATGATCTTGAAAATCTTTTTGGCATTTGCTTGGAAGAATATGATAATTGGTATACTATTGGTGCTATCCATACTATTAATGATGAGAGTGATTATGCTTATGATATGAAAAGGCCCAAGCTTGAGGATGCTATGTTTGATGAAGATGATGTTTTTGAGAATATATTTGCTGCAATTAATGTTTGTCCCAAGCTTGGGGATGCTACGTTTTATGAAGATGATATTTTTAGTCTCCCAAGTTTTGATATGCAAATTTATAATGATGATAGCATGCCTCCTACCTATGATGATTATTGTGATGATACTTATGCTATGAAAGTAGTGATTATATTTATAAAACTTGTCATGATTATGATTACCCCTTTTCTGAACATTACTCTTTTAATGTGGAAACAATTTATAGTATTCGAGTCTCTTATGATACTCCCATTATTCCGAATGAGAAGAATTTTGCTTATGTGGAGAGTAATAAAAATTCTATGCTTGTAGATCATGGAAAGAATGCTTTAGGTTCTGGTTATATTGTTGAATTCATTCATGATTCTACTGAAAATTATTATGAGGGAGCAATATATGCTTGTAGGAAATGCAATAATATCAAGTTTCCTCTCTATGTGCTTAAAGTTTTAAAGTTATCCTTGTTTTACCTTCCTATGCAAGTTGATTCTTGTTCCCACAAGTTGTTTGCTCACAAAATCCCTATGCATAGGAAGTGGGTTAGGCTTAAATGTGCTAGTCATATTCTTCATGATGCCTTCTTTATGTTACAATTCTTATCTTTTATATGAGCATCATTGAAATCATCATGCCTAGCTAGGGGCGTTAAACGATAGCGCTTGTTGGGAGGCAACCCAACTTTATTTTTGTTCCTTTATTTTTGCTCCTGTTTAGCAATAAATAATTTATCTAGCCTCTTTTATGATTGAGTTTTTATGTTTTGGTTAGTGTTTGTGCCAAGTAGAACCGTTGGGAAGACTTGGGAAAAGTCTTTGCGATCATGCTGTAGAAAACAGAAACTTTAGCGGTCACAAGAATTGCTGCCATTTTTTATTGGAGAGTAATATTTACTTAATTATTTTTGAAGATGATTAATAGATAAATTCCTCACGTCCAGAAATTTATTTTAGAATTTTTGGGGTTCCAGAAGTATACGTTTGATCCAGATTACTACAGACTGTTCTGTTTTTGACAGATTCTGTTTTCGATGTGTTGTTTGCTTATTTTGATGAATCTATGAGTAGTATCGGAGGGTATGAACCATAGATAAGTTGGAATACAGTAGGTTTAACACCAATATAAATAAAGAATGAGTTCATTACAGTACCTTGAAGTGGTGTTTTGTTTTCTTTCGCTAACGGAGCTTACGAGTTTTCTGTTAAGTTTTGTGTTATGAAGTTTTCAAGTTTTGGGTAAAGATTCGATGGACTATGGAATAAGGAGTGGCAAGATCCTAAGCTTGGGGATTACCAAGCACCCCAAGGCAATATTCAAGGACAAACAAGAGCCTAAGCTTGGGGATGCCCCGGAAGGCATCCCCTCTTTCGTCTTCGTTCATCAGTAACTTTACTTGGAGCTATATTTTTATTCACCACATGATATGTGTTTTTCTTGGAGTGTCATTTTATTTTCTTTTGCTGTGCTTGCTGTTTTAATAAAATACCAAGATCTGAAATTCCTAAATGTTAGAGGGTCTTCATATAGTTGCATAATTATTCGACTACTCATTGATCTTCACTTATATCTTTCGGAGTAGTTTGTTGTTGCTCTAGTGCTTCACTTACATCTTTTTAGAGCACGGTGGTGGTTTTATTTTATAGAAATAGATGAACTCTCATGCATCACTTATATTATTTTGAGAGTCCTAAACAGAATGGTAATTTGCTTTGGTTATGAATTTAGTCCTAATATGATGGGCAACCAAGAGGGATATAATAAAAACTTTCATATAAAGTGCATTGAATACTATGAGAAGTTTGATACTTGATAATTGTTTTGAGATATGGAGATGGTGATATTAGAGTAATGCCAGTTGAGTAGTTGTGAATTTGAGAAATACTTGTGTTAAAGTTTGTGATTCCCGTAGCATGCACGTATGGTGAACCGTTATGTGATGAAGTCGGAGCATGATTTATTTATTGATTGCCTTCCTTATGAGTGGCGGTTGGGGACGAGCGATGGTCTTTTCCTACCAATCTATCCCCCTAGGAGCATGCGCGTAGTACTTTGTTTCGATAACTAATAGATTTTTGCAATAAGTATGTGAGTTCTTTATGACTAATGTTGAGTCCATGGATTATACGCACTCTCACCCTTCCACCATTGCTAGCCTCTCTAATACCGCGCAACTTTCGCCGGTACCATAAACCCACCATATATCTTCCTCAAAACAGCCACCATACCTACCTATTATGGCATTTCCATAGCCATTCCGAGATATATTGCCATGCAACTTTCCACCGTTCCATTTATTATGACATGCTTCATCATTGTCATATTGCTTTGCATGATCATGTAGTTGACATCATATTTGTGGCGAAGCCACCGTTCATAATTCTTTCATACATATCACTCATGAGTCATTGCACATCCCGATACGCCGCCAGAGGCATTCATATAGAGTCATATTTTGTTCTAAGAATCGAGTTGTAATTCTTGAGTTGTAAGTAAATAAAAGTGTGATGATCATCATTATTAGAGCATTGTCCCAGTGAGGAAAGGATGATGGAGACTATGATTCCCCCACAAGTCGGGATGAGACTGTCGGCGTTCTGGGAACGGGGGTCCCCAGACTTGCCTGCCTGCGGCCTGCGGCGTGGCTCAAAGGAGGGCCCAGCGCGGCCCATCTTCACCAACACAAACCCAAGACCCTCGCGAGGGGCCAAGCCTCGCGGGGCGGATGATGTGGAGCTTCCTCAGGCGCGGCCTCGTCAGGCTGGCTCACGAGGAGGCAGAGAGATCAAGGCAGGGTACCTCACGAGGTGCCCGTGAGGCAAGCCATGACGACCGGGGGCGCTAGATGGGTGCCAGCCCGCGCAGCGTCCTCCCTTCCTCTTTGGAGCAAAGGGGGCAAGCGCAGCCGCGGAGTACCGAGGCATCAGGCAAAGGTTGCCATTTCGGTGCAACGAGACCAAGACCAGGAGGACTACGAGATGGAGGTCACCGTGGAGCCCAAGACGACGTCATCACCAGAGCTTTGCGCAGGCGAAGACTACTTTTGTCAGGATAGTTGATACTAGCTGTCCCCCTTCAAATTAGCCCGCCATTGTTGGCTCCCTTCCCGCTCGATATTTGGGAAGAGGACCAGGGCCTCTATAAATAGGACCAACCACCCACAAAGCAAAGGGACAAGCAGACAGGCAGGGAAGGAGAGAGACATAGACGAAGAGAGAGAGAGAGAGAGAGAGAGAGAGAGAGAGAGAGAGAGAGAGAGAGAGAGAGAAAGGTGACTGAGCTCCTCCCAGCAGTTCATCACCCCAGCCAAGAATAGACCCTCGCGAGGCTGTTCTTCCTTGTATTGTTCATCATCATCAGCCCAAGAGGCAATCCACCACACCACAAACTGGAGTAGGGTATTACACCACAACGGTGGCCCGAACCAGTATAAACCCTGTGTCTCTTGTGTTGTTCTTTCCTAGTTCAGATCCTAGCAAGGCGGGGGGGTGCAGGTAGGTAGGAGGCGAAATCTCCACGCGCACCCCAGTGTTCGAACCTCAAGGGTCTGCCGGAACCCGAAATCTGACATTTGGCGCGCCAGGTAGGGGTGCGCCGGGATTCGTCTACCACCACCCCGTTTTCCTCCGACCATCACGCCCATGTCCGACGCTCGTCAGGCCCGTGCTGAGTGCCGGGCTGTGCTCGCTTCCCGCGTCGCCCAGACAGCCCCTGTCGGCGGGCGTCCTCGCCGTTCCCCGTCACCTGCCGTCAACGCCGCTACCGGCCCGGCGGGGGACGAGCAGCAAGCATCGTCCCAGCATCCGTCCGTGCGGCAAGACGGCCGCACCGCGTCACCGAGCTCGTCCGTGCCGCAGGGGGCTCTCCTGCCTCGTCCGTTCCGCTGCACCGCACCCCGCCCCGCGCGGGCAGTGAAGCTCCGGCGGCGCCCCGGCCGCCTCCTCCTCAGGAAGGCGCCATGGCTCCAAGGCGTGTAGCCCCTAGGCAGAACCCGCTCTGTCAGGCGCCAGCACAGCAAGAGCAGAGCTGTCAAGAAGTCCCTCGCCCGCAAGAAGCTGCCCGGGCGCTCCCTGCTCCAGCACGTCGCGACCATGCTCCTGCACCCGCGCGTCAAGACCCCGTGCTGCTTCCAGCTGCAGCGCGTGGGGACATGCAAGACCAAGTTCCCTGTCATCCAAGGCCTCCCGTGGCCACAGCAGGCTGCCGCGCCTTCACCGCCGAGCTACGCAATGTCGCGTGGCCCGGCAAGTTCAAGCCAGACTTGCCTCCTCGCTACGACGGCACGTTTGACCCTGCGGAGTTCCTCCAGCTCTACGAGCTGGGCATCAAAGCTGCCAATGGAGACGAGAAGGTCATGGCGAACTGGTTCCCCATGGCACTCAAGGACGGGGCCCGCACCTGGCTCCTGAACCTGGCTCCCGGCACAATATCCTCCTGGGACGAGATGCGCACCCGCTTCATCGCCAACTTCCAAGGCACTCGCGACCGGCCACCCGCCGTGAGCGACATGCGCCGCATCAAGCAACAGCCCGGGGAGACCCTACAGAAGTACATCCAGTGCTTCAACAACGCGCGCCTCAAGATTCCCAAGGTGACTGAGGAGGCCATCATCTCGGCCTTCTCCGACGGCGTGCGCGACGTCAAGATGAAGGAGGAGCTGGCGATGCATGAAGACCTGTGCACTTCCCTGGAGCTGTTCAACCTGGCAACCAAGTGCGCCAGGGCCGAGGAAGGACTTCTCTTCCTCCTCGAGCTGCCTGCCGCAGACCCAGAAGAGAAGAAGCCCAAGGCCAAGGATGTGAAGCGCAAGGGGGCTGCTGTGCTCGCGGCAGAACCAGACACCAAGCGGGGCAGAGATCAGCCCAAACCTCCTAAGGGCAGCCGGTACTGTGTGTACCACGACCTCCACACCCACAACACCAACGAATGTCAAGAGCTTCGAACCGTGCGAGAAGGAAGGATCGGCCGTCGCCCTGACCGCAGTGACCGGGGCTACGGCCGAGGAGGAGGAAGGAACGCAGGACGCTGGGAAGACCGTGGACCGCGCCAAGGGTGGCGCGATCAACCTCGCGAGGATCGCTGGCAAGACCCGCCTCGCGAGGGAGGCTGGACAGATCAGCCTCGCGAGGATCGCCCGCAAGGCAACGCAGGCCTCCCACCACTGCCGCCGCGGCCAAGGAGAAACGAGGACCGCCACCAGGACGAGGGGGTTGGGGGCTTCCAGGAGCCGCGCGCGATCGCCTGCATCCTGGGCGAGGCCCAAGCCCCAGCCTCTCAGCGCATCTTCAAGCAGTTCGCCCGCGAAGTGAACGCAGTCCTCCCCAGGCTCGAAGCCACGCGCCCTCTCAGGTGGTCGGCGTGCGCCATCACTTTCAGCTCAGCAGATCAGCTCAAGTGTGCGGCTACAGCCGGGGTTCTCTCGATGCTTTGCTCCCCAATCATCAGCAACGTGGTGGTCACCAAGACCTCATCGATGGCGGGGCAGGGCTCAACGTCCTGTCCGTGGAAACATTCAACAACCTCCAAGTGCCCTACAGCCAGCTTCAGCCAACCAAGCCTTTCTCCGGTATCACTGATGGCTCCACGGTCCCGATTGGGCAGATCCGCCTCCGTATCACCTTCAGGGCACACGACAACTACCGCACCGAGCTCATCGACTTCGACGTCGCTCACATTCGCCTGCCGTACAACGCCATCCTTGGGTACCCAGCGCTGGCCAAGTTCATGGTCGTAACTCACCATGGCTACAACGTCCTCAAGATGCCAGGAAGCGGCAGGGTCATCATGGTGACATGTGAAGAGAAGGGCGCGGTGTGTTCCCTGGAACGAGCCTTTCAGGCCGCGTCACTAGAAGACCCGGATCGTGGAAGCAGGAGGCCTCCCGAGATCGCCCCTAAGAAGAAGAAGACATCGTCCGGCCCGACCCCTCAGGAGGCAGGCCCCTCTGGGCCCGCGCCTGCCTAGGGGGAACCTCCTTCCATCGCATAGGAAAGCGCGCCCGGTGCCCTCCTCAGGCAGGGCTCGGGGGCTCTCCCCTGGAGGGCCACCGACCTAGCCAGGGTCACGAGGGAGGCGCTTGGGCACCACATGGAGGCGTGTTTCAAAGCACGTTTCCCTCAAGAAGGAGCAAGGCAAGGAGATCCAGACCCTCACGAGTTCGTCAGCAAGGCCATTCAGGAGCTACAGGAGTCAAGAGTCATGAAGGGCGGCCACCGCCTACCAGCAGTGGCTCCCCATCCAGGCGAGGATGGTGGGCTGCGCATCTGCATCGACATACCAGGGCTCAACCGAGTCACCTCTCTGGAGCGCCTATGGCCCTCGCGAGTGGGACGCTGCGGAGGCCCACCCCACAGCTAGGTTCGCATGCCTTAAGGCTTGCCGAACGCGGCCGACACGTACCAGCGCCTCATGAGGGGCATCACGGAGGCACGAGAGGCTAGGCGTTCCGCAGCCCTGGCAGGGATGGAGATGGCCCGTGAGGAGCCGCCAGTGCCTCCGGAGTCTCTCGAGGCCCCTGGGCCTGGGGGCTCATGAGGATCGGCTCCCGCAGCCCACCGAGCCTGCTACATCAATGCTCCTTCGTCCTCAACATCATCAGGTGATGTCTTTCGAGTTTTATTTCCAGCTGGGAGCGCCCCCCAGGGCTGCATTATTCCCAGGCCGCATGGGTCAGTCCCTGCGGCGTGTATCCCTTTTTATTCCATGTTGTTAGCTTACCTTGTTGGGGGCGCCCCTCGGGCTGCATGATCCCCAAGCCGCTCGGGCCAGGCCCAGCGGCATGTATCCCATTTGCGTTTATTTCCGATTATGCGTTAGACCCACCATGCTTGATTATTTGATGCTGGTCCACGGCACGTCTTCCTCTCCATGTCGACCACTTGCACGTTAATGGGGGGGTACCTGAGCATCGTGACTCAGGGCTCTTACTAGCTCTCCAGCCCTCACCCTCTGGCCTTGTCCATGGCATCGCGAACTGGCATACCAGCGACGGCTGAGACCAGCTCGAGGGCCGGGACCCGAGGATGTAGAGTGCCGACATCTAACCAAATTTGCAGGGACACATCACAAGATAAGGCCCAGTGCCAGGCGCAACCCGCCTAGAGGTAGGGCTCCGTGAGTCCCGCGCTGGCTCACGGGTGCCCAGATACACCTCGCCAGGCCCTACCATGCCAGCCACGTGTCAGGGCGGGGCTGTAAGCGCCCCGGGGGCTCCTCCCGGAGGGGGGCCCCCTCCCATGTACCAGTGGAAGCACCATGCTCCGCGCTGGCTGACGACACTGCCGAGGAGCGGCTATGCCCGTACACATATGGTAGCGCTATGCTCCACGCTGGTGATAAACAACTGAGGGTGGCCCCCGGGTCGCACCAACCTCAGGGAGCCCAGAGCTCAGTGTCTAGCCTCATCGTAACGCCTCCCCTCGGGAGTGCCGTGCGAGGGGGCTGGGCACGGGGGCTGTGCCTGGGTCACACCCAGACACACGCCGCTCAGCCAGGTCCCCCCAGGCCTGGTTCGTCACGCATCTCTCCCCGAGCGGAGCCAAGGTACGAAGGTCATTTGGGCATCAAGGGGGACTCCTGAGCATCGCGACTCAGGAGCCTAACTGGTCACGTAGCCCCTCACTCCATGGCCCTGTCCTGGTTTTCGGTCGGGACCAACGCTGGGTGAGGTACGCACGCGGCCGGGCTCTGCAGACGTAGAACGGTAGATCCACCCGCATCACGCCTCCTTACTTGTTGTTCGCGCGTCAAGGGGAACTCCTGAGCATCACGACTCAGGAGCCTAACTAGTCACATAGCCCCTCACTCCGTGGCCCCGTCTTGGTTTCCGGTCGGGGCCAACGCTGGGTGAGGTACGCGCGCGGCCGGGCTCTGCAGACGTAGAATGGTAGATCCACCGGCATCACACCTCCCTACTTGCTGTTCGTGCGCCAAGGGGGACTCCTGAGCATTGCGACTCAGGAGCCTAACTTGTCACGTGGCCCCTCACTCCTTGGTCCCGTCCTGGTTTCCGGTCGGGACCAATGCTGGGTGAGGCATGCGCGGGGCCGGGCTCTGCCGACGTAGAACATAAGCAAGTAGGAAGGGGAAGCACAAATTTCAAGGAATTCAAAAGCAAATATTACAGTCCACACTGTTATCTCAATGCCAAACACAAGTTTAAACGCCTCCCCGAGGCATGATACATGTGCAGGAATTAAAGGCAGGACAGGAGCCGCGACGGAGTCACTTGTCAGCGATGGAACAACGCGGATTGGGTACGCCTCATAGAGCGGTGGGGCCGGCAGTGCCTTGCTTCGGCTTGGTGCTGAAGGCCCGGAACTTCCCCAACAGGGCCTCTGCGCGACCTTTCACGGCCTCGGCAGCAGCAGCGGCACGCTCGCCGCTCACTGGCTCCAGCAGGCTGTCGAGGTCGACACCGGGATCACGAAGGTAGATGTGGGTGAGGACCCGCGTCATTGCTGCAGAAGACAGGACACGCGCCTCGGCCTCGGCCACGGGGCCAAGGCCAAGGGCGACATCTTCAAGGGCATGAACCAGGATGGGAAGCATCTTGGCGGGGCCGTCCTCGGCGCCAGTCAGTGGGCTCTCCAGGCCGCTGTCGTAAAGCGTCCTCAGTGAGGAGCGAGCCCTCGCCTCCATCTCCGCGAAGGCCACGCGGTCCTCGGCAAGAACCAGGGCCTCGTCGTCCAGCTTGGCCTTCCTCGCCCCCAACTCCTGCTCTAGCGCACCTAGGTGGTCGCGGCGTTTCTTGAGCTTGACCTCCCTCTCCTTGAGAGCCGCCTCGAGAGCCTTCACGCCTTCTTCCTGCTCTTGGCGAAGGCGGACCTCGTTCGCGAGCTGGTCCCGCAAACCTTGCAGTTCGCCCTCCAGCGCCTTGCAACGATCACGGACGTCGACCACCTCCCCTAGGGCTGCATCATGAGCAGCCTTCGCCTCAAGGATGGCCTGCTTCTCCTCGTCGCATGCCGTCGAGGCCTGGACCAGCGCCCGCCAAATCGAAGCGTCGGAGCGAACCCATCCTGAAGCCAGCTCCAAGCGCCCGGCCACCAAGCGGGGGTCGGCACCAAGAAGATCCTGACGCAGTCGGTCCAGCTCAGCAACAGCACGATCCAGAACAGCAGAAGGAGTCGGAGAGGCAGCAGCTAGTGGAGTAGGAGGAGAAGACGGCAACGCGGCCACAGCACCATGAGGCGGGGTCTGCCGCGCCCCGACAGCTGAAGTGGCGGCAGCAAGCAACATCACCTCGAGAGCCACTTGGGCCGTGGGGGCTGAGCTCGCCCCAGCCGGCTCAACCAGGCCTCGTGAGGACGACTGGGCAGGAGAAGCTTGTGCGTTGCGGTCACCCTCCTTCGCAGGCAGAAGCACAGCCATGGATGGAACCTCGGGAGCCCCCTTCGGCTTCTTTGCGGCGGGCGCAAGCCTACCCAAGAGATGCGGACGTCAAGCTTCATAAGCAGAGCAAGAGATAAAGACAAGAATCGAAAGCTTACGGGTCGTCGCCAGTGTGCTCAAGCGGCCTCCGGCCAAATTTAAAGCCTGAAAGCCGGCTGGAAGGGTCAACCTCGGGAAGCTTGGAGGCGGAAGGCGCATCTGCAGTCCGCCCCGGGGCTGGGGCAGACCCGCGGGAGATCAGCCCGGTTCTGTCCTTCTTAGGGATCGGGGGTGAGCTCCCGCCGTCCTGATCGTCGTTGTCCTTGTCGTCGTCTTCGTCGTCATCCTCGTCGTCATCGCTCGGAGAGAGGCGGAGAATGCGGGACCTGCACCGGGGGAGAGGAGCCCTCGACTCTCCATTAGTCGCCTCAGAGTCAGGCCCTTTTCCCCGCTCCCCTCCTTCCTCCTCTTCGCTGGAGTCATCGGAGGGCACGTCCACCGGTTCCTCGGGAGTTTCCACGGGCACAGGCCCATCCCCGTTGAATACGGGCATGGACTTCACTACCTGCTCCCAGTCGTCCCAGAGGAACAAGGGCGTAGGAGCGCCCGCCAACCTCGCCACATCGCCCCCGACCAGAGATTGGAGGACAGCAGCCAGATCTCCGTCGGCTAAGGCCGCGGGGCTCGGACGGGGCCTCCACATCGGAAGTGAGTACTACCGAAGCGGAGCCAGCTGGTGCTCCAGGAATTCCCTCAGCAGCGACGCGCCGGTCAGCTTCGCTGCCGCCATGTTGGCCGGCCTAAGATCCGCGTCCATCTTCTCCAACATCAGCTTCGCGCGGGGGTCCGTGAGCTCCGCTCGACCCCAATCGTTGGAGCTCGTGGGCTGCTCCGTGGGCAAGATCAGCCGAGGGTGGATGCGCCCAGCATCCACCAAGACCCACTTGCTCCTGAAGCCCTCAATCCTTTTCCCGGGGTTCGAAATGGCAATGGCGCCACCGTACGCGACGAAGCTCACGCACGCGGAAGCAGTACCACGAGAGGTCCGGAGGTAGAAGTAGTGGCGTAGCAAGGCCACTGAGGGCTGCACCCCTACGTGAGCCTCGCAGTAATAGGCGAAGATTGCCAGGAGAAGGACGGAGTTGGGGTGGAGATGCAGGGCTTGTAGCTTATAGTGGCGGAGGACAGAGAAGAAGAACTCGGAGAAGGGAGGCACCAGGCCGACAGCAATGGCACTTACAAAGAGCAGATAGAAGGTGCTCCCTTGACCCTCAGGGGTGGCGGAGCCGGCTTTGAACACCTTCGCCCTGTTGACGCCCCGCGCCGTCGCCATCCGGCGCAACCGGGCGAGGCTCGCCTCCGACACATTCGGTGGATCCAGGGCAGACGAGTACCAAGCCACGGCCGGGGGCTGACGAGGCACCATGGCTTCCTAGGTCACACGGTCGGAGTGGATCTGGAAATTTTGGAGGAAGGAAGGAGAGGCGCAAGAAAGGGGATCTGAGCAGCAACCATGGAAAGCCAGAAGCAAAGCCTAGGTGGACGCCGCTCCTTTATCAACTCGAGCGGTTGCAAGGGCGCCCACATCCAATCAACCGCCACGCGGCGCCCAAGGCCGCAGGCTGTTAGGGCCCGCGGTGCTTCGCTCTTGCCCTTCCGCCTCCCTACACTGCCAAGTCCGGGCGTGCCTTGGGCCCGGGGGCTACTGTCGGCGTTCTGGGAACGGGGGTCCCCAGACTTGCCTGCCTGCGGCCTGCGGCGTGGCTCAAAGGGGGGCCCAACGCGGCCCATCTTCACCAACACAAACCCAAGACCCTCGCGAGGGGCCAAGCCTCGCGGGGCGGACGATGCGGAGCTTCCTCAGGCGCGGCCTCATCAGGCTGGCTCATGAGGAGGCGGAGAGATCAAGGCGGGGTACCTCACGAGGTGCCCGTGACACAAGCCATGACGACCGGGGGCGCCAGGCGGGTGCCAGCCCGCGCAGCGTCCTCCCTTCCTCTTTGGTGCAAAGGGGGCAAGCGCAGCCGCGGAGTACCGAGGCATCAGGCAAAGGTTGCCATTTCGGTGCAACGAGACCAAGACCAGGAGGACTACGAGACGGAGGTCACCGTGGAGCCCAAGACGACGTCATCACCAGAGCTTTGCGCAGGCGAAGACTACTTTTGTCAGGATAGTTGATACTAGCTGTCCCCCTTCAAATTAGCTCGCCATTGTTGGCTCCCTTCCCGCTCGATATTTGGGAAGAGGACCAGGGCCTCTATCAATAGGACCAGCCACCCACAGAGCAAAGGGACAAGCAGACAGGCAGGGAAGGAGAGAGACAGAGACGAAAAGAGAGAAAGAGAGAGAGAGAGAGAGAGAGAGAGAGAGAGAGAGAGAGATAAAGGTGACTGAGCTCCTCCCAGCAGTTCATCACCCCAACCAGGAACAGACCCTCGCGAGGCTTTTCTTCCTTGTATTGTTCATCATCATCAGCCCAAGAGGCAATCCACCACACCACAAACTGGAGTAGGGTATTACACCACAACGGTGGCCCGAACCAGTATAAACCATGTGTCTCTTGTGTTGTTCTTTCCTAGTTCAGATCCTAGCAAGGCGGGGGGGTGCAGGTAGGTAGGAGGCGAAATCTCCGCGCGCACCCCAGTGTTCGAACCTCAAGGGTCTGCCGGAACCTGAAATCCGACAGAGACTCCGGACGAAAATAAATAAATAAAAGAGGCCAAAGAAGCCCAAATAAAAAAAGAGAAAAGAGGCCATAAAAAAGAGAAGGCCCAAATAAAAAAATAAAAAAAATAAAAATGAGAGAAAAAAGAGAGAAGGGGCAATGCTACTATCCTTTTACCACACTTGTGCTTCAAAGTAGCACCATGATCTTCATGATAGAGAGTCTCTTGTTTTGTCACTTTCATATACTAGTGGGAATCTTTCATTATAGAACTTGGCTGGCATATTCCAATGATGGGCTTTCTCAAAATGCCATAGGTCTTCGTGAGAAAGAAAGTTGGATGCACACCCACTTAGTTTCTTTTGTTGAGCTTTCATATACTTATAGCTCTAGTGCATCCGTTGCATGGCAATCCCTACTCACTCACATTGATATCTATTGATGGGCATCTCCATAGCCCATTGATACGCCTAGTTGATGTGAGACTATCTTCTCCCTTTTTGTCTTATCCACAACCACCATTCTATTCCACCTATAGTGCTATATCCATGGCTCACGCTCATGTATTGCGTGAAGATTGAAAAAGTTTGAGAACGTCAAAAGTATGAAACAATTGCTTGGTTTGTCATCGGGGTTGTGCATGATTTAAATTATTAAACTTTTGTCTTGAATCTTATGGATCTAAATATTCTTGCCACAATAAAGAGAACTACATGGATAAATATATTAGGTAGCATTCCACATCAAAAATTCTGTTTTTATCATTTACCTACTCGAGGACGGGTAGGAATTAAGCTTGGAGATGCTAATACGTCTCCAACGTATCTATAATTTTTGATTGTTCCATGCTATTATATTATCAACCTTGGATGTTTTATATGCATTTATATGCTATTTTATATGATTTTTGGGACTGACCTTTTAACCTAGAGCCTAGTGCCAATTTCTGTTTTTTCCTTGTTTTAGGGTTTCGAAGAAAAGGAATATCAAACGGAGTCCAAACGGAATGAAACCTTTAGAAAAGTTATTTTTGGAAAGAAAGCAACACAGGAGACTTAGATTGCATGTCAGGGGATCAACGAGGAAGCCACGAGGCAGGGGGCGCGCCCTCCACCCTCGTGGGCCCCTCATGGCTCCCCTGATGTATTTCTTCCGCCTATATATATATATATATATATATATATATATATATATATATATATATATATATATATATATATATATATCCATATACCCTAAAACGATCGGGGAGCACAATAGATCGGGAGTTCCGTTGCCAGAAGTCTCCGTAGCCACCGAAAACCAATCTAGGCCCATTCCAGCACACTGCCGGAGGGGGAAATCCCTCTCCGGTGGTCATCTTCATCATCCCGGTGCTCTCCATGACGAGGAGGGAGTAGTTCTCCTTCGGGGCTGAGGGTATGTACCAGTAGCTATGTGTTTGATCTCTCTCTCTCGTGTTCTTGACTTGGCACGATCTTGATGTATCGCGAGCTTTGCTATTATAGTTGGATCTTATGTTTCTTCTCCCCCTCTACTCTCTTGTAATGGATTGAGTTTCCCCTTCGAAGTTATCTTATCGGATTGAGTCTTTAAAGATTTGAGAACACTTGATGTATGTCTTGCCATGCGTATCTGTGGTGACAATGGGATATCATGTGATTCACTTGATGTATGTTTTCGTGATCAACTTGCGGATTCCGCCCATGAACCTATGCATAGGGGTTGGCACACGTTTTCGTCGTGATTCTCCGGTAGAAACTTTGGGGCACTCTTTGAGGTTCTATGTGTTGGTTGAATAGATGAATATGAGATTGTGTGATACATATCGTATAATCATACCCATGGATACTTGAGGTGACATTGGAGTATCTAGGTGACATTAGGGTTTTGGTTCATTTGTGTCTTAAGGTGTTATTCTAGTATGAACTCTAGGGCTGTTTGTGACACTTATAGGAATAGCCCAACGGATTGATTGGAAAGAATAACTTTGACATGGTTTCATACCCTACCATAATCTCTTCATTTGTTCTCCGCTATTAGTGACTTTGGAGTGACTCTTTGTTGCATCTTGAGGGATAGTTATGTGATCCAATTATGTTATTATTGTTAAGAGGACTTGCACTAGTGAAAGTATGAACCCTAGGCCTTGTTTCCTAGCATTGCAATACCGTTTACGCTCACTTTTATCATTAGTTACCTTGATGTTTTTATATTTTCAGATTACAAAAACCTATATCTACCATCCATATACCACTTGTATCACCATCTCTTCGCCAAACTAGTGCACCTATACAATTTACCATTGTATTGGGTGTGTTGGGGAGACAAGAGACTCTTTGTTATTTGGTTGCAGGGTTGTTTGAGAGAGACCATCTTCATCCTACGCCTCCTACGGATTGATAAACCTTAGGTCATCCACTTGAGGGAAATTTGCTACTGTCCTACAAACCTCTACACTTGGAGGCCCAACAACATCTACAAGAAGAAGGTTGTGTAGTAGACATCAGGTGGCTTAGCAAGTATCAGGCAAGTGGGATTCCAAGGATCCTCTCATGGTGGCTTATCACCGTGAGGTTGACGCTGTTGCTGGACACTTCAAGGGTTATCAAGTGGAGCACATTGACCGCAGAAAGAATGAAGCAGCCGATGCTTTAAGCCGGTTGGGATCTCAGCGTAAGCCGGTGCCGCCTAACACTTTTTTAGATGTTCTGCATAACCCTTTTGTCAAGTTGCCTACAGAGGAAGACTTGGCTGTTCCAGACCTGGAAGCCCAATTGGTGGTGGCTCTTCATGTCATTCCAGATTGGACAGTGACGTATTTGGCTTATATGACCTGGGGCGAGTTGCCGGAGGATGAGAGCTTGGCTAGACAGATAACCCGGTGGTCTAAGTCAATGACAATTTCCAATGGTGAGTTGTATCATCGTAGTGTCACCGGAGTGTTTCAATGTTGTGTCTCTCCTAAAGAAGGTCAAGAAATTCTTCATGAGATCCATGAAGGAGATTGTGGCCATCATGTCGGTTCAAAGTCTCTTGTGGCCAAAGCTTTCCGTCATGGTTTTTACTGGCTAACGGCTCACGCCGATGCAGAGGATCTGGTCAGTAGGTGTGATGGGTGTCAAAAATTCACACGATGGGCGCACGTGCCAGCTCAGGAATTACGGATGATTCCAATTACTTGGCCGTTTGCAGTCTGGGGGCTTGATTTGGACCTTTCAAAAGATCCAAAGATAAAAAGACGCACCTTTTGGTGGCAGTGGACAAATTCACAAAGTGGGTTGAGGCAGAGCCGGTTAGTAAGTGTGATGCGGCCACGGCGGTTCAATTCATGAAGAAAGTGATCTTTTGTTTTGCTTTTCCACACAGCATTATCACTAACAATGGCACTGCTACCTCTTGATAACTGTGTTGGTTTTCCCTTGAAGAGGAAAGGGTGATGCAGCAGAGCAGCGTAAGTATTTCCCTCAGTTTTTGAGAACCAAGGTATCAATCCAGTAGGAGGCCACACACGAGTCCCTGGCTCCTACACAAACAAATAAACTCCTCACAACCAACGCGATAAAGGGGTTGTCAATCCCTTCACGGTCACCTATGAGAGTGAGATCTGATAGATATGATAAGATAATATTTTTTGTATTTTTATGATAAAGAGAAATAAATATGCAAGTAAAATAAATGGCAAAGGAAATAACTAAGTATTGGAAGGTTAATATGATGGAAAATAGACCCGGGGGCCATAGGTTTCACTAGAGGCTTCTCTCGAGAGCATAAGTATTACGTGGGTGAACAAATTACTGTTGAGCAATTGACATAATTGAGCATAGTTATGAGAATATCTAGGTATGATCATGTATATAGGCATCACGTGCAAGACAAGTAGACCGACTCCTGCCTGAATCTACTACTATTACTCCACACATCGACCGCTATCCAGCATGCATCTAGAGTATTAAGTTCAAGAGAACAGAGTAACGCTTTAAGCAAGATGACATGATGTAGAGGGATAAACTCATGCAATATGATATAAAACCCATCTTGTTATCCTCGATGGCAACAATACAATATGTGCCTTGCTGCCCCTATTGTCACTGGGAAAGGACACCGCAAGATTGAACCCAAATCTAAGCACTTCTCCCATTGCAAGAAAGATCAATCTAGTAGGCCAAACCAAACTGATAATTCGAAGAGACTTGCAAAGATAACCAATCATACATAAAAGAATTCAGAGAAGATTCAAATATTGTTCATAGATAAACTTGATCAGAAACCCACAATTCATTGATCTCAACAAACACACCGCAAAAGAAGATTACATCGAATAGATCTCCCCAAGAGAGGGGGAGAACGTTGTATTGAGATCCAAAAGGAGAGAAGAAGCCATCTAGCTAATAACTATGGACCCGTAGGTCTAAAGTAAACTACTCACACTTCATCGGAGGGGCTATGGTGTTGATGTAGAAGCCCTCTGTGATCGATAGCCCCTCCGGTGGAGCTCCGGAAAAGGCCCCAAGATGGGATCTCATGGATACAGAAAGTTACGACGGTGGAATTAGGGTTTTGGCTCCGTATCTGGTAGTTTGGGGGTACGTAGGTATATATAGGAGGAAGGAGTACGTCAGTGGAGCAACATGGGCCCCACGAGGGTGGAGGGCGCGCCTAGGGTGGAGGGTGCGCCTGGGGGGTAGGCGCGTCCCCTACATTGTGCATTCCTGGTTGATTTCTTGACGTAGGGTCCAAGTCCTCTGGATCATGTTCGTTCCGAAAATCACATTCCCGAAGGTTTCATTCCGTTTGGACTCCGTTCGATATTCTTTTTCTGCGAAAGCCTAAAATAGGCAAAAAAACAGCAATTCTGGGCTGGGCCTCCGGTTAATAGGTTAGTCCCAAAAATAGTATAAAAGTGTATAATAAAGCCCAATAATGTCCAAAACAGGATATAATATAGCATGGAATAATCAAAAATTATAGATACGTTGGAGATGTATCAAGCATCCCCAAGCTTAATTCATGCTCGTCCTCGAGTAGGTAAATGATAAAAACAGAATTTTTCATGTGGAATGCTACTTGGCATAATTTCAATGTAATTGTCTTAATTGTGGTATGAATATTCAGATCTGAAAGATTCAAGACAAAAGTTCAATATTGACATAGAAATAATAATACTTCGAGCATACTAACTAAGCAATTATGTCTCTTCAAAATAACATGGCCAAAGAAAGTTATCCCTACAAAATCATATAGTCTGGCTATGCTCCATCTTCACCACACAAAGTATCTAAATCATGCACAACCCCGATGACAAGCCAAGCAATTGTTTCATACTTTTGGTGTTCTCAAACTTTTTCAATCTTCACGCAATACGTGAGCATGAGCCATAGACATAGCACTATATGTGGAATAGAATGGTGGTTGTGGAGAAGACAAAAAGGGAGAAGATAGTCTCACATCAACTAGGCGTATCAACGGGCTATGGAGATGCCCACTAATAGATATCAATGTGAGTGAGTAGGGATTGCCATGCAACGGATGCACTAGAGCTATAAGTATATGAAAGCTCAACAAAAAGAACTAAGTGGGTTTGCATCCAACTTGCTTGCTCACGAAGACCTAGGGCATTTTGAGGAAGCCCATCATTGGAATATACAAGCCAATTTCTATAATGAAAAATTCCCACTAGTATATGAAAGTGATAACATAGGAGACTCTCTATCATGAAGATCATGGTGCTAGTTTGAAGCACAAGTGTGGAAAAAAAGGATAGTAGTATTGCCCCTTATTTATTTATTTATTCTTTTTTTGGGGCCTTCTTTTTTTGGCCTTTATCTTTCTTTATTGGGACAATACTCTATGAATGATGATCATCACACTTCTATTTATTTACAACTCAATGATTACAACTCGATACTAGAACAAAGTATGACTCTATATGAATGCCTCCGGCGGTATATCGGGATAGCAATGATGCATGAGTGACTTATATGAAAGAATTATGAACGGTGGCTTTGCCACAACTAAAATGTCAACTACATGATCATGCAAAGCAATATGACAATGATGGAGCGTGTCATAGTAAACGGAACGGTGGAAAGTTGCATGGCAATATATCTCGGAATGGCTATGGAAATGCCATGATAGGTAGGTATGGTGGCTATTTTGAGGAAGGTATATGGTGGGTGTATGATACCGGCGAAAGGTGCGCGGTATTAGAGAGGCTAGCAATGGTGGAAGGGTGAGAGTGCGTATAATCCATGGACTCAACGTTAGTCATAAAGAACTCACATACTTATTGCAAAAATCTATTAGTTATCGAAGCAAAGTACTACACGCAAGCTCCTAGGGGGATAGATTGGTAGGAAAAGACCATCGCTCGTCCCCGACCGCCACTCATAAGGAGGACAATCAATAAATACATCATGCTCCGACTTATTAACATAACGGTTCACCATACGTGCATGCTACGGGAATCACAAACTTCAACACAAGCATTTCTCAAATTCACAACTACTCAACTAGCACGACTCTAATATCACCATCTCCATATCTCAAAACAATTATCAAGTTCCAAACTTCTCGTAGTATTCAACACACTCATAAGAATTTTTTTTATTAATATTGAATGACTAAAATAATTAAAGCAAATTACCATGATGTTTTGTAGGAATATCAAAATATTCTAAGTGAAGCATGATAGAACAAAAGTTTCTATAAAACAAATCCACCATCGTGCTCTAAAAGATATAAGTGAAGCACTAGAGCAAAAACTATATAACTCAAAAGATATAAGTGAAGCACATAGAGTATTATAACAATTTCCGAATCATGTGTGTGTCTCTCAAAAAGGTGTGTGCAGCAAGGATGATTGTGGAAAACTAAAAAATAAAGACTCAAATAATACAAGACGCTCCAAGCAAAACACATATCATGTGGTAAATAAAAATATAGCTCCAAGTAAAGTTACCGATAGAAGTAGATGAAACAGGGGATGCCTTCCGGGGCATCCCCAAGCTTTGGATTTTAGGTGTCCTTAGATTATCTTCGGGTGCCATGGGCATCCCCAAGCTTATGATCTTTCCACTCCTTGGTCCATAATCCATCAAATCTTTTACCCAAAACTTGAAAACTTCACAACACAAAACTTAAAGTAGAAAATCTCGTGAGCTCCGTTAGCGAAAGAAAACAAAACACCACTTAAAGGTACTGTAATGAACTCATTCTTTATTTATATTGGTGTTAAACCTACTGTATTCCAACTTCTCTATGGTTTTTAAACTATTTTACTAGCCATAGATTCATCAAAATAAGCAAACAACACACGGAAATCAGAATCTGTCAAAAACAGAACAGTCTGTAGTAATCTGCAGCTAACGTAAGTTCTGGAACCCCAAAAATTCTAAAATAAATTGATGGACGTGAGGAATTTATCTATTAATCATCTGAAAAAAGAATTAACTAAATAGAACTTTCCAAATGAAAATGGCAGGAGTTCTCGTGAGCGCTAAAGTTTCTGTTTTTTACAGCAAGATTAAAAAGACTTTCCCCAAGTCTTCCCAACGGTTTTACTTGGCACAAACACTAATTAAACACAAAAAACACAACCAAAACAGAGTATAGATAAATTATTTATTGCTAAACAGGAGCAAATATAAAGGAATAAAAATAAAATTGGGTTGCCTCCCAACAAGCGCTATCGTTTAACGCCCCTAGCTAGGCATCAAAGCAAGGATAGATCTAGGTATTGCCATCTTTGGAAGGCAATCCATAAGTGGCTCTCATAATAGATTCATAAGGTAATTTAATTTTATTTATAGGGAAGTGTTCCATGCCTTTCCTTAACGGAAATTGGAATCTAATATTCACTTCCTTCATATCAATAATTGCACCAATCGTTCTATGGAAAGGTCTACCAAGAATAGTAGGACATGAAGGATTGCAATCTATGTCAAGAACAATAAAATCAACGGGCACATAATTCCTATTAGCAACAATAAGAACATCATTAATTCTTCCCATAGGTTTCTTAATAGTGGAATCCGCAAGGTGCAAGTTTAAAGAGCAATAATCAAAATCACGGAAACCTAGCAAATCACACAAAGTCTTTGGAATCATGGAAACACTAGCACCCAAATCACACAAAGCATAGCATTCATGATCTTTAATCTTAATTCTAATAGTATGTTCCCACTCATCATAAAGTTTTCTAGGGATAGAAACTTCCAACTCAAGTTTTTCTTCATAAGATTGCATCAAAGCATCAACGATATGTTTGGTAAAGGCTTTATTTTGACTATAAGCATGAGGAGAATTTAGCACGGATTGCAACAAGGAAATACAATCTATCAAAGAGCAATTATCATAATTAAATTCCTTGAAATCCAAAATAGTGGGTTCATTAATATTTAAAGTTTTGACTTCTTCAATCCCACTTTTAAGAATTTTAGCATCAAGATCTAAAGACTCCGAATTTTTGGAACGTCTTCTAGGTAAAGGTGGATCATATTAAGTCCCATCATTATCAAGATTCATATTTTAAAACAAAGATTTAATAGGGGACACATCAATAACTTTTAGATCTTCATCTTTATTATCATGGAAACTAGAAGAACACACTTTTTATAAAGCAATCTTTCTTAGCACGCATCCTAGCGGTTCTTTCTTTGCACTCATCAATGGAAATTCTCATGGCTTTGAGAGACTCATTGATATCATGCTTAGGTGGAATAGATCTATGTTTCAAAGAATCAACATCAATAGAAATTCTATCAACGTTCCTAGCCAACTCATCAATCTTAAGCAATTTTTCTTCAATCAAAGCATTGAAATTCTTTTGTGAGGTAATAAATTATTTAATATTAGATTCAAAATCAGAGGGTATCTTATTAAAATTTCCATAATAGTTGTTGTAGGAATTACCATGATTATTAGAGGAATTACTAGGATACGGCCTAGGATTAAAGTTTCCTCTATACGCGTTGTTACCAAAATTATTCCTACCAACAAAATTGACATCCATATATTCATTATTATTCTCAATCAAAGTAGACAAAGGCATATCGTTAGGATCAGAAGAAACACTTTTATTAGCAAATAATTTCATAAGTTCATCCATCTTACCACTCAAAACATTAATTGCTTCTATCGCATGCACATTCTTATTAGTAGATCTTTCAGTGTGCCATTGAGAATTATTAACCATAATATTATCTAGCAGTTTAGTAGCTTCTCCTAAAGTGATTTCCATAAAAGTGCCCCCCGTAGCCGATTCTAAAAGATTTCTAGAAGCAAAATTCAATCCAGCATAAAATATTTGTATAATCATCCACAAATTCAAACCATGTGTAGGGCAATTACGTATCATTAATTTCATCCTCTCCCAAGCTTGTGCAACGTGTTCATGATCAAGTTGCTTAAAATTCATAATATCGTTTCTAAGAGAGATGATCTTAGCGGGAGGAAAATACTTAGAGATAAAAGCATCTTTGCACTTATTCCACGAATCAATACTATTTTTAGGCAAAGACGAAAACCAAGCTTTAGCACATATCTCTAAGAGAAAAAGGAAATAGCTTCAATTTAACAATATCATTGTACACATCTTTATTCTTTTGCATATCACACAAATCAACAAAGTTGTTTAGATGGGTAGCGGCATCTTCACTAGGAAGGCCGGAAAACGGATCTTTCATGACAAGATTCAGCAAAGCAGCATTTATTTCACAAGATTCAGCATCGGTAAGAGGAGAAATCGGAGTGCTAATAAAATCATTGTTGTTGGTATTGGTAAAGTCACACAATTTGGTATTATCTTGAGCCATCGTGACAAGCAAGCAATCCGACACACAAGCAAACAAGAAATGGGAAAAAAGAGGCAAATAAAGAAAGAGAGGGAGGATGGAGAGAGAGGGCGAATAAAACGACAAGGGTGAAGTGGGGGAGAGGAAAACGAGAGGCAAATGGCAAATAATGTAATGCGGGAGATAAGGGTTTGTGATGGGTACTTGGTATGTTGACTTTTGCGTAGACTCCCCGGCAACGGTGCCAGAAATCCTTCTTGCTACCTCTTGAGCACTGCGTTGGTTTTCCCTTGAAGAGGAAAGGGTGATGCAGCACAGCAGCGTAAGTATTTCCCTCAATTTTTTGAGAACCAAGGTATCAATCCAGTAGGAGGCCACGCACGAGTCCCTCGCACCTACACAAACAAATAAACTCCTCGCAACCAACGCGATAAAGGGGTTGTCAATCCCTTCACGGTCACCTACGAGAGTGAGATTTGATAGATATGATAAGATAATATTTTTGGTATTTTTATGATAAAGAGAAATAAAGATGCAAGTAAAATATATGTCAAAGGAAATAACTAAGTATTGGAAGATTAATATGATGGAAAATAGACCCGGGGGCCATAGGTTTCACTAGAGGCTTCTTTCGAGAGCATAAGTATTACGGTGGGTGAACAAATTACTGTTGAGCAATTGACAGAATTGAGCATAGTTATGAGAATATCTAGGTATGATCATGTATATAGGCATCACGTCCAAGACAAGTAGACCGACTCCTGCCTGCATCTACTACTATTACTCCACACATCGACCGCTATCCAGCATGCATCTAGAGTATTAAGTTCAAGAGAACAGAGTAACGCTTTAAGCAAGATGACATGATGTAGAGGGATAAACTCATCCAATATGATATAAACCCCATCTTGTTATCCTCGATGGCAACAATACAATACGTGCCTTGCTGCCCCTACTGTCACTCAGAAAGGACATCGCAAGATTGAACCCAAAGCTAAGCACTTCTCCCATTGCAAGAAAGATCAATCTAGTAGGCCAAATCAAACTGATAATTTGAAGAGACTTGCAAAGATAACCAATCATACATAAAAGAATTCAGAGAAGATTCAAATATTGTTCATAGATAAACTTGATCATAAACCCACAATTCATCGATCTCAACAAACACACCGCAAAAGAAGATTACATCGAATAGATCTCCACAAGAGAGGGGGAGAACTTTTTTATTGAGATCCAAAAAGAGAGAAGAATCCATATAGCTAATAACTATGGACCCGTAGGTGTGAAGTAAACTACTCACACTTCATCGAAGGGGCTATGGTGTTGATGTAGAAGCCCTCCGTGATCGATGCCCCCTCCGGCGGAGCTCCGGAAAAGGCCCCAAGACGGGATCTCGTGGATACAGAAAGTTATGGCGGTGGAATTAGGGTTTTGTCTCCGTATCTGGTAGTTTGGGGGTACGTAGGTATATATAGGAGGAAGGAGTACGTCGGTGGAGCAACGTGGGCCCCACGAGGGTGGAGGGCGTGCCTGGGGGGGGTAGGCGTGCCCCCCTACCTCGTGCCTTCCTCGTTGATTGCTTACGTAGGGTCCAAGTCCTCTGGATCATGTTTGTTCCGAAAATCACGTTCCCGAAGGTTTCATTCCGTTTGGACTCCTTTGATATTCTTTTTTCTGCGAAACCCTAAAATAGGCAAAAAAACAGCAATTCTGGGTTGGGCCTCCGGTTAATAGGTTAGTCCCAAAAATAATGTAAAAGTGTATAATAAAGCCCAATAATGTCCAAAGCAGGAATAATATAGCATGGAACAATCAAAAATTATAGATACGTTGGAGATGTATCAGGCACTAACCTGTCCCAAGGAGCTATGGAAGAATTCTGCCAACGGGAACATATCCGGCTAGATGTTTCATCAGTAGCTCACCCCCAATCTAATGGTCAAGCTGAAAGAGCCAATCAGGAAATCCTGAAAGGTCTCAAACCCCGGCTTATGGTCCCTTTACAACGAACGTCGGGTTGTTGGGTGGAAAAGTTACCCTCTGTGATATGGAGCATCAATACTACCCCTAACAGGTCTACGGGTTATACGCCTTTCTTCATGGTTTATGGAGCAGAGGCAGTCCTGCCCAGTGACATCCGGCATGACTCGCCCCAAGTGGCGGCTTATGTTGAAGCTGATAATGAACAAGCCCGTCAGGATGCGCTTGACCTATTGGATGAAGAGCGTGACTTAGCGGCAGCCCGCTCAGCGATTTACCAACAGAACCTGCGCCGTTATCACAGTCACCGGGTTAAGTCAAGAACCTTTCAAGAAGGTAACCTGGTGCTCTGGCTCATCCAGGATTAGTCTGATGCGCACAAGCTATCCCCACCTTGGGAAGGACCCTTTGTGGTCACCAAGAACTTGAATAACGGGTCATACTACCTTATCGATGTTCAAGAGCACAAAGACTCACATAAGTCGGAGGAGGAGACCCGCCGGCCGTGGAATATTGCTCATCTTCGGCCTTACTACACTTGAACCACCGGCTCTCATAGTGTACATACTTTTACATTGTATATATTATGATAAGTAATAAAGCAGGACCTCTGTCCTTTTTATCCTTAATGATCACATGTCTTTGTTATTTTAAGTATAAAACGACCAATTGGGGGTTGATCGTGTTCGAATCTAGCTTAACCCTCTTGGCCTGGATCATGATCGTATTCGAATCTAGCCGTTAAACCTCATGATCACTAGGGGGCTTCCTGTTCAAACATAGGTCGTATTCAAACCAAAGAGAACATAGCTGTCGTTACCCTCTTGATCGGCGCAAAGCCAAACTCACTAGGGGGCTTCTTGATCGTATCCGAATCATAGCTTAACCCCTTTTGAGTCCGACTTGGATCGTATTTGAATTAGGGTCGTTAAAAACCTCTCAAGGTCATTTAGGGGCTTCCTGTTCAAACATAGGTCGTATTCGAACCAAAGAGAACATAGCTGACGGTATCCTCTTGATCGGCGCAATGCCAAAGCCACTGGGGTCTACATGATCGTATTCAAATCCTAGCTTAACCACTTTGGTCCAGTTTACTGATCGTATTCGAATCAGAAACCTCCAAAAAAATTGGTATTTGATTGTTTGAAAGATAATATTTTGTTTTACTGGTTTTTGTTGTCTAGAATCTAACTGTAAGTATGGTTTCAATTTAAACCGTCTTGGTTCTTTTACAATGAGTTGCCAGTGTATAACAGTCATCATGCCGGAAGTATTGGCTTCTAAAAAGATTGGGTCGTTACCCTTACTGTTCAGGTCACATAAACCGGCAGTCCAGATTCAAGAACACAGGTATGATATTGTCGTTTAAAATTCATAAACAGACTTATCTGTGTTTTCTTTAAAAGGCTTTCCAGATTTATTTATCTTTACATCTAGCCTTGATTATACCGATATGTTAATTTCATAGTTATGTATTGGGTGTTTTGACCCGTCCGGCGACAAACCGCCAGGACAGTTTTTCATCTTTTACATACAGGAACAGATTCAAACGCTACAGATATGATAAAGGATGTAAAGCATATATTGACATGACGGATAAAAGTGTCGTACACTGTATGATATGCATGATGGCATAGGCAGAACATGAAGTTTTGAGCTAGCCTATTACAAGGTGTTTGGAGCCCAAAAGGTTAATACTATTTTTCAACTAAGCACATGTTAAGCTAAAGCCGGTTCATTAAATCTTGGCTGGATTATTTGGATGGTTATGACTCCTCTCTCGCCGGTTCATCTTCCTCCACTATTTGGAAACTGGGCTTAGACCAATCAAAGCCATGAAGAGCAACGAACTCAGCTTCATCATCAATTAGACCAGACGGGTCAATTTCTGGGGCAAAGGTGTGTTGGCGAACCGGCGGGATTAGATTTGTCACTTTATATGAAGGAGTCGCCATCTTTTTATTACCAGCATCAAAACCCGACTGATACTTATCAACATTGGTCTGATCGCCAAGGATGGTAGCATGAGGTCGAATTCCCTTCACACAAGTAGCAAAATCTTCTTGATCAAACGGAGTCCTGTCTTCCTTAAAGTTGGGATACCCCTTGGCTACATCCGCGGGGTCTAGCTCCGCACCTAGGCTTTGGAGCGGCTTAGAGCGGTTAGGGCTCCGACTCTTGCATAGGACCGTTTGACTTCTTGGAATCTGGCGGGTAAGATAGATAACTTCTTCAAAACATCACTCAAAAGGTTTGGTCCTTGGTTGGCTGGGGAGATAATCGCAAGAGCCCGTTGAGCTCTAGTATACCGTTGCTCTACCAGGGTGTAAACCGCCTTGAGCTTTATTAGATTGTTTTGGCTCAGATTGCTGCTCCGTGGACCTGCGAGGTATTCCAAAAGGTTAAGTAGACGGCTTACATTATGATGGAAAAATAGAGTTTAAGTAAATAATATAAGAACTCACCAAAGATTGCAGAGACCATCTGAGACACGCATATTTTTAAACCGGTGAGTTCAGAAGTAACCTCTTTGAGAGCCGCCTCGGCTGTTTCAGCACGTTGTATCAGCAAGGTTTTTTCATCGGCCTAAGATTTTTTTTCTCTACATCAAAAATGGTCTTCAGTTTCTCTGCTTCCAATAGGCTCAACTGGAGTTTGGATTCGGTATTCTTTATTTCAGTCTCTTGAGCCGCCAATCGGGTTTTCGCATCAGCTAGTTGAGAATCTAAGTCAGTTATGGCGGTCTCCAGACATGCACAGGTGTGTCAAAGTTTATTCCAATAGAGGTCATAATGATTAAAGTCCCAAGTACTTTGCAAAGCAACACCACTCGACACTTGGGGGCTAATGTCTGCCAAAGCAATTTTTTAAATGCAGATAATAAAGATGAAGATCCAAGTGTTCTACAGGTAACAACGCTTGGCACTTAGGGGCTAATGCATGATATTCAGAAGGTTTTTTCCTCTTAAGCCAGATAACAATATTAGTTTGGACGGGGTCAAGCAAATAATGAAGTTAAGTACCGGCTCATTCATGATGAATTAAGCCGGCCCTTGGGGACTACAGGTGATATTATACTCATCAACCTATATCACAAGTCTACAGATCATTCAAGTTTATCATAATCAGGAGACTTGGGGGGCTAGGAGAGCAGATAAACTAATGAAAGCCGGAGAACATACCTCATATTTCAGTTGCAGCTGTTTGACCATCTCAATTTCAGAGTCACGGCTGGAATGCACATGACTAAGGTAGCCAGATAGCACATCACTAATACTCAGGTGAGCATAGTGAGATATGTCAAACCGCACTTTTTGCTTTTCCAAAGCCTCTTGCTTGGCGGAGTGTCTGGCTAGCACAGTTGGATTGCCCGGTTCAACAAATCTACTACCAGTGATTAAAACGTCACTGTCGTAAGTCGCGGGCGGGTTAGCTGAGCTTGACGGTTCAACAGTAGATGGGTTGAGAACAGTTTTGTCAACAGACGATTCAGGAGGATCTATTTGAACATTCACAGCAGGGTCTTCTGGTGCTTCAGGTTGTCTCAGGGCAGGAGTTGGCAGTGCTGGTTCAGCGGCGTCCGGGTTTTCAGTCGGCTTAACCACCCTGGCCTTCTTGGGTTTTGCTTGACCACTAAGAGGAATTTGATGAGTCAGTATAATGATACGGACATAAAGATGCAGAAGAAGGATAATTATCTTTACCCAGGGGCAGCCTTGAAAGCCAGAAGTTGAGTTTGTGAGGAATCACCAGAAGAATGAGAGACCTCCTGCAAAAGTAAAATCTCAATTTAAAAGAGCAAGGAAGTAGATTCATTAATAAAAGGAAAAGTCAAAGGTGAAAGAAACCTCATTCTGGCGTTTCCGAGGAGTTTTCGGTAAGCCAGAGGGCAGTTCATTGTCATCACTGGTCTGGGTCTGACAGCGGCTCTCATGTTGCTGTTTTTTCAAAAGAAAATGAGGATCCAAATAAGCCAAAGGGTGTGAAAACCTTACTTTCCGGGTTACCAGTCAAGGTTTCTGTCTTGGCAAAGGTTCTGAGTCAGAGGAAATAGTTACCTCTTCTTCTACTGCCTGGCTGGCCCCCGTGTCATCCTGGCAATGATCAGTGTCAATAAGGTTGTTAAAAAGCAGGCCAAGAGAGTCAATGGCTACCTCCGACTCAGAAACATCATCTAGCTTGAACATATCAGAAGAAGTTTGTTTCTTCTTAGATTTTCGGGTTGTCTTCTTAGCGGCTATGGCGGCGGCTCTAGCCTTCTTGGTGGCTTATGATCATATTTGGCCTTCCAAATTTCAAATTTGGCCTGTAGGCAAATAACAGGTTAAAAGTCATGCAGGTACTTAACTACTGAAGGAAAAAGGGAGTCGAGGGGATTTACCTCTGGAGTCGGGTTAAGTTTTGCAGAAAGGATTCAGTCCAACTTTACTGCAGTCCTCGTATTTACTGTTTACAAGGGTGGTGGACATTTCAACAATGGCCTCTTCAGTCAGTTGTAGAGAACTATGACGCAGAGGGTCATCTGGTCCTCCGGCATAGTTATACATCAAGTTAGAGCGGCAGCTCAGAGGGATGACCCGCCATGCGATCCAATAGCGGATCAAGTCAACTCCAGTTAAGTCGTTTCCCAACAAGGCTTGAACCCTTTTGATGGTTGGGATGAGCTTCTTACATTCAGCGGCAGTAAGCTTGTCAGGGAGTAAAAACTTAGAGTCAAGACGCTCTGCACGATAACCCGGCATTGGTTTTTCATTAGCTGGCGACGTGTCTTTGCAATAAAACCAATTTGGTTCCAATCCTTGGGATGGCTTGGCAAGACTACTAAGGGAAAGACAGCATCCCGTCTGCACTGAATTGAAATTCCACCAAGTTCCAAGCTGGGGCCGTTGGTGTATTCATTCTGGCTGTTCAAATAGAAATACTCTCTGAAGAGTTCAACAGTAGGTTCTTCTTGAAGATAAACCTTGTAGAGAACTTGAAAATTGCAGATGTTTGATATGGAGTTGGGTCCAAGATCTTGTGGATGAAGCTTGAAAAAATGCAGAACATCTCTGAAGAATTTTGAGCCGGGTGGTGAAAAACCCCGGTTCATATGATCAGTAAAGACGGTGACTTCACCATCCTTGGGCTGAGGTTTTTCTTCGGCCAGGTCAGGGGTGCGGTAAGACATAATGCTCTTCTCCGGTAAAAACACAGTGATAACAAAATCCTTCAGAGTGGCGTCAGTGACTGTGGAAGGGACCCAGTTGCACAGTGTTGTCGTCTTTGGTGGCATGATGAAAAAGGACAAGCTAAAAAGAAAGTAATTTTCTGGGTCAAGTTAATTGGTGGAATTATAGGTTAATGATTGCAATACAGATGAGTAATGGCGGCTTAAGTAAGGGCTAATGATATATGAAGGAAAAGTGAGCCGGCACGATAAGCCGCCATGACTAAAGGTATTCAAAAGTTGCCAACGACAAAAATTGGCTAAGTACTGAGATAAGCAAGTTTCACGGGCTGTTGCTATTATTTTGGATCAAGATTGTTCAAAAAAGGAAAATAAATATAGACCTAAAAAAACCAGTACAGAGGAGTTCATCAGTTCTAAGGAGGCCTTTGTACAAGAAAAGGGGATCTACTAGCATCTAAAATGGATGCGAAACAGCTACCACATGAGATCCATACTTCTTTTAGATCAAAAGAGGATGCGGTGGAGAAACTACGAAGGATCTGTGATGAACAGTGAAGAACACAGAAGAACTTGCAAACCCTAATGCGGATCTAAGGTGTGGAAAAGCAAAAACTTACGGACGCAGTTCTACTACGGAGGGTCGCCGCCGTTCTCGGGACAAGCTCAGGTTGATGTAGCGGCCAAGGTTGAGGACAACGGTGAGCACTGCAGCAGCGGCGGAGTTCGAACGACAGAGGGGTTGTGAGAGAAGGAAGAAGAATAATGAGGAAGACAAGTCGTGCCTATTTATAAGGAGATAGGTGAACATGCAGGCGCGAAAAACGAGGAAGGCCAAAATGATGATTATCCAGCTAATTAGATGCCTCAATTTTAGGAAGGCATTTAAGATAAGGATCCGTTAAGATGACGGCGTGGCGGGTTTTCAAATTTTCTGAAGATGACGTCATGGCGGGTTATAAGGATTTTACAAGCGGTGGAAGATGGATTTCTTCTAAGTATTGAAGATTGACATGAACAAAGTTCAAATCAATCTGGGGCCTAATGTTGGGGATACGACTACCAGATATGACCCACCCAGGAGGGGCCGGGTCAACCACAATGGAGGGTTACTTAAATGAGGCCCAAAGAGTATACAAGGTGACGATTTACGATAAGGCTTATAGTAGGCCCAAGCCCAGAGGTGGCTTAAGGCCGGTAAGTATAAACCGCCATGTATGAATAAAACTTGTAAAGTAAGGCATGTAGAGATGTCACTGAGCCGGACACGTTGTATGAGCCGGTCGGGACTCTGTAGGCCGCAGGGCGTCAACCCATGTATGTAAGGGGACGACCCGACGACGACTTAGGGCAAGAAACAACAGATCGAGAGCCAAGCTAGCGTATTCGCTCCTTGGTCATTGAAACCTAGCAATACCACATCAACTGGACTAGGCTTTGCCTTCACCGCAAGGGGCCGAACTAGTATAAACCTCTCGTGTCCTTTGTCCCGATTAACCCTTTTAAGCTTCCTAGTTGTGATGGCTCCACGACTAAGTCCTTTCACTAGGACATCTGCTAGTAGTGTTGATTACTCCTTGTAGTTGATGCTAGTTGGTTTACTTGGTGGAAGATCATATGTTCAGATCCATTATGCATATTAATACCCCTTTGATTATGAACATGAATATGCTTTGTGAGTATTTATGTTTGTTCCTAAGGACATGGGAGAAGTCTTGCTATAAATAGTCATGTGAATTTGGTATTCATTCGATATTTTGATGAGATGTATGTTGTCATCCCTCTAGTGGTGTCATGTGAACATCGACTACATGACACTTCACCATTGTTTCGGCCTAGAGGGAGGCATTGGGAAGTAATAAGTAGATGATGGGTTGCTAGAGTGACAAAAGCTTAAACCCTAGTTTATGCGTTGCTTTGTAAGGGGCTGATTTGTATCCATATGTTTCATGCTATGGTTAGCTTTACCTTAATACTTCTGTTGTAGTTGCGGATGCTTGCAATGGGGGTTAATCATAAGTGGGATGCTTGTCCAAGTAAGAATAGTACCCAAGCACTGGTCCACCCACATGTCAAATTATCAAAGTACCGAACGTGAATCATATGAACGTGATGAAAACTAGCTTGACGATAATTCCCATGTGTCCTCGGGAGCGCTTTCCTTCATATAAGAGTTTGTCTAGGCTTGTCCTTTGCTATAAAAAGGATTAGGCCATCTTGATGCACCTTATTTACTTTTATTGCTTGCTACTCATTACAAATTACCTTATTACAAAACTATCTATTACCGATAATTTCAGTGCTTGCAGAGAATACCTTACTGAAAACTGCTTATCATTTCCTTCTGCTCCTTGTTGGGTTCGACACTCTTACTTATCGAAAAGGCTACGGTAGATCCCCTACACTTGTGGGTCATCAGTAGCAGGCTGCTAAGGATCCGTCCTGAAAGCGCCATAGCATGGGTTTACGCGTCGGCAAACCTATCCTATTGGGAGTAGGGTGTATATGTACAAAGAAAGATCGACACAGGAAGATAGCATGTTTTATCTTAAAGTACTATAGAGTTATATTACGTCAATTGTTGCTGCAGTTCTAACTTAAGATAAAATCATCTTGGTCATGAACTCGCAGCGGCAATGAGAAACAGGGTGCCTAGTCTCGGTGTTGGCCCTCCACCCTCCTGACTCCGTCGACGCGGCTGATGATGGGCTCGATACGCTCTTCGAGCGCCGCGAGGTCCACATCCTCCGGCAAGCTCTCCAACGCGTCGTCAAAGTCAATGTTGGGGTTCCAGTATGCCAGCTTGGTGAGTACCTTGGTCAGGGCACCCCGGCAGAGCTTTCGAGCCTCATTGTCCAGAGAGGTCGCTCGGTTGGAATGAAGCTGCTCTAGGGCTACAAGGACGCCCTCGAAGAATAAGGTCAGCCTGGCATTGGGGCTCACGTTCACCTCCAGGGAGTACTTGAAGTTCGGCTTGCCCATGGTGGCCAGCTGCATGGTGAGCCTCTCCGCGACATCGGCAAGGCGGGTGATCCAGAGGTTTACGCTCTTCGCATAATCCTTGTGTTCGGCGGCGTCATTGTTCCGCGGTCGCTTCTCGTCCTCTAGGGCCTTGTTCAGGGTATCCTCATGAGCTCCGGCCTCCGAAAGCTTCCCCTCCAAGCTATCTAGTTTCAGCTTAAGGTCATTGATGGAGTCGTTGGCCTCGGAGAGCAGCTTGGCCTTGTCAGAGACTACGGCCTGGGCATCCGCCAAGGCGCGTTTGGCCGTTTCCCTCTCCTCCGTCAGCTCCAAGACCACTTTCTTCAGCCCATCCCGCTCTAGCTCCAGCTTCTCCACTATGCCGGCGTGAACCCGAGTCCGAGCATCCAGCGTGTCCTTGTGCCTGTGCTCCAGCTCCTGGGTCCGCTACACGACGAGCTTCTCGACCTCCTCATCCTTGCCGCGGAGTGTGGCAGTGAGCGCCTCCTCACGGGCAGCAAGGTCCTCCTCCTGGGAGTTCAGCAGAGCCTGGTGTTGTTGCCGAGCGGCCTCGTCCTTGGCGGCCTGATCTTTCACCACCTCCTGGGTCTTCTCAATGTTAGCCTGCTTCAGGATGAGCTCCCATTTGTGCTCGGCCAGCTCACCCTGGGCAGCCTTCAGTTCTTCCTGAGCCTCGCGGAACCAGGCATGCGTCTAAGCAACATGCTCCTCAAGATCCGCCTCTGCCTTGTCCACTGCCGCCATCCTGGATTTCGCCTTGTCTAGGCGAGCACGGTGGAGCGCCTGGAGCTTCTGAAAGTTGACGCTCATGGCTTGGAGAAGCAACTCCTCTTGAGAACCGCCACCGCTAGTGCTCGGTTCATCAACAACCTAGAGCCCGGCAGTGGCGAGTGCTTCGTTGTGAAACACCTCCCCCTCGGCTGGCGCCCTGGTGCCCACCGTCCCTGGGAGGTGGACGAACAGGCCGTTGCCCACCTTCAAGTACTTGCCCGGGACAGGGGCTGTAGGGGAGGAAGGTTGGTCATCAGCCACTGAGGGAGTCCTGGACTAAGGGGTCCTCGGGCGTCCGGCCTGTTATCTATGGGCCGGACTGATGGGCTGTGAAGACATGAAGACCGAAGACTGCACTGTGTTCGGATTGGACTCTACTTGGCGTGGAAGGCAAGCTTGGCGACCGAAGATTCCTTCTGATGTAACTGACTCCATGTAAACCCTAGATCCCCTCGGTGTCTATATAAACCGTACGGGATAGTCTGGAAGGAACAACACATATACTCATTACCATATTCATAGTCTAGACTTCTAGGGTTTAGCCATTACGATCTCGTGGTAGATCAACTCTTGTAACACTCATATTCATCAAGATCAATCAAGCAGGAAGTAGGGTATTACCTCCATAGAGAGGGCCCGGACCTGGGTAAACATCGTGTCCCCTGTCTCCTGTTACCATCGATCCTAGATGCACAGTTCGGGACCCCCTACCCGAGATCCGCCGGTTTTGACACTGACATTGGTGCTTTCATTGAGAGTTCCACTGTTCGTCGATGAAAGGCTCGATGGCTCGCCTTGTCGTTAGAGGCAACATCACCGCAGGGGTAGTTCTGGCCCCGGGCCAAACCCTTTGGCTGGGCAACTTTACTATGACCGCCCGTTCGGCCGCAGAGCCGACGATGACCACTCGGGCCATCGAAAATCCCCTTTGCATAAACTTCGAGCACTCCAAGCAGATGGATCCGGTCGAGCTTTCGTCCTTAAACGAGCTCCTAGATCGCATCGCCGCTTTGGGAATCGTCACAGATTACGATCAAATTGGGCCTAAAACCGATCAGGGAGAAACCGAAGCTCCACTTGGCACCCACCAGATCGTGGCAGTCCTGGAGCAGGATGGCGAGTCTTCTTCTATATCGAAGACGGACTATGTTCGGGTCGCCGTTCATAAAGAGTCAGATACTCACCCGCGAAAAGACGCAACCAGCCTTCTAAACATAGCCTCGGACGGCGGCTCCAAACAATCAGAAGATGTTCCGGAACCCGGGCTGTCCAGTTCGGAAGGTCGTCAAACCCTGGACAACCGGTTAGGTCGGGGTTCGGATTTAATTCCACCCACCCACCCAGACATAGAGGCTCTCATGAGCATAAAGCAGCAATCTCAGGAGAAGGTCCACCACTTTTGGGCCAGATTCCTCCTTGTCAAGAACAAGGTAAAAGATTGTCATGACAAGGACGCGATATCAGCGTTCTGCAAAAACTGTGCGGACGAAGGAATACTCAATGCCATCAATCGACGTCGCATACTCAAATTCGCTGACTTAGCAACCATTGTACAAAAATACAGCGTGATGGAGAGCGCTTGGGAAACTCAAGCAGCTCTGGGAACCATCGGTCCCAGCTCAACTCCCCCTACAGGCAAAAAGGGCGCACCCTCATGGCACGCCCAGCCCGATAGTCAAGAAACACAAAACCGCTACGCGGCATGGCACCATTCTGGAGGGGTGGCTCGATGGCCCATGCAAAATACATACTACAACAAACACCATGGCAACCCACAACCTTAGAGCATGTTGGATATTGTGACCGGTAGCCAAGGGCGGCGAGGACATCCTTATTAAGGATACCCCGGAACAACGCCCCCTAGAAGACGACCACCCAAGAGTATTGACACTCTTCGAGACATTCACTTCAAACAGCAAGCACAAAAGGGCACTTCACGAGCTCAACGAAGTCTGCCAAATAGTTGTAATAAATCCATGGAAATATACGGCTATACCAAAGTACAGAACAGTACGAGCGCCTGCCGCGTTAGTACTCAGTCCCATCATGGACGGGTTTCGACTTACCAAGGTCCTCATGGACGGCGGTAGCGGACTAAACCTCATTTATGAGGACACACTCCATAAAATGGGAGTAGACAGGAGCCGCATCAAACAAAGTAACACAACCTTCCGGGGAATTATTTCTAGTCGGGAGGCGCGATGCGCGGGCAAAATCACACTTGATGTGGTATTCGGATCGCCGAAGAACTATCGGTCCGAAGAAATAACCTTCCAAGTGGCCCCTTTCACCAACGGATATCACGCCTTGTTGGGGCGGGATGCTTTTACATGCTTCCAAGCTGTACCTCACTATGGATATATGAAGCTCAAAATGCCTGGACCAAACGGTATAATCACTCTCGCTAGTGACCCGGACATAGCACTCCGTGCTGAAAATAAAACTGCATCCCTGGCCTAGGAGGCGCTATCCGAAGCCCTCGCGGCCGAGGAATTAACCATGCTACGCTCCACAGTGGACAGGGACAATGTGATCCTCGACAAACGCTCCAAATCCACCTCGTTTAAACCGGCAGGAGAAATAATCAAATTCCAGGTCCACCCAACGGACCCCAAGAAGACGGCATCCATCGGAGCTCAACCAAACCCAGCAGTTGACGCCGCACTACGAGAATTCCTGCGCGAAAACTGGTACATATTTGCCTCGCACCCTTCGGATATGCCAAGGATCCCACGCAAGCTAGCCGAACATAGCCTCAATATATTAAAGGGGTTTAAACCAGTTAAGCAAGCACTACGGCGCTTTTCTGAACCAAAGCGACAAGCCATGGGGGAGGAGCTGGCCAAACTCATCGAGGCCGGATTCATTAGAGAAATCAAACATCCGGACTGGCTGGCAAACCTGGTGATGGTACCAAAGAAGGACAAATCCTGGCGCCTATGCGTCGATTTCAAAGACCTCAACAAAGCCTACCCTAAGGATCCCTTCCCCCTCCCTCACATTGATCAAATCATTGATGCCACTGCAGGACACGACTCACTGTGTTTCCTCGATGCATACTCCGGATACCATCAAATCAAAATGAAGGAACCCGATCAAGCTGCAACAGCATTTATCACCCCATTTTGGCCATTCTGCTTCAATACCATGCCCTTCGGGCTCAAGAACGCCGGAGCCACATATCAACGCATGATTCAAACATGCCTGGAGAAACAGATCGGCAAAATAGTAGAAGCTTACATTGATGACGTCGTCATCAAAACCAGGCACGTGGAAACACTAATAGATGATTTACGTCTTACATTCGACAACCTCAAGGCGTATGACATCAAGCTCAACCCGAAAAAGTGTGTCTTCACTGTCCCCGCCGGAAAACTGTTGGGCTTCATCATTTCCAATAGAGGAATTGAAGCAAAACCAGCCAAAATCCGAGCTTTGTCATAATTGGCTAAGCCAACAGACCTTAAACAAGTCCAAAAACTTGCAGGTTGTGTGGCAGCTCTAAACCGCTTTATCTCCAGATTAGGAGAAAAGGCACTACCACTCTATAGCCTTCTACGGCAAACCGACCACTTCGAGTGGACGGACGCGGCAACAGCCGGACTAGAAGAAATAAAAACCCTTCTTGCAGGTAACCCAATCCTGGCCGCACCAAACGCCGGCGAACCGATGTTATTATGCATATCGGCAATACATCAGGTGGTGAGCGCCATACTCATCGTTGAACAAGAGCGGGACGGACATAAATTCCCGCTTCAGAAGCCAGTTTACTACGTCTCTACAGTCCTTACACCATGCAAATCCCGGTACCCTCATTATCAAAAATTAGCGGTCTTCATGGCATCCCGGAAGCTCCGTCACTACTTCCAGGAGTGTTCCATCACGGTGGCCTCCGAAGTGCCACTCAACGACATCATAAATAACCGCGATGCTACGGGCCGGATTGCCAAATGGGCCATTGAGCTCCTGCCATTTGACATTACATACAAACCACACTAAGCTATCAAATCCCAAGTACTGGCTGCTACCTCTTGAGCACTGCGTTGGTTTTCCCCGAAGAGGAAGGGATCATGCAGAAAAGTAGCGTAAGTATTTCCCTCGGTTTTTGAGAACCAAGGTATCAATCCAGTAGGAGGCTACGCGCGAGTCCCTCATACCTGCACAAAACAAATAAATCCTCGCAACCAACACGATAAGGGGTTGTCAATCCCTACACAGCCACTTACGAGAGTGAGATCTGATAGATATGATAAGACAATATTTTTGGTATTTTTATGATAAATATGCAAAGTAAAATAAAAGCAAAGTAAAAGGCAAAGGAAATAACTAAGAATTGGGAGATTAATATGATGAAGATAGACCCGGGGGCCATAATTTCACAAGTGGCTTCTCTCGAGAGCATAAGTATTCTACGGTGGGTGAACAAATTACTGTTGAGCAATTGACAGAATTGAACATAGTTATGAGAATATCTAGGTATCATCATGTATGTAGGCATCACGTCTGAGACAAGTAGACCGACTCCTACCTGCATCTACTACTATTACTCCACTCATCGACCGCTATCCAGCATGCATCTAGAGTATTAAGTTAAAGAAAACAGAGTAACACCTTAAGCAAGATGACATGATGTAGAGGGATAAACTCATGCAATATGATGAAAACCCCATATTGTTATCCTCGATGGCAACAATACAATACGTGCCTTGCTGCCCCTACTGTCACTGGGAAAGGACACCGCAAGATTGAACCGAAAGCTAAGCACTTCTCCCATTGCAAGAAAGATCAATCTAGTAGGCCAAACCAAATAGATAATTCGAAGATACTTGCAAAGATAACCAATCATACATAAAAGAATTCAAAGAAGATTCAAATATTGTTCATAGATAGACTTGATCATAAACCCACAATTCATCGGTCTCAACAAACACACCGCAAAAAGAAGATTACATCGAATAGTTCTCCACAAGAGAGGGGGAGAACATTTTATTGAGATCCAAAAAGAGAGAAGAAGCCATCTAGCTACTAACTATGGACACGTAGGTCTGAGGTGAACTACTCACACTTCATCAGAGGGGCTATGGTGTTGATGTAGAAGCCCTCTGTGATCGATGCCCCCTCCGGCGGAGCTCCGGAACAGGCCCCAAGATGGGATCTCGTGGATACAGAAAGTTGCGGCGGTGGAATTAGGGTTTTGGCTCCGTATCTGATCGTTTGGGGTACGTAGGTACATATAGGAGGAAGGAGTACGCCGGTGGAGCAACAGGGGGCCCATGAGGGTGGAGGGCGCGCCCCCCTACCTCGTGGCCTCCTCTTTTGTGTCTTGACGTAGGGTCCAAGTCTCCTGGGTCTTGTTCGTTGAGAAAATCACGTTCCCGAAGGTTTCATTCCATTTGGACTCTGTTTGATATTCCTTTTCTTCGAAACCCTAAAACAGGCAAAAAAACAGCAATTCTGGGTTGGGCCTCCGGTTAATAGGTTAGTCCCAAAAATAATATAAAAGTGGATAATAAAGCCCAATAATGTCCAAAACAGTAGGTAATATAGCATGGAGCAATTAAAAATTATTGATACGTTGGAGACGTATCAAGCATCCCCAAGCTTAATTCCTGCTCGTCCTCGAGTAGGTAAATGATAAAAACAGATTTTTTTTGATGCGGAGTGCTACTTGGCATAATTTTAATGTAATTCTTCTTAATTGTGGTATGAATATTCAGATCCGAAAGATTCAAGACAAAAGTTCATATTGACATAAAAATAATAATACTTCAAGCATACTAACAAAGCAATTATGTCTGTTCAAAATAACATGGCCAAAGAAAGTTCAATCCTACAAAATCATATAGTTTAGTCATGCTCCATTTTCGTCACACCAGAATGCTCTCATCATGCACAACCCTGATGACAAGCCAAGCAATTGTTTCATACTTTAGTAATCTCAAACCTATAAACTTTCACGCAATATATGAGCACGAGCCATGGGCATAGCACTATGGGTGGAATAGAATATAATGAGGGGGGTTATGTGGAGAAGACAAAAAGGATAAAGTCTCACATCAACGAGGATAATCAATGGGCCATGGAGATGCCCACCGATTGATGTTAATGCAAGCAGTAGGGATTGCCATGCAACGGATGCACTAGGGCTATAAATGTATGAAAGCTCAACAAAAGAAACTAAGTGGGTGTGCATCCAACTTGCTTGCTTGCGAAGACCTAGGGCACTTGAGGAGGCCCATTGTTGGAATATACAAGCCAAGTTCTATAATGAAAATTCCCACTAGTATATGAAAGTGACAAAACAAGAGACTCTCTATCATGAAGATTATGGTGCTACTTTGAAGCACAAGTGTGGCAAAGGATAGTAACATTGTCCCTTCTCTCATTTTCTCTCATTTTTTTATTTGGCCTTTCTCTTCTTTTTTTTTAATTCCTCACTTGGGACAATGCTCTAGAAAATGATGATCATCACACTTCTATTTATTTACAACTCAATTATTACAACTCGATACTAGAACAAAAGATGACTCTATATGAATGCCTCCGGCGGTGTACCGGGATATGCAATGAACCAAGAGTGACATGTATGAAATAATTATGAATGGTGGCTTTGCCACAAATACTATGTCAACTACATAATCACGCTAAGCAATATGACAATGATGAACGTGTCATGATAAACGGAATGGTGGAAAGTTGCATGGCAATATATCTCGGAATGGCTATGGAAATGCCATAATAGGTAGGTATGTTGGCTGTTTTGAGGAAGATATAAGGAGGTTTATGTGTGAAAGAGTGTATCATATCATGGGGTTTGGATGCACCGGCAAAGTTTGCGCCAACTCTCAATGTGAGAAAGGGCAATGCACGGTACCGAAGAGGCTAGCAAGGATGGAAGGGTGAGAGTGCGTATAATCCATGGACTCAACATTAGTCATAAAGAACTCACATACTTATTGCAAAAATCTACAAGTCATCAAAAACCTCGGCACTACGTGCATGCTCCTAGGGGGATAGATTGGTAGGAAAAGACCATCGCTCGTCCCCGACCGCCACTCATAAGGAGGACAATCAAATAACACCTCATGTTTCAAATTTGTTACATAACGTTTACCATACGTGCATGCTACGGGACTTGCAAACTTCAACACAAGCATTTCTCAATTTCACAACTACTCAACTAGCACGACTTTGATATTATTACCTCCATATCTCAAAACAATCATCAAGCATCAGACTTCTCTTAGTATTCAAAACACTCATAAGAAAATTTTACTAATCTTGAATACCCAGCATATTAGGATTTTAAGCAAATTACCATGATATTTAAGACTCTCAAAATAATCTAAGTGAAGCATGAGAGATCAATAGTTTCTATAAAACAAATCCACCACCGTGCTCTAAAAGATATAAGTGAAGTACTAGAGCAAAACTATATAACTCAAAAGATATAAGCGAAGCACATAGAGTATTCTAACAAAGTCCAAATCATGTATGGCTCTTTCAAAAGGTGTGTACAGCAAGGATGATTGTGGTAAACTAAAAAGTAAAGACTCAAATCATACAAGATGCTCCAAGCAAAACACATATCATGTGGTGAATAAAAATATAGCTCCCAGTAAAGTTACCGATAGAAGTAGACGAAAGAGGGGATGCCTTCCGGGGCATCCCCAAGCTTTGGCTTTTAGGTGTCCTTATATTATCTTGGGGGTTCCATGGGCATCCCCAAGATAGGCTCTTGCCACTCCTTGTTCCATAATCCATCAAATCTTTACCGAAAACTTGAAAACTTCGCAACACAAAACTCAAAGTAGAAAATCTCGTGAGCTCCGTTAGCGAAAGAAAACAAAAGACCACTTCAAGGTACTGTAATGAACTCATTATTTATTTATATTTCTGTTAAACCTACTGTATTCCAACTTCTCTATGGTTTATAAACTATTTTACTAGCCATAGATTCACCAAAATAAGCAAACAACACACGAAAAACAGAATCTGTCAAAAATAGAACAGTCTGTAGTAATCTGTAGCTAGAGCAAGATCTGGAACCCCAAAAATTCTAAAATAAATTGCTGGACGTGAGGAATTTATCTATTAAGCATCTGAAAAAATAATTAACTAAATAGAACTTTCCAAATAAAAATGGCAGCAATTCTCATGAGCGCTAAAGTTTCTGTTTTTTTACAGCAAGATTAAAAAGACATTCCCCAAGTTTTCCCAACGGTTCTACTTGGCACAAACACTAATTAAACACAAAAAACACAACCAAAACAGAGGATAGATAAATTATTTATTACTAAGCAGGATCAAAAAGCAAGGAATAAAAATAAAATTGGGTTGCCTCCCAACAAGCGCTATCATTTAACGCCCCTAGCTAGGCATAACAAGCAAGGATAGATCTAGGTATTGCCATAATAATAAGATAGATCATTAAAACTCATTTCATATTCTCTACATTCGGCGGCAAGTTTTCTTTGAGGCAACAAAAAGTAATCAAAAGGGCTAAATTTAATGGGGCAAAAGTCCCCAAGATCAACCTTAGGAGGTATAGGTTCCTCCTTTGGTCCTTCGTATTGCACAACAAATTCATCATTGTAAGCATTCTTTTGACAGAACTTTGTGAGCCTATATTCAAGAGAATGTCCTAGTTCATTATGTCGAATAGTCAAATCATCATTAAGTTCAGAAATTCTATCAACTAAAACATTGGTAGGAACCCTTTTTCTAAGATTTTCATTCAAAGTAACATAGTCTAGAGATTGAAAATGCATTATTTCTTCTTGATCAAAGAGGACGACAAGCGTCCACCCTATAATGCGCAAAGATTTCTTTGGCCTCTTTTATTATGAATCTAAACTCATGAGCCAAAAATATAGTAGTGGCACGCTTAACAGAAGAATGTTCAATATTAGAAAATTCTATGAAAATCCTTTGTATGCAAGGGTGCATGTGCATGAATTGTCTTTCAAGTTCAACTACAAGCATGGCAATAGCATCTGCAAGAATACTAGTTCTATGAAGGATGGAACTACCCATAGAAGGTAAAGCACCGGCACAAGTAAAGAAATCTTGAATAACTCCTTTTCCAATAATATTACCACTACCAACACGGAATTTTTTTTGTATGTAAGATGGGTGGTTCTTTAGCAGGAGCATCAGAATTTTTCATAATATTATTATTGTCCAATTCGACAATAATTTCCCCAATTTCAGACATAGAGGCAGAAGGTAAGGGACTAGCCATAACGACAAGCAAACGAACTAACGCATAAGCAAACAAAAAGCAAGCGGGCAAAAAGAGGCAAACGGGAAAGAGAAGGAGGATAGAGAGAGGGCGAATAAAACGACAAGGGTGAAGTGGGGGAGAGGAAAATGAGAGGAAAATGGAAAATAATGTAACGCGGGAGATAAGGGTATGTGATGGGTACTTGGTATATTGACTTTTGCGTAGACCTCCCCGGCAATGGCGCCAGAAATCCTTCTTGCTACCTCTTGAGCACTGCGTTGGTTTTCCCCGAAGAGGAAGGGATGATGCAGCAAAGTAGCATAAGTATTTCCCTCAGTTTTTGAGAACCAAGGTATCAATCCAGTAGGAGGCTACGCGCGAGTCCCTCTTACCTGCACAAAACAAATAAATCCTCGCAACCAACGCGATAAGGGGTTGTCAATCCCTACAAGGCCACTTACGAGAGTGAGATCTGATAGATATGATAAGATAATAGTTTTGGTATTTTTATGATAAAGATGCAAAGTAAAATAAAAGCAAAGTAAAAAAGCAAAGGAAATAACTAAGTATTGGGAGATTAATATGATGAAGATAGACCCGGGGGCCATAGATTTCACTAGTGGCTTCTCTCGAGAGCATAAGTATTCTACGATGGGTGAACAAATTACTGTTGAGCAATTGACAGAATTGAGCATAGTTATGAGAATATCTAGGTATGATCATGTATATAGGCATCACGTCCGAGACAAGTAGACCGACTCCTGTCTGCATCTACAACTATTACTCCACTCATCGACCGCTATCCAGCATGCATCTAGAGTATTAAGTTAATGAAAACAGAGTAACGCCTTAAGCAAGATGACATGATGTAGAGGGATAAACTCATGCAATATGATGAAAACCCCATATTGTTATCCTCGATGGCAACAATACAATACGTGCCTTGCTGCCCCTACTGTCACTAGGAAAGGACACTGCAAGATTGAACCCAAAGCTAAGCACTTCTCCCATTGCAAGAAAGATCAATCTAGTAGGCCAAAACAAACTGATAATTCGAAGAGACTTGCAAAGATAACCAATCATACATAAAAGAATTCAGAGAAGATTCAAATATTGTTCATAGATAGACTTGATCATAAACCCACAATTCAACGGTCTCAACAAACACACCGCAAAAAGAAGATTACATCGAATAGTTCTCCACAAGAGAGGGGGAGAACATTGTATTGAGATCCAAAAAGAGAGAAGAAGCCATCTAGCTACTAACTATGGACCCATAGGTCTGAGGTGAACTACTCACACTTCATCGGAGGGGCTATGGTGTTGATGTAGAAGCCCTCCCTGATTGATGCCCCCTCCGACGGAGCTCCGGAACAGGCCCCAAGATGGGATCTCGTGGATACAGAAAGTTGCGGCGGTGGAATTAGGATTTTGGCTCCATATCTGATCGTTTGGGGGTACGTAGGTATATATATAGGAGGAAGGAGTACGTCGGTGGAGCAACAGGGGGCCCAGGAGGGTGGAGGGCACGCCTGGGGGGGTAGGCGCGCCCCCCTACCTCGTGGCCTCCTGTTTTGTGTCTTGACGTAGGGTCCAAGTCTCCAGGGTCTTGTTCGTTGAGAAATCACGTTCCCGAAGGTTTCATTCCGTTTGGACTCCGTTTGATATTCCTTTTCTTCAAAACCCTAAAACAGGCAAAAAACAACAATTCTGGGTTGGGCCTCTGGTTAATAGGTTAGTCCCAAAAATAATATAAAAGTGCGTAATAAAGCCCAATAATGTCCAAAACAGTAGATAATATAGCATGGAGCAATCAAAAATTATAGATAAGTTGGAGACGTATCACTGGCTGACTTCATCGCCGAGTGGACAGAGACCGAACTCCCTAAAGAGTACGGCACATACTCCAATCGGGTCATGCACTTCGACGGCTCCAAAATGCTGGCAGGGTTAGGAGCGGGTGTCGTCTTAACGTCCTCTACCGGAGACATCGTCCAGTATGTTCTCCAAATACTATACACAGACTCCAATAACACAGCCGAATACGAGGCCTTATTGCATGGTCTCCGAATGGCTGTCTCCATGGGCATACAACGCCTAGAAGTGTGCGGGGACTCGAACCTCGCGATATCTCAAATAAATGGAGATTTTGATGCCAAAGATCTGAAGATGGCTGCGTATAGTAACACAATCATAAAAATGTCATCCCGGTTCGAGGGGCTCGAGTTCCATCATGTGGCTCAAGAAAGTAATCAAGCGGCGGATGTTCTCGCTCGTATTGGCGCTAAGCGTGACCCCTTCCCACCTAATATCTTCTTGGAAAGGCTCTTTAAGCCATCCGTGGTGTGGCAGGGGAAAACGACAACGCTAGTCCGGACCAAAACATAACCCCAGATCCCAGAAACATCGACATAACACCATCGGCGCATCTCATCATGGCAGTCATTGCCCCATGGACCGAACGCTTCCTGGCCTACCTTAATAGGAAGGAGCTTCCTGAGGACCGGAATGAGGCCGGCCGCATTGTCCGGTGCTCAAAGGCCTACAAGGTTCATGATGGAGAGCTCTACAAGAAAAGTGCCACCGGAGTCCTTCAACGATGTATATCCGAGGAAGAGGGGCGGCAGCTCTTGGCTGAAATTCATGCAGGACTCGGCGAGCACCACGCCGAAGCTCGGGCCCTTGTTAGCAAGGCTTTCCGTACAGGGTTTTATTGGCCGACGGCCCGAGCGGATGCACAGGACCTTGTCCAACATTGCGTTGGATGCCAACTCTTTGCCAATCAAAGCCATATGCCCCCCACTGCCCTACAAACAATCCCCATCACTTGGCCTTTCGCGGTCTGGGGACTCGACATGGTCGGACCCCTTAAAGGGGGAAGCCATAAGAAAAATTATATGCTGGTTATGGTGGACAAATTCACTAAGTGGATAGAGGCTAAACCGGTCAAAACGGCTGAGTCCGGCCCGGTGATAGACTTCTTATCCGATGTTGTGCACCGTTATGGTGTCCCACACAGCATCATCACTGACAACGGCTCCAATTTCACAGCCGACGAGGTAAAAGCCTGGTGTACTAATCTGGGTATTAAACTAGATTACGCCTCCGTCTACAACCCACAAACGAACGGTCAAGTCGAACGCGCCAACGGTCTTATTATGAGCGGCATCAAGCCCATACTATTGCGGTCTTTAAAAGAATCAGACAAGCACTGGGTTGAGGATCTCGACTCTGTACTCTGGGGGCTGCGGACCACGCCCAATCGTACTACCGGGTACACGCCCTTCTTCATGGTGTATGGTGCAGAGGCCGTATTGCCCTGCGATACTATTCATGACTCACCTAGAGTGCATATGTACGAAGAGAGAGAAGCCGAGCTCAATCGGCAGGACAGCCTAGATGCCCTGGAGGAGGAATGCGATGTCGCAAAAGCCCGTTCAGCAGTTTACCAACAGCAGGCTCGAAGATATCAAAGCAGAGAAGTACTAGCCAAGACTTACAACGTTGGCGAACTCGTTCTACGGCTCCCGGAGAATAAAAAGGACAAACTCAAGCCCGAATGGGAGGGTCCCTTCATAATTGACGAAGTCCTCACCGGAGGAGTGTACCGTCTTCGCAATGCATCAGACAATCGCCTCAAGCCGAACCCCTGGAACGCGGCCAGACTCCGGAGATTCTACGCCTAGCGCTACACCCCCTATTCGTCTCCTCCTCCCCTGTAGTTCCCATTATTTTTCCTCTCTTTTCCGATTACTTTCTTCTTTTTTCGCTTTAAAGCTTTGATGCGGCTAGACCGCACACCATTGGCACATACATCTTTCCACATGTACGCCACTTGTACCTGGGGGCTTCTCGGACAGAAGTTCTTGTCATTACTTGAGCATCAAGCTCCTCACATATGAGTTTTTTTCCATATGTGCCTTTTCTTTGCCACTATATACATCGATATGACTTAAGTTTTGGCCAAGTTGGGTTGCCTAGCTCCTGTGCTTATGCCCTACGTTCCCGTTAGTTCGGCTAGGGCATAAAGGGAGCACCTCAGCGATTGTTACCGCCGGGTCATCCGGATATGTACCTCAGACTGGGTGAAGCCGAAAGCTAGCGTTCTTAAGGGAATATTCGGTCGGTGAATTAAAGATGTTTTTTATAATCACTCTGTTGTGCACCCCCAGAACTTATACAAACCGTGGTGCTCACACCACAATCCGGACATGCGCATTAAATGCATGCACACCCACGGAAAGGAACCCTTAACGGAACTATTCTCTCTGGAAGATGTTTCTTACGATATCAATGTAATATAACATATCTAGTCGGATACAACTTGTCTGTTCAAGCAACTATGACCCCTATGCCTAGATTTCCAGGCATACCCCGGCCTATTCGGTTGCGACGGTATTCGGAAACATTCCGCACCTTCGGGACCGGAGGTTGAAGCGAAAAGGTCTGCCATGACAAATGATATATACTTCGGCTAGATGAGGAAAGTACACAGTCACTTGGACTCGAACACCTCCTCTTCTATACCTTCCAACAAGCAATCTTACTTATAATCATGTTGGGAATATTTGGCGGCCACCTCTACCTGGTGATATACTAAACTAATGGGAATTTCTTCCCCATTCGACCCTACTGGTCCGACCCTAGCCAGGTGATTAGGATCCAGCTTGGTATATCGCGTCTTCACCATGGCCTAGGCCTCTGGCGCACCCTCGCGGCATGCCGATACCTTCCACAGCCAGATACGCCGTCGCGCTCCCTTGAATAGCTCTACCAGGTGCTCCATGCTTCCTGGAGGGGAGTCAGATGGCCATAAAGCCTTGGCTACACTCCGCATCGCCTACCGAGCTTGCTCGTGCTACTGCGACAGCCCTTGCAGAAGATCACTCGATGATCCGGACACCTCCTCTTCGGGGCAGTTCGTCAAAACACCTGCAATTACAGCTATATCGGCTACCGCTACCTCCAAAGCTGTTATAAAACAACGATGGACACATACTGAATATGCCGCCTCACAGCTTCTTGTTCTCCTTCACAGAGTCAGCTAGCTGAGCTCGCACGTCTTTTAGTTCTTCGCCCAGTTTGGCATTCAAGTCCTGGAGTTTCTTCTTCTCTTGGACGACGGTTGTCAATACACGCTCGCCCGCCGCTAGTTGCCTTTTGGCTCTGCGTTCTTCACTTCGAGCAGCGTCCAGCTGCTCTTGTATTTGGTCTAACAGCCGAACACAAAGATTAACACCCATATCCTCACTGTCGGCACATCATTCTGAATTTTCGATAGAAGGAAACATTACTGGGAGATGCCTTGTATTTCTCCAGTTCGGCATTGGCAGCAAGCAGCCGGCGCTGACACTTTTCTAGCTCCTGACCTAGCTAGGTGTTCTTCTCTGTAAGCACCTGGTAACACATTGATCCTTAAATCAGTTGTTTCAAACTCCTTTAAGTCTCGGGGGCTACTGGTTATCATAGCCAGACAAAATAAATTTACCTGCACATCTTTCAAATGTTGCTTTGTGGCCCTGTTAATCCCATCTCGAGCAGCTCGGATATACGCATCGGCCGAGTTGAAGGCGTTAAACGACTCCTCTAAAAAGCTAGCGTCCTGTAAAATGGCCCGGCGGCGCCGATGATTCATCGCACTTTCCACCTCCGAGTTGGTAATGGATACATCATCCGAGTCCTCGGCTGGAGGACAGTCCGGCTTCGCCTCTGTATCAGCCCTCGTCTTCATGGTAGGATTTGAATCCTGGCTGCGGGAAGTACGGCTGCTCGAACCTCCGGATATAGTCCAGTGCATCTTTCTCCTGACACATGGATAGCAGGAAGGTCACAGTTGGGCATGACTGCTTAGGTGCAGGTTGGCAGATTCATACCTCTTCGATGAAGGCACGGCCGTATCTTTGTTTGCCTTCCTCTTGGAAGGCTCGCCCCATGTGGGGGATGCACTCTTCGGAGGTACCCTGGGAGTAGTACGGCGCGTCGAACCCTTCCCCTTTGAAGCACAAGATGGTGCGGTGGGTAAGAAGGAAGGAGAAATCTCTTTTTGAATAAGGTGTGTTCGGATCCCTTACGTGTGAAGCAGGAAGAAGACCGGGGTAGTCGGCGATGATGGCCACCTCTGTGCCATCGTAGATCATCTGGTAAAACACCCCCTCCGCAAGCACCACAAATATCTCCGGATCCTCTTTGAACCCGGGATCAAGCTCCCGGTTGTGATCCTCCGGCTGTGGGGCGGGACTACAAAATCCCTCGGTGACTTTTCACCAGTGCTGTCATAGGTAGACAAAGTTAAAAAGTTTATCAAAGGCAATCTGGAGATGGAAGGAGTAAAAACATAAGGGTCGGGCCTTACCCAGCTGGGAGGGTTGTACATAGAATACCCATCTCTGAATTTGATGCGGAGAAATTCCTTTTCCTCCCCTTTAAACAGTTCGGCTAATGTTTTAGCCAAAGCGGTAGGGGTATCCGGACCTTTCCGGCCGCAGCGAGAGGTATCGTACTCCCCATTGAAGTGCCACATTGGGAGCCCTTTGTATTGGAGTGGCTGAACCCGTCGCGTTATGGAAATCGCCATAACCTCAACTATTGTGAGTTCGGACTGAGTGAGCTCTTTCATCCTCCTCATCAGCTGATGAACCTCCGCGCCATCTACCTCTTCGAGACTTTGGGGACACCAACTGTGGCGTTTCTTCAGTGGGACGCGCGCAAATTCGGGAAGACCCTTTCGAACCGGGTCAGGAAGCGCAACGTCCTCTATATAAAACCATTCAGAGGGCCAGTCATCATTGCCTTCCTTGGTGTACCAGATGGGTATCCGGTATCGGCGATGCGCCATACTTCGGCACCGCCCACTTCAAATATTGACCCTTCGTGATTACGCGGGATGAGACAAAACAGCTTCCTCCACAACTCGAAATGAGGCTCGACGCCCAGGAAAAGTTCGCATGAAGCAACGTAACCCGCAATGTGCAGAATAGAGGCCGGAGTGAAGTTGTGCAGCTGGAGGCCGTAGTACTCTAGGAGCCCTCGGAGGAACGGATGGATACGAAATCCAACGCCTCTTAATAGGTAGGGGACCAAACACACTCGCTCTCCCCCGGACGGATTGGGGAAGTCCTCTGCCTGAGTCCCCTCATTGAAGGAAGCTAGCCCTGCTCGAACAAGGACTAGATCTGCGTGGGGAAGGTATCCCTGCGTTTGCAACTTCGTCAAACAGCTATAAGACATGGAACACTTCTCCCACTCGCCTTTCTCTGGGCTGGGACGAGCGGAGGAGCTGGGGACGCTAGCCATGCTGGAGTGGTTTCTCCTATGCAGTCTCTGGGGATTTCTTCTGCATGGTGCTGAATGGATCTAGGATCCAATCTTGTTAAATAGGCGCTCTTCCTCGCATGGATGAGGTGTTATTCACAAAAAACACCCAGACTTTCCACATTCGCTCGACACGTCGAGGGTGAATATTATTCAATGCACAGAAGCCAAGGAGGCGACATTAGGGTCAATGGCCGAATACATTACTTGGAGATCATTGAAGGGGGAAACCGCCTTGCAATGCTGAAGACAACATGTGTGCCGAGCACTTCGCTATTGAAGACTGGTTCGGGGGCTACTGAGGGAGTCCTGGACTAAGGGGTCCTCAGGCGTCCGGCCGGTTATCTATGGGCCGGACTGATGGTCTGTGAAGACATGAAGACCGAAGACTGCACCATGTCCGGATTGGACTCTACTTGGCGTGGAAGGCAAGCTTGGCGACCAAAGATTCCTTCTTATGTAACCGACTCCATGTAAACCCTAGATCCCCTCGGTGTCTATATAAACCGTAGGGGATAGTCCGGAAGGAACAACACATATACTCATTACCATATTCATAGGCTAGACTTCTAGGGTTTGGCCGTTACGATCTCGTGGTAGATCAACTCTTGTAACACTCATATTCATCAATATCAATCAAGCAGGAAGTAGGGTATTACCTCCATAGAGAGGGCCCGAATCTGAGAAAACATCGTGTCCCCTGTCTCCTATTACCATCGATCCTAGACACACAGTTCGGGACCCCCTACCCGAGATCCGCCGGTTTGACACCGACAGCCACCTCCTCCCCGGTAGGCCCCTTGCCGGCCTCCTCGGCAGCAGCCCTGCCATCCTCTTCGGCAGCGGCCTTGCTGGCCTCCCCAGCAGGCCCCTTGGCGGACTCCTCGGCAGCGGTCTTGGCGGCCTCCTCGGCAGCAATCTTGTCGGCCTTGGCCTCGGCGTCCTTGGCAACATCCTCGATGACGGTGTCAATATCCTCTTAGTCCGCCAGGGAGGGTCTAGATACCAAGGAGAAGAATGAGACAAGGCCAAAGTCAAGGTTCAAAAGAAGAAGAAGAAAAGACAGGGACAGGAGGCATGCCACGTACCCGTGCCAAGCTGGGGAGAAGTGGTTCCCTCCCCGCCAACATTCGTTGCCGGGATCGAGCCACTGCCACCCAAGTTCACCTCCTCCTCCTCCGTGTGTGTGGGCTCGGTGCTTGGTGCCCTTGTCGGGGACGCCCCTCTGGGCGGTGTGGTCGACGGGGGCGGCATGTTGGGGGTGGCCCTCAGCGGCTCCTCGTGCTGCCGCTCCCCTCCTGCGAACCCGGCAAGGTCAGCACGAAGGGATCGTGCCCCAACACACACCAATGGGAAGTAAGTAGTGAACTCACGCTGGGGGCTGAAGCGGGGGCTACATCGGGGGCTGTCGTCCGGGCTGATCGCCACCAACTCCAGTGTGCGCAGAGTGCTTGTCAAGGGCTTGTCGGCCATCGAGGCCCTGGCCCTCTTCGCCACTGAGGGAGTCCTGGATTAGGGGGTGTCCGGATGGCCGGACTATACCTTTAGCCGGACTCCTGGACTATGAAGATACAAGATTGAAGACTTCGTCCCGTGTCCGGAAGGGACTTTCCTTGGCGTGGAAGGCAAGCTTGGCGATACGGATATGCAGATCTCCTACCATTGTAACCGACTTTGTGTAACCCTAACCCTCTCCGGTGTCTATATAAACCGGAGGGTTTTAGTCCGTAGGACAACATAGACAACAACAATCATACCATAGGCTAGCTTCTAGGGTGTAGCCTCTCCGATCTCGTGGTAGATCTGCTCTTGTACTACCCATATCATCAATATTAATCAAGCAGGACATAGGGTTTTACCTCCATCGAGAGGGCCCGAACCTGGGTAAAACTTCGTGTCCCTTGCCTCCTGTTACCATCCGGCCTAGACGCACAGTTCGGGACCCCCTACCCGAGATCCGCCGGTTTTGACACCGACATTGGTGCTTTCATTGAGAGTTCCTCTATGTCGTCGCCGTCAGGCCTGATGGCTCCTACGATCATCAATGGCGATGCAGTCCAGGGTGAGACCTTCCTCCCCAGACAGATCTTCGTCTTCGGCGGCTTCGCACTGCGGGCCAATTTACTTGGCCATCTGGAGCAGATCGAAAGCTATGCCCCTGGCCATCAGGTCAGATTTGTAAGTTTAAACTACACGGCTGACATCCGCGGGGACTTGATCTTCGACGGATTCGAGCCACTGCCGAGCGCGCCGCACTTTCACGACGAGCATGATCTTGCTCTGCCGCCGAACAATGCCTTGGAGGCCGCACCCGCATCGGCTTCGACCCTTAATTCGGAGGAAACTGCACCGATCGAGGATGGGTGGTTGGACGCCGCCTCGGGGGCTGCGATCCCAACGGCGATCGAGCCGAACACCAGCCCCGCACTCTACGAGACTCGTAACTCCAAGGAGCCGGACTCCTCTCCGGACTCCGAACCATTCGCGCCTCTGCCGATCGAATCCGATTGGGCGCCGATCATGGAGTTTACTACCGCGGACACCTTTCAGCACTCGCCCTTTGGCGATATTATGAAGTCACTAAAGTCTCTCTCTTTATCAGGAGAGCCCTGGCCGGACTACGGTCAGCGAGATTGGGATACGGACGATGAAGAAATTCAAAGCCCACCCACCACCCACTTTGTAGCCAGTGTCGACGATTTAACCGACATGCTCGACTTCGACTCCGAAGACATCGATGGTATGGATGCCGATGAAGGAGACGATAAAGAACCAGCGCCTATCGGGCCCTACAACGCCACCTCGTCATATGACGTATACATGGTGGACGCACCAAAAGATGACGACGAGGAGCGGAAGGACGCACCGAAGGCTTGTTCCCTCGAAAAGCAGTCAAAGCGGCGACGCAAGTGCCGCCCCAAATCCCGCCTCGATAGAAATAGCGATCACACAGACCCAGCGCTGGAGCAGGGCGAACCGCTGCCGGACAACGGCAATCCGGATAATCAAACCGAACAAACAAATCCTATCAAGGATAATGGTCCGGACGATGTAACACCGGACAGGCACCCGGAGCAGCAGACTGCCCATAAAAGGCTTGTTGCCACCGCGAGGAGTCTGAAAAAGCAGAAGCAAAGGCTCAAGGCTGCGCAACACACACTCCACATCAGATGGAGTAAAATACTCAACACAGCAGCAAGGTACGGCAACAATCGCCCCTCCAAGAGCTACCCAAAGCGGAAGCTGCTACCCGAATTCGATGAGGAGGCCTCAGACCCCCCGCAACCAAATATCAAAGCAGCCACCTGGTCGGATAGGCGACCCCTCTACCAACACAGAGCGGCATACAACGCCGCTCACAATACAACACGCGACCCATGCGAGGGATCGCACCCAAAGGACGATGCAACAAGATCCATCTATGGACCACGCAAGTGCACCCCAACATACAATGCAACACAACAAACATCTGAACAACACGGTACACCCAGCTACAGGGGTGCCGCACACCCCCTATGTTTCACCGATGAGGTGCTGGACCATGAATTTCCAGAGGGATTCAAGCCCGTAAACATAGAGGCATAGGATGTAACAATAGACCCTGGGGTCTGGATTGAGGACTACATCCTCCACATCCATATGGCTCGAGGAGATGATCTCCACGCCATCAAGTACTTATCCCTCAAGCTCAAAGGGCCAGCTCGTCACTGGCTCAAAGGCCTCCCCGAAAGCTCCATTGGAAGTTGGGAAGAGCTCGAAGACGCCTTTCGGGCAAATTTTCAAGGGACTTATGTCCGACCTCCGGATGCGGACGATTTGAGTCATATAACTCAACAGCCCGGAGAGTCAGCCCGAAAGCTTTGGAACAGGTTTCTTACTAAAAAGAACCAGATCGTCGACTGTCCGGATGCCGAAGCCTTGGCAGCTTTCAAGCATAGCGTCCGTGACGAATGGCTCGCCAGACACCTCGGCCAAAATAAGCCGAGAACGATGGCCGCATTAACAAACCTCATGACACGCTTTTGCGCGGGTGAGGACAGCTAGCTAGCCAGATGCAGCACCAGCGACCCCAGTACATCTGAAGTTAGAGATGGAAACAGGAAATCACGGCGCAACAACAATAACAAACGCTGGAATAAAGAAGACAGCATGAAGGGCACAGCAGTAAATGCTGGATTCAAAAGCTCTCGGCCAGGTCAAAAGCCGCCCCCTAAAGGCACCAGGGATGAACTGTCCAGCCTCAACAAAATTCTGGACCAAGTATGCCAGATCCATAGTACCCCTGGTAAACCCGCTAATCATGCCCACAGAGAATGTTGGGTCTTCAAACAGTCCGGCAAGCTCAACACCGTACACAAGGGGGAGGATACACCAAGTGAAGACGAGGACGAGCCCCCCAAGCAAGACACGGGGGAACAAAAGAAATTTCCACCACAAGTCAAAACAGTAAACGTGTTACACGTGATCAAGGGAAAAAACAACGCGGCACTCCCAGGAAAATATACCAAAGTGCCTGTCACCGCGAAGTCCTGCCACTGGTCGTCTCAACTGATCACTTTCGACCATCGCGATTACTCAGCAAGTATCCGACACGCAGGATGGGCTGCCCTAGTATTAGACCCAATAATTGGCGGATATCACTTCACACGAGTCTTGATGGACGGCGGCAGTAGCCTAAACCTAATATATCAGGATACAATCCGCGGGATGGGGTTAGACCCAACACAAATTCGCCATAGCAATACTACCTTTAAAGGAGTAACGCCAGGCCCAGGGGCTCGTTGTACGGGCTCCCTCTTACTACAAGATATATTCGGCTCCCCCGATAACTTCCTTCGCGAGCATTTAACTTTCCACATTGCTCTGTTTCAAAGTGGCTATCAAGCACTGCTCGGACGCGAAGCTTTTGCTCGCTTTAATGCAATACCACACTACGCCTCCCTCACACTCAAGATGCCCGGTCCACGTGGCATCATTACAGTGCATGGAAATATCAAGCGATCTCTGCGCGCCGAAGAGAGTGAGGCTGCCTTGGCAGCCACACACTAAAGGCGCCCGGACCAGTGAAAGCATCCAAATAGGTTGTCAAGACCTCAGACACAACTAATCCGGCGCCGCTATTTATACCAAATAAGTGGTCACACCCCTATTTATCAATACAAGGGGCTCAACGCGCGCAGACAAGTGGCAATTTCTTATCATCTTGAATTATACATGGTTTCTTTAAAAACTATCTTTTTGCACGACAACTTTTTCACTTAACTTCCTCTCTTTTACAGACGATCATCGTGCTACACCCATCCAGGATACGGCACAACGGAGACACAAGCGCAGACGTGCAGCAGGGACCCGCTCCAAGGATTCTTTTTAGATTAAGACCCTGCGTAAACCTTTTTTACTGTCTCTTGTTGATACATATCCACCGTTGAGAAGGATGCTGACGTCTTGGCATGTGGCCACGCCAGAACAATGCACGTACCTAGACACAAGGGGCTTCTTACAAAGGCCATTATTTAGGCCTGGTTTATACCACAAAAGATCGAATACCTTAGGGAGTGTTCGGTGTCGCGAGTTTGGCCCTATATGCATCAGCTCCGAATCATTGTCTTTGGTCAAATGTTGGGTTTTCTCGGCTCCTGTGTTTTGGTGCCTTACGTTCCGCTTTACTGGCTAAGGTAGCACCAGGAGAACTACTGCAATTGTGCCCTGGTTCATCCGGACGAGCACCTCAGTAGAGAAAGCCGAAAACTGACTGTCATGATATAGCGTGAAACTGGTCAACCACTCAATGACCTGTGGGAATGTTAGAATTCCTCCGCCTTAACGAAGGGCCATTTTCCGGCCAGGCATGTACGCACCCCGGAATCGGGAGAGTGCGGAGCCACCAGGGGCTATCTAGTAGCCCCACTGTCAAACTCCTATGGCTAAGTGAAAGTGCTAAAGCATTATAGTCCGGTTGCCTCGCTCGCTCCGCTATCACCTCCTTAATAGGACCAAGATGTTGGGTTAAGTGTGAACGCGTGTTTTTGCGAGCACCTCCGCATTATATGTGTGAGGGTTGAAGCTGACGGCTGCAATCTTTCAGGTTATACACATGTATACATAAACGGCCGCCCAGGAGGCATCATATTACTTTCTAGCAAAAGTATAAAAATAGCCTTATAAAAATTTATAAAAGCATTTCTCTTACAATGAGATTACATATCACTCAAACATCATATTTTTTGAGCACTGGGTCTCTATCAAACGACAAACCTCAAGAACTTCTTCAAAGTAGTGCTCAGCAGCCTTTCAACCTATGGCTGAATCCCGCGCTGCAATAGTGGTAGCATCCATCTCCGCCCAGTATGCTTTAACACGGGCAAAGGCCACCCGTGCGCCCTCTATGCACGCCGACCTCTTCATCGCATTAATGTGCGGCACCACGTCAAGGAACTGCTGCACCAAGCTGAAATAGATGTTCGGTTTTGACCTTTCCGGCCATAGCTGATCCACAACAGACCTCATGGAGAGTCCGGACAACCTATTTAGTTCGGCCCATTCGGCTAATTGGTCAGTCAATGAAAGCGGACACTCGGGAGAATGGAATTATCTCCAAAACAGCTGGTCCACTTCACGGTCTGTCTGACCCTGGAAATACTTGGCCGCATCGGCAGCGCTCGCCGCCAAATCCATATATACATCCTCCGAACTCCACAGCCGATCCAGAGGGGCATAGCGTGGATCTCCGAACTTCCTCCGCAACATAAAGGATTTCCCATCTACAATATCTCCGGCTTCCCGCAGCTCCTCCTTCTTTGCCCTCATAGCAGAACGGATGTCCTTTCTCGTCGCAGCAGCCTTCTCAAGGTCCAATGCCTTCGCTTGGTTTTCCTTTTCAAGAACCCGGCAATGGTCGGCGGCGGCTTTTAATTCTATGGCCATCTTGGCCATCTTGTCTCGGCTCTCGCCATGCGCAGCCTTTTCGGCTTGCAACTCTTCGGCCGCCCTCAAAGCAGCCGCATTACCCAAGCTCGCTTGTTCCTTGGCTCAGGCAAGTTCTGCCCGCAAGGCTTCAACAGTGGCAGCTCCATCTGCAGTCACAACATATTAAAGATACTGGCATCATGCTGCTCTTCCTATGTGGCCTTTACCAGATAATGACACTTACCCTGTGCCTCGTCAAGCCTTTTGTTAACAAGCTCGATGTCGGCGTCTGCCGCATCCAACTGCCATTCTAAATGGGCGAATTCGCTAGTCCGGCTAGCCACCGGAGCTTCCATCACCTGCACATAGAGGCAGTATGGTTATTACCTGGGAATATGATCCTCTGTTCGTCGTCCTTTCCGACGACAACCAGAGTCTCAGGGGCTACTGTCTACATAGGGCACACCTAGCATGTGCAGGACTATCATACATTCTCTTATGTACCTCAAAGCCTGTCAGTAGACTCATAAAAGCTTCACGCAATCCGCTTTCGGTGGACGATATTCTCTCCATCACCGTATTCATCAGCACACGGTGTTCATCTGAGATGGTCGCTCGCCCCACCAACTCCCTCAGAACATCCAATCGCATACTAGACGGTGCCGGACTCTTTTGGATGCTCTCTTCGAGAGCCGGACACTGGGAGCTTCGGGGGTCAATGCGATTATCTTCTGGCCTCACCGGACTCGGAGAGGCCCTCCGAGACGACACTTCAGGGTCGCCCGCTTCCGGAGCGGAGGAGTCCGGAGGAGGTGTTTCGCTCTCCATCATCTCTGGAAGAAGATCCCCCGAAGACGAGCTCATTTGAGAGGGGCTAAGGCCCGAACTACAAAAATATATGCGGTGGTTATCTTCTCAAGAAAAAGATGGCATATCTGTACTATTAAAATATTTCGGGTCACTTACGACTCGCGGGAGAATTGATCCCCCCGCGGACTTTGTGCGGCAACAGCGCCCCCCAAGGTAGGACCCTCTGTGGGAGACTTCTTCTCCCGTTTGGAAGCTTCGGCTTCCGAATCACCGGGCGCAGTCCTTTTCCTCTTCTGGTCGTCTTCCTTCATGGAGACGCTCGCTCCCTCGGCTGGAATGGGCAGCGTTGGGGGCCTGCGTCCGCCCGCATTATCCTCCACAGTATCTTCCTTCAAGGGCTCCGGGCAAGGTGCGGTCTGGAGCATCTTTTCCAATACCGGATTTTCCAAACCCTCAGGGAGGGGGGCCGAACACCGAATCAACTTCGCCCTTGTTAGCCAGTCCTGGTCAAAAAGCGAACTCTCAGAAATAACTTCGTAACAAAGGAGAGATAGTATGTTCGGCCGGAAGATGCCTTACCTGTTCGGCGGCGCGGTTACTACTCAGGCCCACGTCCTCGGTGATTTCTGGACACTCCACCTGAGGTCCGAAGAATGATTTGTACATCTCCTCGTGCGTCAGCCGAGAAAATTTTGAATGACACGCGGTCCCTCGGGATTGAACTCCCATAGGCGAAGAGGCCGGCGTTTGCAAGGCTGGACTTGACGAACCAGCATAACTTGTATTACCGCAACCAAACTGAAATCTCCATTGAAGAGATCTCGAATGCGGCTTTGCAGTATAGGCACGTCCTTGGCTGGACCCCATCTCAGACCTCTGCTGATCCATGACATCAGTCGTGGTGGAGGGCCCAAGCGGAAAACAGGGGCGGCCGCCCACTTGGCACTTCTAGGAGCCGAGATGTAGAACCACTCCTGTTGCCACAATTCAGACACCTCTGGGATGGAACCTTTGGGCCACGGAGCTCCCGTCATCTTGCGTATTGAGGCACCTACACACGCTGCATGTTGCCCCTCGATCATCTTCGGCTTCACTTCAAAGGTCTTGAGCCATAGGCCAAAGTGAGGGGTAACCCGGAGGAAGGCCTCGCACATGACAATAAATGCCATGATATGAAGAAAGGAGTCCGGAGCTAGATCATGGAAGTCTAGCCCGTAATAAAACATCAAACCCCTGACGAAAGGATCCAGAGCAAGGCCTAGACCTCGGAGGAAGTGGGAGACGAACACGACATTCTCGTTGGGTTCAGGGGTGGGGATGGCCTGTCCTCGGGGAGGCAGCCGATGCAAAATCTCGGCGGTCAGATATCTGGCCTCCCTCAACTTTTTGATGTCTTCTTCCGTGACGGAGGAAGGCACCCATCGGCCTTGAAGGCTAGATCCGGACATGACTGAAGGTTCGGAGCACCTGACCTAAACTTCGGGCGTTTGAGCTTGAGGTGGGGGAAGGATTCGATTGAGCACGGGAGGGAAAAATAAAAGCCGTGTCCCCTTTATAAAGAGGGTGAATATCAAGCGTCCTCTCCATGTCCGTTTGGACTTGCCTATAATCTAGGAGTCCTGGAAGCGCTTGGGTTACCCATGCCCGTATTGATGAGAATCCCGGAATAAGGGGACACGATCTCTGCTTCGACGAGACGTGCCAAGGAAACCGCCTCGCATGACGCGCTGAGGTGGGATAATAAAACGACTCGGATAAAGGCATGGCTGTGGTGTGTCACACTACGAAATACGTCAGCAGATTAAATTTGTGTAAATATTATTCTCTCTATGGCAATATGTGGAAACTTATTTTGCAGAGCCGGACACTATCTTTGTGTTCAAAATCTTCTATGAAGTACTTGGAGGAAGAACCCGCCTTGCAATGCCGAAGACAATCTGCGCACCGGACTCGTCGTCATTGAAGCCTGGTTCAGGGGCTACTGAGGGAGTCCTGGATTAGGGGGTGTCCGGATGGCCGGACTATACCTTCAGCCAGACTCCTGGACTATGAAGATACAAGATTGAAGACTTCGTCCCGTGTCCAGAAGGGACTTTCCTTGGCGTGGAAGGCAAGCTTGGCGATACGGATATTCAGATCTCCTACCATTGTAACCGACTTTGTGTAACCCTAACCCTCTCCGGTGTCTATATAAACCGGAGGGTTTTAGTCCGTAGGACAACATAGACAACAATAATCATACCATAGGCTAGATTCTAGGGTTTAGCCTCTCCGATCTCGTGGTAGATTTACTCTTGTTCTACCCATATCATCAATATTAATCAAGCAGGACGTAGGGTTTTACCTCCATCGAGAGGGCCCGAACCTGGGTAAAACTTCGTGTCCCTTGCCTCCTGTTACCATTCGGCCTAGACGCACAGTTCGGGACCCCCTACCCGAGATCCGCCGGTTTTGACACCGACAGCCACCCTCTGGGCCAATGTCTCCGTGTCCCTGTGAGGATAACATCAAGTTAAAGGAGGATAGCATAGGCATGGGGTCAGGAGATGATGGAGGGCGAAGTGCTTACTCGTCCGCCGCCTCCTCTTCCACTGGCCTCCTCTTCCTCTTCGTGCTGAAGGACCCGAGGTCAAAATTAACCTCCGAGGTGCCATCCGAAGGAGGAGGAGAAGGGGATGGGGTTCGGTGCCGCTTCGACGAGGAGGAAGCGACCGCCGTTTTCTTCGCTACCGCAGCCTTCACCGCCTTCTTCGCTGCACCGGCCTTCGTCGCCGAGGCCCTCGTCTGGCGCACGGACTGCTCCTGGAGCTGTTGCCGCTGTGCGGTCCTGCCGGGTCGGACCGGCTCGCCGAGAGCTAGCCCGTCGCAGGACACGTCTCTTCCCTGTGGCCAGGGGGTCGTCAGCCTCGGCCTCTTCTTCGGCCGACTCCTCGACCACGTCTTCAACGAGGGGGGCCTCGGCGCTGGCGCTACTGGCCTTCCTAGTAGACTTCACCCACCCAGCGATCTCTTTATCCTCTGCGGCCGTGTCGGCTTCGTCCTCCATGGTGCCGGCACTGCCAGCCTCCTTGGCGAGCACCGCCTCCGCCGCCCTGGCGGCATGTAGTCCAGCTCCTCCTTGGTGGTGTCGTGGATGAGCAGCGGCTCATTGCGGACATATTTCTCCGACAAGTTGTCGAAGAACTCTTGCACCTCCTCCGCTTTCGGATCGACCCAGAGCGGATCAAGATCGTGCGCGTTGAAGTCCGGCATCATGGCAATGATGGCGGTCTAGCGAGAGTTGTTGCTCCACGGGACCACTCTCGCCAGCAACTCAAACAAAGACGCCTTGACGGTCTTGCCAGCCTTCTCGACTCTGTCGTCCTCTCAGCCCTGTCGTCGTCACTCACCTTGAGCTAGAAGAGCCTCTGGCAAAAGTGAACATGCCCCATCACCGTGAAGTTATGGTTCAAGCCAGGGCGGAGCCTCATGACGTCAGCCGCGTTCCTGTAGTCCCAGGCCGGCCTCCCCTTGTGCAGTGGGGCAATCCGGCGACAGATGAAATCAGCCCCAATCATTTCAAGGGTGAGCCCGGCCACGGTGAGGCGATTGATCCTAGTGGTGGAGACCGAGAGCTTCTTGTCGTTGGCGTCGAGGTCGCTCCAGTCCTTGCGGCGGACCGGCGAACCTGGCAGAACTCCTCTGGATCCTCCTCCTCGATCCAGCACCACCGGCTCCGCCACTCCTCCCACCTGTCCTTCTGGGTGCCCTCCAGATGCATGCCTTTCTCGTGAGATCTCGGGATCCAGGTGATGCAGCCAGAGATCACTACAAAAAAAAGACACATCCGTGACATTTTGGGCCGAACGAAAAAAAAATTTGTCATACATATGACACTTCTATGACAATAATTGTGACAAAACCCGGTATCATCATAGATGTGGTGGGCTCCTACTTCTATGACAAAAAATCATGACAGAAAATGGGCTTTTCATCCTAGGCGGGCCGGAGACGCAACTGCATGACATTCTTTGGGCCGTCCATGACGGAAAAAACCGTGGTAGAAGCGAGGGGGGCATTTCGGGGAGTTCCCGGTTACGGTGGGAGGTTGGGGTCGAGCGATGCGCGCTCCTCTCATACACGTACGCGCGTGTGTGTGAGGCGTTGGCTCTAACTGAACCCGAGCGAGGCGTTGGGCTCTAACTGAACCCGAGCGATTGCACTGCAGGCTATGCGTTACTGAACCCGAGCGATCGATCGATGGCTGTTAACTGAACCCGATCGAGCGATTCCTTCACTGCTGGTGCTAACTGAAGCCGATCGATGTTGCCTCTGGATGAACAGTGAGCGTTGCGGGGGGTTTGGATGAACAGTTCCCGGTGGGGGTGGATGAACAGGACCCCGTGGTGTTGCCTCTGGATGAACAGGACCCCGATCGATCGAGCCGGTTGGGGCTGGATGAACAGGACCCCGTGGAGGGCTGGATGAACAGGACCACCCCGTGGAGGGCAGGATGAACAGTAGATGGTGGAGGGTAGGATGAACAGTAGCTCGTGGAGGGGTGGTTGAATAGGAGCCCGTGGAGAGGGCTGGTTGAATAGTAGCCGGTGGAGTAGCGCGCGGTGGAGGCTAGATGAATAGGAGCATGTGGATGAACAGTCGCAGGTGGAGGCTGGAGGAGGTCGACGGTGGATGAACAGTAGCTCGTGGAGGCTGGAGGGGGTCAACGGTGGAGATGAACAGTATCTCGTGGAGTCCCGTTTTGTGGTACGCCACACCCCACCCGATGAACAGGACCCCCGTTTCGACCGTAGCGCTCCAACACAAGTATGTTTCCTCTGTTTTGCGGTACGCCACACCCCTCCCGATGAACAGGACCCCCGTTTCGACCGTAGGAGGTTCGTTTCCTCCGTTTTGCGGTACGCCAGACCCCTCCCGATCAACAGGATCCCGTTTCGAACATGGCCGGTCGAACAAAAGGCTGTTTCCTCCGTTCTGCGGTACGCCAGGCCTCGTTTCCATCGCATGTTCCGTCCAAGGCCTCCCGATGAACACGACGCATTCCGTTGCCTCCCCATGAACACGACGCATTCCGTTGCCTCCCCATGAACACGACGACGACGTTGTTTCTCCGTTCTGACCCAGCCATGTACACGAGCCCTGGCCGTACGTATGCGCGAGTAGGCGTTCGAGACCCCGCCCATATGTACACATATGTGGCCATATTTTCTTTCTTGCACCCTGGCCGCTGGACGTACGTGTACATGCTACGTGCGCACCTCTACTATGACACGTGCGCGCCTCTACATCCACCAGTATATATGTACGTACACGTTCGCGACCAGAATGACAACGCTACGTACGCTCCGACCAGGTGGGTCCCGACTGTCAGGCACTTCCTTGCGTGCGAAGATGTAGCTGGTGGGTCCCAGCTGTCAGGGGCAAATGTTTTTTTGCAAAATACGGTGGCACGTCCAGTGGGTCCCCGCTGTCAGGTGGAGGAATAATTATTTTGCACGTAATAAGGAGGCACTTCCTTGCTGCGGTCGTGGACCCAGCTATCAGCCTCTCCATGTACAGTCCACGTCCGATGGAAGCCGTTCCTTGACCACGTTGACCACGCCGCGCCGAGAGCACCAGAGCGGTGGACGACGGCGAGGCCTAGGAAGGGGACGATGCGGAGCCAGGGAAGACGCGGCAGTGGATGCCCGCGCCTAGAGGAGTACGAGGGTTCACTGGTTCGCTGCGGTGTGAGGCTGTCGTTGCCGCAGAATAACAGGGGGTGTGGGTGAGTAGAGGGATGGCCTGGCCAGCTGTGGGAGTAGTAGGGGGCGGTGAGGCCTCCGCCGCATTGCAGCCGGCCACGGGAGGCAGGAGCACGAGGCACGACCGGCGCTGGTTTGGGCGGCTAGAGCAAGAAGACCAGAGGTTGAAGAAGCACTACGGCCGTTGGATGGACATCGTACGGTCACTGGAGCTAGAATTGTGCATATTGACTAAGTTGACAAAGCCCTCCGTCCCCGTCAACTTAGGGCCAGTTCTTTTGGTGGCTTCCAGAATAAGCTGCAATAAGCTACCCCCTACCTAGCTTATTTTAGAAGCTGAACCAAACTTATTTTTTTAGAAGCCTTGTAGTTAAGACTTGACTAGTAGGCTTTTAAAAAGAAAATTGTGGTTGGGCTTCTAGAATAAGCTGGGTAGGGGCAGCTTATTCTGGAAGCCCAAAAAAGCTAGCAAAAGAACTGGCCCTTAGTAGGCCCACAAGTCAGCCTCCCACCAAGGTGGGTCCCAGCTAGCAGGGGGTATTCATTTTTTTGTGCGTAATAAGGAGGCACTTCCGGTGGGTCTGAGCTGACAGCAGGGGGACGTTTTTTCGCAAAATACGGTGGCCCGTTGGGTGGGTCCCAGCAGTCAGGGGCAAACATTTTTTCGTGATATACTGGTGGGCGTTCGGTGGGTCCCTGCTGTCAGGTGGAGGAATAATTATTTTCCACGTAATAAGGAGGCACTTCCTTGCGGCTACCGTGGACCCAGCTGTCAGCCTCTCCACGTACAGTATTCTTCCGATGGAATTCAGTCATTGACCACATTGACTACGCCGCGCCGACAGCACCACGGCGGTGGACGACGGTGAGGCCTAGGAAGGGGACGACGCGAATCCTGGGAAGACGCGGCAGTGGATGCCCACGCGGAGAGGAGTACGAGGGTTCACTGGTTCGGCTGCGCTGTCGTCGCCGCAGAATAACAGGGGGTGTGGGTGAGTGGAGTGGAGGGATGGCCTGGCCAGCGGTGGGAGTAGTATGGGGCGGTGAGGCCTCCGCGGCAGCACAGCCGGCCACGGGAGGCAGGAGCAGACGGCACGACCGGCGCTGCTTTGGGCGGCTGGAGCAAGAATACCACACGTTGAAGAAGCACTACGGCCGTTGGATGGACATCGTACCGTCAGTCGAGCTAGAATCGTGCATATTCACTAAGTTGAAAAAGCCCTTCGTCCCCGTCAACTTAGTAGGCCCACTATACTGGGTCCCAGGTAGCAGAGGGAGTATTCATTTTTTTTGTGCGTAATAAGGAGGCACTTCCTTGTGTGTGAAGATATAGCTGGTGGGTCCGAGCTGTCAGCGGCGGTAATGTTTTTTCGCGAAATACAGAGGCCGTTTCGGTGGGTCCCAGATGTCAGGTGGAGGAAATCATTATTTTGCGCGTAATAAGGAGGCATTTCCTTGCGTGTAGCTGTGGACCCAGCTGTCAACCTCTCCACGTACAGTCCACTTCAGATGCATGTCGGTCGTTGACCACGCTGACCACGCCACGCCGAGAGCACCACGGCGGTGGACGACGGCGAGGCCTAGGAAGGGAACAACACAGAGGCAGGGAAGACTCGGCCGTTGTTTTTGTTTCCCACGCGGAGGGGAGTACGACTGTACGAGGGTTTACTGGTTCGTCTGCCGTCGCCGGAGAATAACAACAAGTGTGGGTGAGTAGAGGAATGGCTAGGCCAGCGATGGGAGTACAATGGGGCGGTGAGGCCTGCGCGGCAGCACAGCCGGCCGCGGGGAGGAGGGAGCAGGCAATCCCGCCGGCGCTTGTTTGAGCGGCTGGAGCGGGAAGAGCAGAGATTGAAGAAGCACGACGGCCGTTGGATGGGCATCCAACAGTATACAGGCCATCTATGGAAAGCCTCAAATCTGTGGAAAACAGCATATAGCCCATCTGCCATTATTTCAAATAATTTACAGCCCATTTTCTAATTCTTACAAGTTTTTTTGGAGCCCATATTCTTTATGTTAGCATTACAGCCCATATTGTGGCCACGGTTAAAAAATTATACGAAATTTTGCATATGTCGGTGCGGTCTGAACTGTTTTTAATCCCAAAATTTCGAGTCACATTTAGATTGATTTTAAAAATAAATGTATATCAATATAAAATCCAATAAATTGTCCACGCATAAAAATCAATGCAATTTAAAATCTCTAAATGAAAACAAGATATTTGAAAATAATTGTCGGTTTGATGTGTTTTAAAAATGTACAACCCATTTCTCATTACTGATAGGCCATTTTCTCGGCCAGCCCAATGAAGCTCTCCTCGTCTTGAAAGATTTGCAGCCCAATAGGCCTGATAAAGCGACTTACTTGACAAATCACAAAAGAACTGGGCTAGCCATTTTCAGAAAGAAAAAAACTACTGGGTTGGTCTGTGGTAAACATAAAAGAAAAGGTTGTCTAGACAGGCAAGAGTGTCCCGCATAGCCCAGTTGACACCCTGCTTCCGTCTCAAAAACAAATTAGATAAATGCCACTCCAATTATGGTGATTCATAAAAATGCCACTGCAATTTCCAAACTTTGAAAAATGCCACTGCAATTTTTGCAAACTTTGAAAAACGCCACTGCAGTTTGCAAACTTTGAAAAATGTCACTCCAGACTTCGAAAAATGCCACTAGAAATGGCATGAAATGGCATTTTTCAAAGTTTGGAAATTGCAGTGGCATTTCTCGGATACACCAGATTTGGAGTGGCATTTATCAAATTAACCCAAAACAAAAATAACTGGGCGAGCTGCTGGGTCCCTGGTGTCAGCCGCTCGTTGTGCAATTCTCTCGTTTATTGACTACGTTGACAATGGCATGGGACCCAAATATCAGAAATCCACTAGGAGGAGCCATTTTTTATTGGCTTGAAATAAGGAGGCACTTGCTTGCGTACTGCCATGACCTTGGCGGGTCGCTGCTATCATCCTCTCCACATACAGCACCAGTTAGTCGTGCTTCAAAACTGATCAGCACGCCATTAAAAAAATAAAGGTCGATAACTAATGCGGCACCTCGGGCCAACGCGGCCAGATCGCATTTTGCACGAGAAATTACACACCATGTTTCATTGACATGTGGTCCCGTTCCAACATATTAGTGAGACGACGGTGAGTAGTAGGAGTATTTCCGAACGGACGTGTAGGCCGGGGCGCCTCTTCGTGAACCGTGGCAAACTCGCAACCGTCCACCGACTCTTCGCCTTTCCCTCTCGATTTGGAACTGATGTCGCACGCTCTTCCTCTCCCTCCTCCATTTTCCTTCAGCCCTTCACCCTTTCTTCTGCCATTGTTCGATCGTCTTCTCCATGGAGGGAACAGGCCAGAAACGACCCCGTTATTCTTGCCCCGATCTGAAAGATGACGTGGTGGAGGAACTCATTGATCGGCGCGACGTCATCACCTCGGCTAGCATGGCAGGTTCGTTCAAGCCCATTATTGACTCAACTAATAACATCATTACAAAGAACCCAAGAGTCAAGGAGCGGTTTGATCTCCCCTATCTTCTTCACCGTGACCCTAATGATTGGCGCCGGCATGACGGAGGCCTCGCCCTGTGCCAGTTGATGCCGCTTGATAATGATACGTATGATGTTAAGATCCCATCGCTTGAGGGCAAGGCTTGGGCGGGCGCAAATGGAGATTGGGTTGTCTACATTGGGTCCAACTGCGAGTGGGAACTTGTGAATGTGTACACTCATCACCGGGTTCCACTTCCAAAAATCTCAGCTCACTGCCCAGAGGTTGAACACACCGGTAATGTACGCACGTTCAAATACGATCATGGTGATTGTCTTCTACGGAAGATAGCAATTTGTCGAGTTCCCAACCTCTCTTGGAATTACAACAACTATCAAGTTGTTGCTACCTTCGACAAGCTTGTTGCCGTCCTTCGTGGTTCGACTCGATGGATATTGCTCAAACATCAGTTTCTGTACACGGATGAGTATTGTGATGCAATTCAATACGAGGGACTTGTGTTTGCTGCCACCACTTGTGGCACTGTTTTTGCATGGCATCCTAGTAGTTTCGGTACGTTTGTCTTCCATCGTAATTATAGTTGTTTCATCCACATGCATGCGGGTTAGCAAGTTTCCCTTTACTAATTAACCTTCTTCTTGTGTTTCCAAGGTCGTGTGAACATCCCACCACCTATACTTGAAAAAATTTATAACCAAGGGAGAGATGCCGATGGTGATGATCACGAGCAGCGCCCATATACTCGGTGGCGCCTGGCAACTAATTCTGATGGATCACCTCTTCTTGTGTGTATACAGCCCACTGATGATGTTACTGCTAAGAAAGCAGGTGTCTCCCATGGTCGCACTCTCCGGACCTATTCCAACACCCGTTGCATGGTATTCGGGATGGATACTAGTGTGCTAGAGCCAACTCCTTCTCCCTGGCACAGAATTGATAGTCTTGGAGAAAACTCTCTCTTCCTTGGACAAAACTATCTGATGATGGTGAAAGGTGATCCAACTGCTGTTGACACATTTATGAGAAGCAACTGTGTCTATACCTCGGACATTTGGGTGGTTCCCTACCCTGGTACTGATATAGTAGGCCGCTTCAGCCTGGATGATCGGTCCTGCGTTGGTCTCTAGATCGACAATGGATGGCCCGTGCCAGAGAATCACTTGTGGTTCAAAGCAAGCGTTTCCAACACCGCGGAATGGTTGAGTTGAAGTTCATTTCATGGCTTGTTATTTGTTGTGTGGTGAAAACTTTAGTATTTATAATGTATCCTTGTTGTCGATGTGGGTTGATGACATGTTGTATGTAATAAAATGATATGCCTGTGATAAACTTACTAAATGTATGAATGGCTTTCGAGTCGCTTCTCTAAATTTGTACTAGCTTCACATGCTTCGCGCGGCGGGCGGGTGTTTTTACTGTAGCCATATGTTAATGTGTTCGTTGTACGTAACCAGCACCTCGAATCCTTGATACTAGTATACTATATACTAGTAGGAGTAAGTAGTAGGAGTAGTAGGGTGGCATGGGCCAGAACAAGCATTCACGTCCAGGAGTACGACACACGCCACCACCACGACATCCATCTGACACCATATTATTTCTTGGAGTCCGTGCTAGAGCAATCTCTTAAACCTTGTCATTTCTCTAACTTCAGCCATCGCGCGGCAGGCGAGGTGGGGGTTTGCCGATAGTCGGTTTCCTTAACTGCGGTCCCACTTGTAAGGCCAACTCCAATGCACGACCCCAAATGCACCTCCGTTTTGCATGAACTCCAACGATAATTTTGACTAGAAAAGCAAGACCAAAGAAAACAAGAACCACAAGAATACATTTTACTACTCATGTAAGTTGGATTAGTGCCTTCTCGATGCATTCATTGTTGATCTGCGGAGGCTCGATCTTGCGTCTGTGCTAGCTAAAAGTGATAGAACATCTAATAAATTGCGCTCTATCAATATATGGATGTACTCTTCTTCCCAATACCAAAACTTGCATCCATTCTACTCCCTCCGTTGCACAATACATGCCTTCTATTTGTCAAAATATATATGTATCTAGACATGTCTTAGTATATAGGTACATCCATTTTTGGACAAATGGAAGTCAAGTATTTTGGAACGGAGGGAGTACACAATAAAAAATTTAAGTTAGCACAACTAGTCTAATCCGAGAGCAGAACCAAAGATTTGGTCGGGTTCTTCCTCCTTTTGCCGACACGTGGGACATCCAGCATCCAGATCATGTCATGAAAGAAAATAGAGTGGTAGTTGAAGCCACGAGATGTGCATCTTGGGTTAAACTGTAAATAGAATCTTACTAATCTTGAGTAACTCCAAAAGCGGCCACCGAAGATCTTTATTGGATTTGTTTTTCATCACCAGCACGTCGAGGTGAAAGATGTGTAGGTTCAGTGGGTCCTCTTGCATTTTCACTGACATGTGGGGCCGCATGTGAGCAAACAGACGATGGGCTCCGCGCGTCCGCTGGCTGGCTGAAAAGAGAGATAGAGGAGGGCTGAGCATGGACTACGGGAAATTTGTTCTACGTACCTCGATATAGGCTCGATATAGTGGGGTGGCATGGTCCATAACTAGCATTCACGTCTAGCAGTACGGCACATGCCACCCACACGAGTCCCATCCGACACCAATTTTCTTTGAGTCCGTGCTACAGCCATCTCTTCTCCCTCCTGTTTTCTCAGCCATCGCGCGGTGGGTGGGGTGGGGGTTTGCCGATAGTCGGTTTGCTCAACTGTGGTCCCACTTGTAAGTGAAAGTGCAACACCGCACACATTCCCGCTTGAGCGGTGTGCCGGACCAACCATGTGGGGGTGCGATGCAAACACGGCAGGCTTTTCCTTTTGAACTCGTAACTTGTAAAATTTGGTTCTGCTCCATGGCGCGACCGATAGATAGAAAATAACGATATTGCCTAGAGTAATGAGAAGTTTGGTTCTGGCACCGTTCATGCATGGAGTACATACGAAAATTATGAAGTTGATGCGAAAGGTAAGATAATTACTGTAGTATCATATACTACTACATGGATTTGACGGAAAGATAAAAATACATACGGATCCATCAACTTTCAACGACATCCTCACGCCCTAGTGCGTCGGGTCACCAACCGACGTGTGAGGAGCAGCGGCGTTGGCGGCGAGCTCAACGTGCTTCTGAACAGTGTCGTCCAAGGTTGCCCTGCGCTCCAAGAAGGCCAGCATCCTATCATACTCCTCTTGCATGTAGTAGTCCTTGTGGATGATTTGCGCGTAGACGTGGGTGATTATGTCGATGGTGTCTTGCTGCGCCAGGCGCTATGCGGTGAGCGCGACCTCGAGGTGGACATTCTCCGGCACGACGGCGGGCAGTCGCGGGGCCACCAGTGCGTCGAAGAGGTTGTTACCATAGTGGTCGTTGAGGGTGGCGGGCATCGCAGAGCTAGGGCGTGTCGGCTGGAGGCTTACGTCAAAGTCGTCTGCAAGCTTCTTGACGACGGTGAACTTGTCGAGGAAACCGACGAGGACCTCGTCGAACAAGGAGACGAAGCTGTCGTCCAAGCGGCCCCTCGCCCTGGCAGCCTCAAGCAATACTACCTGGAGACGTTCCTCAATGCCGGACCGGAGGCCGACATCGTGGACCATCTGGCACAGCCGGCTGATGCTCGCGCTCATCGCCTCCATGGGTCTAGCGTAGCTTCTAGTCAACTGATCTTGCAATTCGAGTGATCACTCAGCCCTTGGTTAGCGTGTGTAGGTGCGTAGGATTTCATACTACTCCTCGGCCCTCTACTACACCTGCCTTTGGCTGTATGATAGGTGGGCCAGCCACCCCCTAGGGCAACGTGCCATTCACCCAAAGGCAGTTGCCATAAGTCAATGAAGCTGCGTCCCCCTCCGTGTCGGTGCAGTATAGTCATCTCACCGGACCTCTAGTTGGGGCCAAAGGAGAGAAGTTTGATGTTTACTTGTTTATTGGTCCCCTTTGCATTTTGCGCCAAGTTTTGACCTTTGATTTAACTAATAAAATGTTAATGCATGTAAACAAAAATGTTGTGTAAGTCACCTTACGAAACCAAATAATCCCTAAATACTTAGGCACGATGCATTAACTCCCTCCTTGTTTCTTATTTCGTGACATATCAACCAATGAGAGATGTGGGCCGTGCATGCTTTCAATGACTTGAGACTACCAAACATGACATGCAGTGTTTAGTTCATTCATGTAATCCTATTAGTACTCTAGTTAGGAGTAGCAAAAAAACATTAAGTTCTCTCGCCGATAGGAATAAAACACCATGTATTTATTTACAGAGGGAGTAGTACATTTTTGGTGACATGCATTACTAGATATTGCTAGTCAAATAATAAAATCCAGATGGACGTGGTAGTACTCCTAAATCCAGACGGTGGTGCTACTAGTACTAGTAGTAGTACTACCAATGTAGTAGTAGTAGGAGTACTAGCACTGTACTACCCATTGGTCAAATTATTACGTGCTGCTCCTCACAGTGAAGTGGCAAGACCCTGCGCCAAATATGACACCTGAGTATAGGCGCCGTGTTCGGCATACCATAGTCAACCTCACCGTCTGCAGTCACTATCATCATGGCTGTAGAGCTAGCATGCTTACAACTAGCCCTGTTCGACATAATTTCCCGTGCGTAGATGCCCGTGCATTGCACGGAACACCAAGATTGGGGGTGGACGGCTCCAGCAGCGGCCATCGCGCCAAATTTTTCTACAGCCTTCTACTCCTAGATGTGGTGGGGAGGAGATGAGGCTGATTGTGAGAGACAAGGAGTTGTTTCTAAATAGGAAACAAGTGCGGGCATCTTTTTGCAAAAATGGAGAAGCTTGGTTTGTATGCGTCAGATCTAGATCCGACGGCTATTGGTGAAAGATGGGAGGCACAACATCATCACCAACTCAGGACCTGTTTGATTCGCAGGATTTTGAAAACGCATGAATAGGACACGGCAATATTACAAGTTTCAAACTCATATTACAAATGTTAGGAGTAATGTTGCACCTATGAAGAGGGAATTACTAGGAAGTTTACGTAAGAACTTTCGTTACTTTAGGTGGATGCAGCATTATCTTACGAACTAAAATCCACCGCCCTGACAAGTCACTAATGGGCAAATAAGTTTTCGAGTCTCTGGCCACTTGATGTTTCAAAAACAAATTCAGCTTCTGCGGAGAAATGAGCTCCACCGTGTACCCGCGCGGGTGTGGCTGGGCATGAAGCGTGAGTACATGCACGGTGCACCTATTCTCTTCTTGTATACGTACACCACCTACGTGGGGTTGTGTGAGAGAGATACAAACATAGAGAGATATAGTGTGTGGGTTCTTGAGAGTTTTTTTTGTGGGGGGGTCAATCAAAAAATTTAACATATGCAATGTGTGTGAAATAGAGTCCTGGATATAACATATATATAGAGGGGGCGATCCACGAGAAGAGAGTGGAGGTATCATCAGCTTGAGGTGTCCATAGAATCGAAGAGAGGGATGATGTGTGTGTGTGTGCGCGCACGCGCGATCGATAAAGAGTGCCATCGAATTTGTGTGTGCCCATGTTAAAGATATAGAGTGGCTGGCCTACTGGAACGTGAGATGGGACATGTGCAGTTTGTCTCTGTGGCATGGATGCCTACCTGCAGCGCTCGACTATCAGTGTGTGGTGGGGGAAGAGGGAGGCCAATTAACTATAGAGGTACAATAGCTGGTATATGTGGAGAGGAGGAGAGAGGCCTACCTCATGTATTAAGGAGATCGATCTGCCTCATGTATTAAGGGAGATCGATCGGCATCCATGCATATGTGTAGGAGATGAATAAGGTTGGGAGAGAGACAGAGCTAGAGTGTTGGAGGGGGTGGTAGTGGAGTTGCTTCTAACAAATGGTGGGATAGGCTTGCTAGACAAACGGAGGGCACGCCCGCAATATCAATAAGAGAGGAGATGGCTGCTTGTTGTCTGTGCACGTGCGTGTGAGAGACGGGTCAGGAGGCATGCACGAATGATGAGGGGGGACGATGTGGCTGTGGTAAGCAGACGTAACTACATAGGAAGATCAATCGCCCTTTGTAAGAGAAAGGAGAGACATAACTTGTGAGGTACGTCGATTGATGGGGGTGGTAGTTAAAGTCGATCTAGGTATATGTTGGGAGATCGATCGGTATACATGCATGTGTGTGTTAGAAGCAAATGAGGCACGAGGAGAAGGATAGAGAGAGAGGGATGCATGTAGGAGGTGGTACGAGAGGCATACTATATCGAGGGGGAGGAGTGTGCGAGTACGAGAACGATGAAAAGAGTGGTGGGAGTGAGGCATGGACGGTGACAAGAGAAGAGGGGAAGCTTGTGTTTGTTCTAGGCACACCTGGCTAGAGAGGCATATCGATCGATGTGTGCCGTAAAGAAGGAGCTGGGGGCCTACACACACCGTGGGTGAACGACCTAAAGTGAAAAGACGAATTTGTGCGATGGAGCTAGAGAATGTTGAGGGAGGGTGAGAAGGATGCGAGCGTGTGCATGCACAAGTGAAAGTTAGCGCTAGCTACAAAGATAAGAGGGTTGTGTGGGTGTAAAAGACGAATAGAGATCATATATACTTCATTATAAAAAGTGAATTTGGATATTTGAAGAATTTGTCATAGTGTTTCAAACCGACAGATGTGTGAATATATATAACGGTGATACACATGGTGTGGTTATGAACATGGTATACTACATTTAATATATTTTATCTCTACTCTTATAAAAAACGGAGTTGTTGATGATGGTGTGCCTACCATCCTGCATTATAGGCCGTCTGATTTATATCTGGAAGATAGCAAGGAAACTTTGATGGTTGAAGTTGGCAACAATCATGATTGTAGATTCTTATTGAAATAGAGAAACGAATTCAAATTTAGTTCGAATTGCAGTGGTAGTATAGACATTTGGAATGCACTAAAATGTTGGTATGAGTAGGTTACATGCAATATACAGCAAGCGAAAAATTTAATCAGACATAACATGGATTCATACTCCCTCCTTCCATCTATATAGGGCATAATGAGATTTTTAAGACCGCCTTTGACTATTGACAAGATTAATAGTACATGACATGCACAATGTGAAAATTATATCATTGAAAGAACCTTACACAGACGAATTTAACGGTGTGCTTTGTGTAAGTTGCATGTCATATATCATTGCTCTAATATTTGGTCAAAGTTAGCATCGAAAACGCATTAGGCCCTATATAGATGGAAGGAGGGAGTAGCTTTGAATAGCATTTGTATAGTAAAACGGGGCAAGACTCTCTCTTTGTGTGGTGTGAATAGTTTTATTTTTTTCGTTTTCTTTTTGGTTGAGGGAAGTGCGAATTGATTTGGTACGAGTACAATATTACTACACGTTAGGCTTGTCCCTAAAATTCAACCCGCGTCTTGTTATATCCCGGAAATTCAGATATTGTGCTCCCAAAACTGGCGCCTTCACAACCCACGCCTTGCTATCCCGAAATTACAACGAGCGCGAAAACTCCCTCCAGCTGCCAAATCCCGACACGCTAAATCCCCCTTCTAACCCTGAGCCGAAAGGGCCGCTAGTTCAAATCGGTGGGGGGTACTTTTGTAACACACCCTACATTTTGGACAAGCGCGTTCCTAAGTCATGCTTCACCCCCTCCCATCGCCCCCTTTTCGCCATTCAAAATCCCAGGCCGCCATAACCTCTTCGCTCCAGCCGCGAAACCCCACCCTCCTCCATCCGCCACGTCACCGTTGCCCAGCCGGAGCCTCTTCCCCGACGACGTCGTCCACCGCAACATCTCGACGTCCCTCGTCCACCTCCCCGGATGAGGATCCGTCATCCATCTCATCATCCCGCCAGTTCAGCCGCCCCGTCCTCCACCTCCAAGGAGCTTCTCCGACGATCGCCTCATCTATCGCGGCTGCTCCATCCCCACAGCGCCGCCTTAACCTGCTCCACCGGAACCGCAGCATCCTCACCGACTCCTCGGACGAAGCCGAGGCCTACTTGGCGCCACCAAAGAGGTTGTACACTCATCGCATCGCACCTTCTCCTTAACTCGACCCCCCGGCGCTGACGGTGCTCCATCCCGCACCCTCATGGAGTGGCTACCTCGAAGCCGGCGCCGCGGGCGACATCTCCACGGCGGCTCTCCCCCAGTGCGAGGCCCCTTCAGCGGCAGCGTCCATACCAGCCGGATCTGCTGCTACTCCGGCTCTCGCTCGATCGCTCGCTCGCCCAGCTGCTGCTGCTGCTCTCCCCCTCGCTCGTGCTGCTGCTCTGCTCCGATTAAGCCACACTTCAGTCGACTGAATCGACTTTTGGGTAAGTCGATTTTCAGGGGTTGGGGGGGCTCGCCAGAGTTAAGGAAGAACCACCCGCAGCGGGGACGGGGGCTCGCCGGAGAGGTACCCCACTATCTATATTAGGGTTCAGGGTGGGGGCGGGGGGCCTAGAGGGCTGGCCGGGGCGGCGATGGCGAGTTGTTTCGGGGCGGTGAGGCGGCGCTGGGGCCGGCGGTTCGGCCGGTGATGGCTGGCGGCTCAGGGGGGTGCAGGTTGAAGATGAACTGCAGGCCCTCCATAAACTACATGTCAAGTGCCTCTCTGCTACCATTGCGTTTAGTTTCGATAGTAGCATTCAGATTCCACAGTAAATTTCAGTTTCGACAGTTAAGTTCAGAGTCAATAGTTTTTACCTCATCTGTTGTAGTCAGGTGGTTTTTGGTGATGTTAATTTTACATCCATTTTACATCATCTATTGGAGATGCTATTAGAATCCCACTTGAGATTGACGATGTCTGTCTTGTGCTGCTTCAGCCTTGACGTCTTACGGCTCACCGGAGCTGCTCCAGCGATAGAACGATCCATCACAATAGAGCAGTGCCCTGGACGCCGTCTACAGATTCCTCAGATCTTCCTCCACACCTCCGACAGCCACCTCTGCCTCAACTGCTTCAGCGACCAACCCAATGATGCTGAGGTCGACACGGCTACGACAAAGAGGTTGTACACTTGTTGCATCACTTATTACTATACATTCACGTCGATCCATCAGGGCTATTTTGGTTCAATGGAAAAACATCGATCCACTAGTTGTTACCATCACTCTAAATTTCTGCATGCTCTCCTTACATAATCTCACCATATTTTTTTCGTATGCATGTCAGATATTGTACACAGTCATCCTGAACATGTAGAGAAAAAGAGAAGAGTTTTGCGCGGCAATACAATGTCATGCAGACATCGCTCCATGGTGGGTTCAATGGCAAACCCTCTCGACCCCTCTCCAGATTGTAATCCAGAGGAAGATATATGTTCTGAGGTGGATCCGGATGCCGCTGACCACTCCTATTTACCCCCCAAGGTGTTTTCTCTACCTTGGCATGATGATGTTAGTCATATCATGCATATGTTGCCTTGCAGTGCCTACTTTTGACATCATATATGTCATCTGCTTAGTTTAGACATGTTCTGTAATGCCACCTATTTAGTTTCTATATCATATATGGGAATTATGCAGTCTCGTGTCTTTTAGCCAGCCATAATATATGTGAAATGTGCAATGCCATCCTGTTTAACCAGGCATCATATATTTGAATGATATCTTGCCCATCCTTTTCTTCATTACATTTCCATTTGTCAACAATGTTTGTACATTAAACTACTCTTCCTGTGAATCAGCCATTTGGGTGGGAGATGGAAAAATCTGGAGTGAAAACAAGGCCTTCGGAGTAGATAGTGCTACCTGTCGAAGCAGATCTCTTGTTGGGTCCCGATAGCTCCTCAGAGATGGATTCAGAGACAGATGACCAGTCCTATTCCCCCATTGAGGTGTATGCTCTAACTTGGCACGGTTATACTGCTCATATCATGCATACGGTGTCTTGCATTGCATAGTTTAGACATCATATACACAATATTCAACACCATGTTCTTAGTTCAGACATCATATCGAATGCCCTCTGTATAGCATATAAATCACATATGTGAATTAAATGATGCGATCCTGATTACTTAGATAACATGTAGGTGAATTATGTCATGTGATCCTGTTTAGTTATTCATCATATCTTTGAATTATGTTATGCTATGCTATCCAGTTTAGATAGACATCATATATGTGAAATTATGTCATGCTATCCGTTTTAGTTAAACAATATACATGTCAACTATTTCATGCCCTCTTTTTCCACACTATCTATTGCATCTGTCTCTCATACAATGTCTGTACATTCAACTATGTTTCCTGTTTATCATCCATTTGAATTGGAGCGGGTGATGCCAGTATCTAGCGGACTAAAAACACGGTCTTCAAATAAAACAGTGCTACCTCTTGGTGGAGATAGCACCCCAGTTGTACATGCACAAGAACCAGCCCTACCACACATAACCCAAACTCTCGCAGATTGTACCCCTACTACGATGGACAAAGAACTAGCTTCACCCAATCTAACCCCAACCCCAGCCGATAGTAACTCAGTTCCTGTTGACACAGCACCATCTCCACCATAGAGCTCCCAAACAAGAGCAGTTAGTAAGGCATCTCCAGTGCCCAAAGGGCCAGTACTATCACGGCGAACCCCAACTCCACCAGTTAGTACGCCTATTCCTGTGGAGGAAGCACAACCAGCTAATCGTAGTTTAGCATCTATCGCATTTGATGTTGTTAAATCGTATGTGCGTATCTTCCCATCTTGGAAATATTATACAGAAGATGAAGGAAAATGCCAGTTGCAGGTGTTTGTCCAGGAGTTATGTGTAAGTAATGTTATTCATGGCAATTACTTTGCTTCGTCCCATACATCCTACCTCCATGATGGTTATAATACAGCAAGTTTTCCCATTTTTCTCTATAGAGAAGGACCGATTTGGAAACTCGGGATGAGGTAACCTGTGCTAATACCTCTGCTATCTTCAAGAATGCTTGGTGGCAGTATCGGAATTACCTGAAGAAAACGTACTTCACTGGCAAAGAAACTCATCAAATTCCCTTACGTTCTCCTGAGACACATTTACTGGACGATGACTGGGAACGCCTTGTTCTGTACTGGTCCCGAACGAAGAATGTGGTAAGGTCTATGAGCTTATTTCTATTTTTAAGTATTATATTCTTGCGTCTTACTGTACTATGTTCATGTAGAACAAGTGCCTAAACCTGAAGAACAACTGTTCTAATTTAAGATTCCATTGCTACCGTAGGACATAGATATATGTTTGTTTGATGCTTTTATTATGTACTAGTACTTGGCAATAGAAGACTTGGTAGTTTAATCCTGTCCACCTTACTAATGAACTGGTTCACCGAAATGAGTTTCGTATACTAGTACATGCTAAACTTGTTATGTGTCTGCTTGTTTCTTCTTTTAGAATGCTGACAGAATATTGGGGAAGAGTGCCTTATTAAGCAACGGTAAAGCAAGTAATGCAGATAAGGTTCAGGATAGTGACACATCCTGTCTTGGTTTAGTGTTGGAGTTACTGGCCACTACCACTTGCACAAGCTATTCAAACTCACTGTCTGAATCAGTTCGGTTTCTTGAGTCTCAACTATAAGCTGAAAGACATCATTCAGCTGTGCTGCAACAAGAAGCGGAAGGACTGCGGAAGTCCCTGGAGCATTCAGATGCATACTTTCTGGTGCAATAGCAAGTGTTGGAGGATTTTAGCGCCAAACAGGACAAAGCTAATCAGCTTGCTAAGCTTATTGCCAGCATGGTGTATACCCAGGATAACGTTTCTTGAGCTCTTCTAAAGTTGTTTCAGTTATGCTCTTGTTTTGCTACCGCATTTATTTGCACTGGTGGCCAATTCTGACGGCCAGTGTATATGATATGCTGCTTTGTTCCCTATATTTGCATTGGTGGCGAACTTTGATGCCCAGTGGATGTAATATGTGTAATGGCCGTGATAGCCTAGCGTTAGTTGCTTGCTTATTTATTTCCTTGTTGTCTTGTTTATTTGTTTGCTTGTAGTCATTGCAGTTCTTTTTTCGCGGTTAACTAGTGGCCGCAATACCCTATTTTTTAAAACTAGGCCACAATAACCATGGGCTAATATTTACTGTAGTGACACTAGGCCTTCTACGGGCCGTAGAAACAGTGGTCCTTCTACGGGCCGTAGAAACAATGGGCCTTCTACGGGCCGTATCATCAATGGGCCTTATACGGGCCGTATGATCGATTGGCCAAACATGGGCCAATAACAGGCCGCATTATGGCCGTAAACGGGCTAGAGTTGGAATCGTCCGTTCATGGGCTGACTGTAACAGGCCATCGTTAATAGGCCGTATTTGATGACGCTATGAAAACGGCCCAACGTATTAGCGGACCACAAACGGTCCGACTGTAACCACGGGCTGAATTTGGCCCACAAGCAGAAAATGACAGTAACGGGTCGTAAGTAAACGAATACTGGAAATGAGCCCAAGAATAAATCGGCTCTGAGAAGGCCGAAAGATAACATGGGCTGGAAACGGCCCAACGGAATAACGGGCCGTTAATGGGTATGAAGTGATACACTGTTCATTCCGGGCCAGTTTCACCACAGACCGTTAATAGGCCAAGAGTTACATAGGGCCTCATATGGGCCGAAAGACGTCATGGGCCATACATGGGCCAGAAGTGAAAACGGGCTGGAATCATATTGGATGGCCCAGATGACGCTACTAGGCCTAATTTAGATAGGGTGTAACGGGCCTTGGGTTAGCGGGCTGTAAATGGGCTATATGCGAACAGGCCGTTAACAGGCTTTCCATGGGCCGGCCCGCCACCTTTTGACCAAGTCAAACGGGTCGGCCTTTTCACAGGAATGGGCCTCTGCTGGGCCGTGCCACATGTCGACGTATCATAGGCATCTATCTGACCCACTGATGAGCTGACACGTGTTTCGTCTGGCCAATAAGAATTTTACATGTGGAAATTTCCCATTGGTCGGGGCTGTTAACGGGTTATCGGATCCAAAACCCGACCCGATAGCTTAACAGCGTTCCGTTATGGTGGATGCCATGTGTCGGTCACCCTTGACGAAAGCACTTCTGTGACGCGTGATTTATCGTCATGGAAGTGGACACTTCCGTGATGATAATTTTGGTAATGTCATGGAACACTTCTATGACAGCACAGGTATGACTATCTTGATTCTGTCATAAATTTGTCATGGATGTACATGCATGACAAAAAACGCGACCTACTGTGACAAACACGTATCATCACGGAAGTGTATTTTTTTTGTAGTGGATGGCCCCCCCTGACTGGATGCGAGGGTAGAAGTAGTGGCGAAGAGCATCGTGCTAGGGAGCACTCCGGTGAAGCCCTCACAGAGATGGGCGAAGAACACCATGCACGCCATGGCATTTTGCGTAAGATACAGAAGATGGAAGCCGTAGGTGTGCATGACGTCGTTGAAGAAGTCAGAGAAAGGGGGGCAGAGCCCGCAAGAGAAGTAGTCAATGAAGAAGGGGTACCGATTGGGGCCGGCCTCGGAGAAATCGGCAGGGACGATGCGCGTGGTAGGGTTCCCCATCATCTTTCTCCCTCACAGGGGCTTGAAGTAGTCCCTAAGATGGACCGCATCGACCGTCGAGGGGAAGTAGGCGTGCTGCGTCCGAAGCACCGCCAACTCGCTCTTCGGCACCTCCTTCTTCCCGGCATCCTTGGCCACCCCCTTGCCTTTGCCTGTCTTGGGCGCCATAGCAACCGAGAGGGGATGGAGGATTAAGGGCAATAAGAGTGCGGCGGTGGCGAGCAAAGGCAAGAGCTGGAAGAAGAAGAAGAAGGGAGCGACGGTTCCGACATTAGGAAAGGCACAGGGGTAAATGAGCAGTGCGCCAGCGGTTTTCCCTTTTTATGGGGAAGGCGTGGACCGCCTCTTTACTATTTACCACGACGTGACGCAAGCGTGCTGCAACCGCCCCACGCACGCTCCCACGTCATGTTGGGGATCGTAGCAGAAATTTAAAATTTTCTACGCATCACCAAGATCAATCTATGGAGTAATCTAGCAACGAGGGGAAGGAGAGTGCATCTACATACCCTTGTAGATCGCTAAGCGGAAGCGTTGCAAGAACGCGGATGAAGGAGTCGTACTCACAGCGATTCAGATCGCTGTTGATTCCGATCTAAGCGCCGAACAACGGCGCCTCCGCGTTCAACACACGTGCAGCCCGGTGACGTCTCACACGCCTTGATCCAGCAAGGGAAGAAGGAGAGGTTGGGAAGACTCCGTCCAGCAGCAGCACGACGGCGTGGTGGTGGTGGAGGAGCGCGGGACTCCAGCAGGGCTTCGCCAAGCACTACGAGAGACGAGGAGGGAGAGAGGTAGGGCTGCGTCAAGAGAGAGATCAAATAGTATGTTGGGCAGCCCCCATACCTCAAGTATATATAGGGGGAGGGGAGGGGGCTGCGCCCCCTCTAGGGTTCCCACCCCAAGGGGTGCGGCAGCCCTAGATCCCATCTAGGGTGGCGGCCACAAGGGGGAGAGGGGGAGGCGCACCTGGGGTGGGCCTTAGGGCCCATCTGCCCTAGGGTTTGCCCCCTTCCCCTCTTGGAGGCGCCTTGGGCCTTGGTGGGAGGTGCCCCAGCCCACCTAGGGGCTGGTACCTTCCCACTATAGGCCCATGTATGCCTCCGGGGCTGGTGGCCCCACCTGATGGACCCCCGGGACCCTCCCGGTGGTCCCGGTACGTTACCGATAGCACCCGAAACTTTTTCGATGACCAAAGTGGGACTTCCCATATATAAATCTTTACCTCCGGAACATTCCGGAACTCCTCGTGACGTCCGGGATCTCATCCGGGACTCCGAACAACATTCGGTAACCACGTACATACTTTCCCTATAACCCTAGCGTCATCGAACCTTAAGTGTGTAGACCCTACGGGTTCGGGAGTTATGCAGACATGGCCGAGACAACTCTCCGGTCAATAACCAACAGCGGGATCTGGATACCCATGTTGGCTCCCACATGCTCCACGATTATCTCATCGAATGAACCACGATGTCAAGGATTCAATTAATCCCGTATACAATTCCCTTTGTCTATCGTTACAATACTTGCCCGAGATTCGATCGTCGGTATCCCGATACCTTGTTCAATCTCGTTACCGGCAAGTCTCTTTACTCATTCCGTAACACATCATCCCGTGATCAACTCCTTGGTCACATTGTGCACATTATGATGATGTCCTATCGAGTGGGCCCAGAGATACCTCTCCGTTTACACGGAGTGACAAATCCCAGTCTCGATTCGTGCCAACCCAACAGACACTTTCGGAGATACCCGTAGTGCACCTTTATAGCCACCCAGTTACGTTGTGACGTTTGGCACACCCAAAGCACTCCTACGGTATCTGGGAGTTGCACAATCTCATGGTCTAAGGAAATGATACTTGACATTAGAAAAGCTTTAGCATACGAAGTACATGATCTTGTGCTAGGCTTAGGATTGGGTCTTGTCCATCACATCATTCTCCTAATGACGTGATCCCGTTATCAACAACATCCAATGTCCATGGTCAGGAAACCGTAACCATCTATTGATCAACGAGCTAGTCAACTAGAGGCTTACTAGGGACATGGTGTTGTCTATGTATCCACACATGTATCTGAGTTTCCTATCAATACAATTCTAGCATGGATAATAAACGATTATCCTGAACAAGGAAATATAATAATAACCAATTTATTATTGCCTCTAGGGCATATTTCCAACACGTCACGCATTCAACGCGGGCCATGGGGAAGCGCAACTAGCGAGGGGTTACTGCGGTAAAACTCTGCCACACGTACCCGCACACCGTTCTGGGCGTGTCCCAATAACGCTCCGCGCTTATATGTGGCCCAAGCCTGGGGGCTCCTGTCGGTGTACAAAAGTAGGGGTCCTTTTTGTACCCCTTTATTTGTGCACGGGCAGTCGCTTCCACACGCCTGTGGCCACGCTTGGCAAGGCAGAGGAAGCGAAGACACAAGACCACCAGAGCAGCACCAAGCCGAAGGCGTGAGAAGCAGAGGGACAGGGTGGGCTTTCCCCGGCAAGAGCCTTGCCGGGGGAGCTTATGTAGCCCCGGCAAGAGTCTTGCCGGGGCAACTTGCCCAACACCAGCAGATCCGCCACCCTTGAGACTAAGAGTTCTGACACCGTCAACAACATTGGAAACAAGGCTCGGGAGGCGCCTGCATGGTGGCATGCAGATCTTTGTAAAGACCAAGAACATACAAGACTAGATGAGAACCAGAAAATGAAAAAAAACCGGCAAGATCCTTGTCGGGGATGCTCACGAGACCCCCGACAAGACCCTTGCCGGGGACACCTATGAGACCCCGGCAAGGCCCTTGCCAGGGCCCCGGCAAGACCCTTTCTGGGACATCTGCGGGGCCGCAGCCAGGCCCCCGGCAAGACCCTTTCCGGGACATCTGCGGGGCCGCAGCCAGGCCCCCACCTGCCAAGGCACCACTATCATTCCAACACAGCAGTCAACCCGCCAGCGAGGCAGGCACCTACGTGGCGACGTGCAGCTTCCAGGCCAACTCAGCAAGCACCTGCCTGGTGGCATGCAGATCTTCGTGATACTCCGCCACCACACCAACTCAGCAGCCAGCCAGCCAGCATGGCGTTGCACGCCTAGTCAGCTTGGACGCACGTCAGTGCGAGACGAGGCGGCAACGGACAAGACGAGCTTCCTTCTCGTCCCCGATAAAGTGAGGGGGCACGTCAGCAGCGCATTAAATGCATTTGTCCTACGGTACCAGGCGATAGACTTGTATACAGTACAACTTTCCACCTCTTGTGTGCCACTGTGGCAACCCCTTTGGCTATAAAAGGAGGCCCGAGGCATACTAGAGAAGGATTCAGACTTTTTGGACCCTGCATGCTTTGTAGCTAGTCCAAGAACACCAGATAAACACAAACCAGTAGGAGTAGGGTATTACGCATCACTTGCGGCCCGAACCTAGATAAACTCCCCCGTGTTGATCTTCTAAACCCGCTCTTTCCACAACCCCGCGCCCGCCAACCGTAGAAGGGATTCCCTGTGCCCCATAGGTGTCGTTTCCACCAACACCCAATGAGGAGATAAAGGTAGAATTAATATTACCTTCAAGTTCTATCGACCACCGATACAACTCTACACACACTTAACGTTCCCTTTACCTAGAACAAGAATAACACTACTAGGAAAAGGCATGCTAGTGGCGCACCGAATTTGCCTTCTAATGGCGCACTACCTATGCGCCACTGGCATCACGCCATTAGAATTAAATTCTAATGGCGCACCACCGGTGCGCCATTAGTATCTAGTGTTCTAATGGCGCACCACGTAGTGCGCCATTAGTATAGCCTGCAGTGCGCCATTAGAATGCCTCCCAGGGGGCCATATGTACCCATGTGCTTTGGCATTCTAATGGCGCACCAGCAGTTAATGCGCCATTAGTGTGATGATCATAGTGCGCCATTAGTGTCTTGTGTGGTGCGCCATTAGTATGAATATTAGGTTTTATTTTTTTTGCTTTTCTGATTTTTGCACAGGTTACAAAATATATTATTGGACAGAATATAGACAGCAGCACACAGCAACATCAGATTCATCGAATACAATAGAAGATTAGTCTCCGAATACAATTCATCATATTAGTCTCCGAATTCAAAAGACCGAACAAAGATAAAACATTACAAGTCTCAAGACCGCGAGTATCGAGTTTGCCTTCACATTACAAGTCGATATCGATCATCTAAACTACCATCACATAGAAGAGAGCTGTGGTCATCACGATGAGCATCATCACGATCAGACTGGTCTTCATCCGGTTCCTCCAACGCTCCCTCCTCTCTCCCTCTAGATAGCGGGTGTATCTACATTCGGCCTCCACCCTAGTGGTGTACCCTTTGTAACTGTTACCGCTGAAACGGTGAACCTGTCTCCGACACTCCTCCCAGTCGTCGTAGACTCCGGGAACCTTACCCTTGTACATGACATACGATGGCATCTCTATGCACAAGCCAAACAACAGACAATACATAAGCAATATGTAAGTATGCAACAAAAGGATCAGAAGAGAAAAGCAAGACATTAATAGCACGATTCATGGTCCTACTAATAAATAGCGTCGATTACATCTAAGTTGAACGACTATCCAAACCAAAGAGACATACGAATTCATTAAAGTATAATTACAACATGAGCCAATCAATGTTTCAGAACTACACATCACTACTTTCGACTCGACTCATCGGACAGGAACGTGGATGAAGCCGCCGTCTGTCGTGATGGTCATGAAATCGCAGTCGTTGTCACCCTGCATTTGTAGCATTTCATCTATCTCACTGTTGGATGGTTGATATCTGAGGAAGAACTGTCCCGAGGTATGAAGTACATCTTGATGGATGATGTCCGCAAACTCCGACTGGATGCGAAAGAATTCTTGTCTGAGGTCCGCGTCCTGGACTGCCGACAAGCTCGCGGCCCAATCTTTGAGATTATCTGGTAGCAGAAGTTGATGATGGTCCCTTACGATCGCCCGCATGTGATGGAGGGCGTAGTAGGCATCCTTCTGACTGCCAGGCGGCTGCTTGACGCAGCAGAACTTCGTATTGTGTGAGAACATGTGCTTGCCGTACTTACGAACTGCCCTGGTGAAGGTGCCTCTAGATTTGGCGTAGGCGGGGAGAACATCATCAAGAACTTTCTTGACATTTGTGTAGTCTATCTTGGAGTTACGGTTCGGGTCTAAATACGTGGCCATGGAATATTTCGGGCTTAAGAGGATGAGTGTGCAATGTGTGTCACTGCACAAAACACGGAATGTTAGAAAAAAAAATGATTGAAATCTAAGAAATCATATGTTACGGGGCGGTTAAGGGATGACTTACTCGGGAAAGTAAGCCACAAGGAAGTTATCCTTATCTGGGTTTGCCAGAATGATGCCTTCGAGGTGTGAACTCGCAACTTGGCGGTCCCCAGCGCTGCTCAAGTGCTTGGCACGCATGTAGAAGGGGTCGACTATCACGATGCCCGGGTCTTGTCTCTAATGATCCGCATCTCCATACTCAGCGAAAACAGCCGAACGAAGGTGTAGTGTAGCGGATGAAGGTTAAACATAGCAAAGATGTCATCAAACCGCAGGACGATCGTACCCCCGATGTCGCCATCCACAAAGCCCTTGCCCTCTAGCACCTTGGCCATGAAAACCGGGTATGCCACATCCTTCTCTCTGAGACGCCGCTTCTCCAAAGAAAGAACACTATCGTGCAGACTCCGCATAGCACCGGTTGCAGCATTCAGCATATTTGGCGGTAGCATCGCCCTACCCGCCACATGCACCCTCCTCGAGATATCCTTAGGTGAAGGTGGCCCGTCCTGAGCACGGATCGAACTCGGTGCCGGCTGGCTCGCACCGGCGCCCTTGTTAGTCTTTCGTTTCCGTCCCTTCTTCTTGATCTCATGTAATGGGACCGAGTTCTGCTCACAGACCGCCTTCTTGAGCGTGTTGGGGTTGATAATATTTTGCACCTCAGCTATCTGAGGCTCGGTGAAGGCGGGAGCTGGAGGCGTGTCCTGAGAACTGAACGCCAGACGACGCCTGTTGCAATTGGATTTCTCCGCCGTACCAGCTAGATCGCGGTCGTCTTGGTTGGGTTCTTGAGAAAGAGGCCCGCAGAACTCGTCAGCGTACCCATGTTCGGCAAAGTACTTATCAACTTTGGTAAATGTACCGTCGTCGTTGTCGTCGCCGTCCGGATCCTGTGCCATAGGGTTGTCCGGATCCTGTGCCATAGGGATGTCTGGCAGGTCCGGTAGCTTTGCGGCGTTCTTGCCATGGCTTGGCGCCGGCATGACTGGCGGTCTTGTCTGTGGGGTGGTGTCCCCCGCCCCCAAACGAATTTGGCTCTTCGGCCAAAGCAGGGGCCAGTTTACGCAGGTGCTGAGAGTCATCTCATCTTCTTCGTCGGCCCCAGCGGGTCGAATCGGAGGTAACAGCTCGTTGCAGCCTGGCAGCACCCGAACCACTTCAACCCTATACATTGTGGGTGGCATCGGATTACCGTGGAACATGGGGTTGCCCGGTTGAACGATTCTGCCCTTGGCGACATCGACCAACTCGGCGCCCACGAAGTGCAGAAGAGTGCAAGGAACGTCGGCGGTACCCTGCGAAAACATGTACAGGGCGTCAGGGATGCCCAGTCAAAGGCAAGGAGATGAAGTCATCGGCCGAGAGGCTTAGTTACCGTGATGCCGTCGAGCTCGGCTAATGTCGAGGCACCGCCAACGGCGGGCGTGCAACTGACGGAGGGGGCGCTTGCTGGCGAGGTGCCGGCTGACGTACACCCGGGTGCATTAAGCTCCAATGCCCGTGCCGGCGCCGGAGACACGAATACCGCCTCCGCCGGAGACACCAATGGCGCCGCCGCCGGAGACACCAATGGAGCCGCCGGAGACACCAATGGAGCCGCCTGCGCGCTGTGCGAGTTGCTGGCCGTGAAGCTGGGAACCGGGGGAGGCCCCTGTTGGCCGCCCCAATCCACGTCGTCAGCCCATGAATCAACGTAGGCACCATGGCGTTGAGCGTCGTTCCAAGTTGTTGTTGCACTTTCTCTTGGACAAGCTCCGGAATCCGCGCCACTTGTGCCTTGAGTTCTTCAACCTCGCGCGTCTGGCTTTCCGAGCTGGTCTTTTTCTCCTTCTGCACACCAGCAGTATAGTATGACCCCCATTTTGTGGACAAGCCTTTGTCGGCCACACGACCAGCTGACGTCGGCTTAGTGAGCTTATCCTTGTTTTTCATTACGTTCAACGCCCTATTTAAAGGGGTGTCAAAAGGGGAGCTCTTAGACGACCCGGCGCTACTGCTTTCAGTGTCCTGCGAAAGGAACGTGAACCATTTAGTGTTGGAAATATGCCCTAGAGGCAATAATAAATTGATTATTATTATTATATTTCCTTGTTCATGATAATCGTTTATTATCCATGCTAGAATTGTATTGATAGGAAACTCAGTTACATGTGTGGATACATAGACAACACCATGTCCCTAGTAAGCCTCTAGTTGACTAGCTCGTTGATCAATAGATGGTTACGGTTTCCTGACCATGGACATTGGATGTCGTTGATGACGGGATCACATCATTAGGAGAATGATGTGATGGACAAGACCCAATCCTAAGCATAGCACAAAGATCGTGTAGTTCGTATGCTAAAGTTTTTCTAATGTCAAGTATCATTTCCTTAGACCATGAGATTGTGCAACTCCCGGATACCATAGGAGTGCTTTGGGTGTGCCAAACGTCACAATGTAACTGGGTGGCTATAAAGGTACACTAGAGGTATCTCCGAAAGTGTCTATTGGGTTGGCACGAATCGAGACTGGGATTTGTCACTCCGTGTGACGGAGAGGTATCTCTGGGCCCACTCGGTAGGACATCATCATAATGTGCACAATGTGATCAAGGAGTTGATCACGGGATGATGTATTACGGAACGAGTAAAAGAGACTTGCCAGTAACGAGATTGAACAAGGTATCGGGATACCGACGATCGAATCTCGGGCAAGTATCGTACCGCTAGACAAAGGGAATTGTATACGGGATTGATTAAGTCCTTGACATCGTGGTTCATCCGATGAGATCATCATGGAGCATGTGGGAGCCAACATGGGTATCCAGATCCCGCTGTTGGTTATTGACCGGAGAGGTGTCTCGGTCATGTCTGCATGTTTCCCGAACCCGTAGGGTCTACACACTTACGGTTCGATGACGCTAGGGTTATAGGGAATAGATATACATGGTTACCGAATGTTTTTCGGAGTCCCGGATGAGATCCCGGACATCACGAGGAGTTCCGGAATGGTCCGTAGGTAAAGATTTATATATGGGAAGTCATCATACGGTCACCGGAATAATTCGGGGGTTACCGGTATTGTACCGGGACCACCGAAGGGGTTCTGGGGGTCCACCGGTGGGGTCCACCTGCCCCGGAAGGCCCTATGGGCTGTATTTGGAGAGGGACCAGCCCCTTAGTGGGTTGTGCGCCTCCCCCCTTAGGGCCCATGCGCCTAGGGTTTGGGGGAACCCTAAAGGGGGGGCGCCCCCCTTGCCTTGGGGGGCAAGGCAACCCCCCTTGGCCGCCGCCCCCTCCTCAGATTGGATCTGAGGGGGCCGGCCCCCTCTCCCTTGCCCCTATATATATGTGGGGGGTGGGAGGGCAGCCGCACCCAAGTCTTGGCGCAGCCCTTCCCCTCTCCCAAGTCCTCCTCTTCTCCCGTGGTGCTTGGCGAAGCCCTGCAGGATTGCCACGCTCCTCCACTACCACCATGCCGTTGTGCTGCTGCTGGATGGAGTCTTTCCCAACCTCTCCTTCACCCCTTGCTGGATCAAGGCATAGGAGATGTCACCGGGCTGTACGTGTGTTGAACGCGGAGGTGTCGTCCGTTCGGCACTAGGATCTCCGGTGATTTGGATCACGACGAGTACAACTCCATCAACCCCGTTCACTTGAACGCTTCCACTCAGCGATCTACAAGGGTATGTAGATGCACTCTCCTTCCCCTCGTTGCTGGTTTCTCCATAGATAGATCTTGGTGACACGTAGGAAAATTTTGAATTTCTGCTACGTTCCCCAACAGTGGCATCATGAGCTAGGTCTATTGCATGGATTCTATGCACGAGTAGAACACAAAGTAGTTGTGGGCGTTGATTTTGTTCAATATGCTTACCGTTACTAGTCCAATCTTGATTCGGCGGCATTGTGGGATGAAGCGGCCCGGACCGACCTTACACGTACTCTTACGTGAGACTGGTTCCACCGACTGACATGCACTAGTTGCATAAGGTGGCTAGCGGGTGTCTGTCTCTCCCACTTTACTCGGATCGGATTCGATGAAAAGGGTCCTTATGAAGGGTAAATAGCAATTGGCATATCACGTTGTGGTTTTTGCGTAGGTAAGAAACATTCTTGCTAGAAACCCATAGCAGCCACGTAAAACATGCAAACAACAATTAGAGGACGTCTAACTTGTTTTTGCAGGGTATGCTATGTGATGTGATATGGCCAAGAAGAATGTGATGAATGATATGTGATGTATGAGATTGATCATGTTCTTGTAATAGGAATTATGACTTGCATGTCGATGAGTATGACAACCGGCAGGAGCCATAGGAGTTGTCTTTATTAATTGTATGACCTGCGTGTCATTGAACAACGCCATGTAATTACTTTACTTTATTGCTAACCGGTAGCCATAGTAGTAGAAGTAATAGTTGGCGAGCAACTTCATGGAGACACGATGATGGAGATCATGGTGTCATGCCAGTGACAAGATGATCATGGAGCCCCAAGATGGAGATCAAAGGAGCTATATGATATTGTCCATATCATGTCACTATTATTTGATTGCATGTGATGTTTATCATGTTTTTGCATCTTGTTTACTTAGAACGACGATAGTAAATAAGATGATCCCTCATAATAATTTCAAGAAGGTGTTCCCCCTAACTGTGCACCGTTGCGACAGTTCGTTGTTTCGAAGCACCACGTGATGATCGGGTGTGATAGATTCTAACGTTCACATACAACGGGTGTAAGACAGATTTACACACGTGAAACACTTAGGTTGACTTAATGAGCCTAGCATGTACAGACATGGCCTCGGAACACAAGAGACCGAAAGGTCGAGCATGAGTCGTATGGTAGATACGATCAACATGAAGATGTTCACCGATGATGACTAGTCCGTCTCACGTGATGATCGGACACGGCCTAGTTGACTCGGATCATGTAATCACTTAGATGACTAGAGGGATGTCTATCTGAGTGGGAGTTCATAAGATGAACTTAATTATCCTGAACATAGTCAAAAGGTCTTCGCAAATTATGTCGAAGCTCGCGCTTTAGTTCTACTGTTTAGATATGTTCCTAGAGAAAATTTAGTTGAAAGTTGATAGTAGCAATTATGCGGACTAGGTCCGTAAACTGAGGATTGTCCTCATTGCTTCATAGAAGGCTTATGTCCTTAATGCACCGCTCAGTGTGCTAAACCTCGAACGTCGTCTGTGGATGTTGCGAACATCTGACATACACATTTTAATAACTACGTGATACTTCCGTTAAACGGTTTAGAATTGAGGCACCGAAAACGTTTTTGAAATGTCGCGAAACATATGAGATGTTTCGAGGGCTGAAATTGGGATTTCAGGCTCGTGCCCACGTCAAGAGGTATAAGACCTCCGACGATTTTCTTAGCCCACAAACTAAGGGAGAAAAGCTCAATTGTTGAGCTTGTGCTCAGATTGTCTGAGTACAACAATCATTTGAATCGAGTGGGAGTTGATCTTCCAGATGAGATAGTGATGTTTCTCCGAAGTCATTACCACCAAGCTGCTAGAGCTTCGTGATGAACTATAATATATCAGGGACATATATGATGATCCTTGAGATATTCGCGATGTTTGACACCACAAAAGTAGAAATCAAGAAGGAGCATCAACTGTTGATGGTTGGTGAAACCACTAGTTTCAAGAAGGGCAAGAAGGGATACTTCATGAAACGACAAATCAGCTGCTGCTCTAGTGAAGAAACCCAAGGTTGAACCCAAACCCGAGACTAAGTGCTTCTGTAATAAGGGGAACAGCCACTGGAGCAGGATTACCCTAGATACTTGGTAGATGAGAAGGCTGGCAAGGTCGATAGGAGTATATTGGATATACATTGTGTTAATGTGTACTTTACTAGTACTCCTAGTAGCACCATGGTATTAGATACCGGTTCGGTTGCTAAATGTTAGTAAACTCGAAATAAAAGGCTGCGGAGTAAACGGAGACTAGCTAAAGGTGAGCTGGCAATATGTGTTGGAAGTTTTTCCAAGCTTGATGTGATCAAACATCGCACGCTCCCTCTACCATCGAGATTGGTGTTTGCGTTGAGCATAGACATGATTGGATTATGTCTATCGCAATACGGTTATTCATTTAAGGATAATAATGGTTACTCTGTTTATTTGAATAATACCTTCAATGGTCTTACACCTAAAATGAATGGTTTGTTGAATCTCGATCGTAGTGATACACATGTTCATGCCAAAAGATATAAGATAGTAATGATAGTACCACCTACTTGTGGCACTGCCACGTAAGTCATATCGGTATAAAACGCATGAAGAAGCTCCATGTTGATGGATCTTTGGGCTCACTCATTTTTTGAAAAGTTTGAGACATGCGAACCATGTTTATTGGTGTATATGCATGAAGAAACTCCATGCAAATGGACCGTTTGGACTCACTTGATTTTGAATCACTTGAGACATGCAAATCATACCACATGGGCAAGATGACTGAAAGCCTTGTTTTCAGTAAAATGGAACTAGAAAGCAACTTGTTGGAAGTAATACATTTTGATGTGTGCAGTCCAATGAGTGCTGAGGCGTGTAGTGGATATCGTTATGTTCTTACTTCACAGATGATTTGAGTAGATGTTGAGTACATTTACTTGATGAATCATGAGTCTGAATTATTGAAAGGTTCAAGTAATTTCAGGGTGAAGTTGAAAGATCTTCGTGACAAGAATATCTATGATATGATCATAGAGATGAATATCTGAATTACGAGTTTGGCACAGAATTAAGACATTGTGGAAATTGTTTAACAACTAATACAGCCTGGAACACCATAGTGTGATGGTGTGTCCGAACATCATAACTGCACCCTATTGGATATGATGCATACCATGATGTCTCTTATCGAATTACCACGATAGTTTATGGGTTAGGCATTAGAGACAACCACATTCACTTTAAATAGGGCACCACGTAATTCCGATGAGATGGCACCGTATGAACTATGGTTTAGAGAAACCTAAGCTATCATTTCTTAAAAGTTTGGGGTTGCGACGCTTATGTGAAAAAGTTTCAGGCTGATAAGCTCGAACCCAAAGCGGATAAATGCATCTTCATAGGACACCCAAAACAGTTGGGTATACCTCCTGTCTCAGATCCGAAAGCAATAAGGGATTGTTTCTAGAATGGGGTCCTTTCTCGAGGAAAAGTTTCTCTCAAAAGAATTGAGTAGAAGGATGGTGGAGACTTGATGAGGTTATTGAACCGTCTCTTCAACTAGTGTGTGGCAGGGCACAGGGAGTTGTTCCTGTGGCACCTACACCAATTGAAGTGGAAGCTTATGATAGTGATCATGAAACTTCAGATCAAGTCACTACCAAACCTCGTGGGATAACAAGGATGTGTACTACTTCAGAGTGGTACGTAATCCTGTCTTGGAAGTCATGTTGCTAGACAACAATGAACCTACGAGCTATGGAGAAGCAATGGTGGGCCTGAATTCGGATAAATGGCTCGAGGCAATAAAATCCGAGAAAGGATCCATGTATGAAAACAAAGTGTAGACTTTGGAAGAACTACTTGATGGTCGTAAGGCTGTTAGGTACATATGGATTTTAAAAGGAAGACGGACAATGATGGTAAGTATCACCATTAAGAAAGCTCGACTTTTCGTTAAGATGTTCTCCGACAAGTTCAAGGAGTTGACTACGATGAGACTTTCTCACTCGTAGGGATGCTAAGAGTCTGTTGGAATTATATTAGCGATTACTGCATTATTTATGAAATCTTGCAGATAGGATGTCAAAACATTGTTTCCTCGACGATTTTCTTGAGGAAAGGTTGTATGTGATACAACCGGAAGGTTTTGTCAATCCTGAAAGATGCTAATAAGTATGCAAAGCTCCAGCAATCCTTCTAAGGACTGGAGTAAGCATCTCGGAGTTGGAATGTACGCTTTGATGAGATGATCAAAGATTTTGGGTTTATACAAAGTTTATGAGAAACTTGTATTTCCAAAGAAGTGAGTGGGAGCACTATAGAATTTCTGATGAGTATATGTTGTTGACATATTATGGATCAGAAATGACGTAGGATTTCTGGAAAGCATATAGGGTTATTTGAAAGTGTTTTTCAATGGAAAGCCTGGATTAAGCTACTTGAACATTGAGCATCAAGATCAATAAGGATAGATCAAAACGCTTAATGGTACTTTCAAATGAGCACATACCTTGACATGATCTTGAAAGTGTTCAAGATGAATCAGTCAAAGAAGGAGTTCTTGCCTGAGTTGTAAGGTATGAAGTTAAGACTTAAAGCTCGACCACGGCAGAAGAAAGAGAAAGGACGAATGCCGTCCCCTATGCTTTTGTCATAGGCTCTATATGGTATGCCATGCTGAGTACCGCACCTGATGTGTGCCTTGCCACATGTCTGGCAAGAGGGTACAAAGGTGATCCAGGAGTGGATCACTAGATAGCGGTCAAAATTGTCCTTGGAGTAATAAGGACATGTTTCTTGATTATGGAGGTGATAAAGAGTTCGGCGTAAAGGGTTACATCGATGCAAGCTTTAACACCTATCCGAATGACTCTGAGTAGCAAACCGGATACGTATAGTGGAGCAACCATTTGGAATAGCTCCAAGTGGAGCGTGGAAGCAACATTTATAATATGACCTAGAGATTTGCGAAGTACATACGGATCTGAATGTTGCAGACCCGTTGACTAAAACCTCTCTCACAAGAAAAACATGATCAAACCCAGAACTCATTGAGTCTTAATCACATGATGATGTGAACTAGTTTAGCAACACTAGTAAACTCTTGGATGTTGGTCACATGGCGATGTGACCTGTGAGTGTTAATCACATAGCAATCTGAACTAGATTATTGACTCTAGTGCAAGAGGGAGACTGTTGGAAATATGCCCTAGAGGCAATAATAAATTGATTATTATTATTATATTTCCTTGTTCATGATAATCGTTTATTATCCATGCTAGAATTGTATTGATAGGAAACTCAGTTACATGTGTGGATACATAGACAACACCATGTCCCTAGTAAGCCTCTAGTTGACTAGCTCGTTGATCAATAGATGGTTACGGTTTCCTGACCATGGACATTGGATGTCGTTGATGACGGGATCACATCATTAGGATAATGATGTGATGGACGAGACCCAATCCTAAGCATAGCACAAAGATCGTGTAGTTCGTATGCTAAAGTTTTTCTAATGTCAAGTATCATTTCCTTAGACCATGAGATTGTGCAACTCCCGGATACCGTAGGAGTGCTTTGGGTGTGCCAAACGTCACAACGTAACTTGGTGGCTATAAAGGTACACTACAGGTATCTCCGAAAGTGTCTGTTGGGTTGGCACGAATCGAGACTGGGATTTGTCACTCCGTGTGACGGAGAGGTATCTCTAGGCCCACTCGGTAGGACATCATCATAATGTGCACAATGTCATCAAGGAGTTGATCACGGGATGATGTGTTACGGAACGAGTAAAAGAGACTTGCCAGAAATGAGATTGAACAAGGTATCGGGATACCGACGATCGAATCTCGGGCAAGTATCATACCGCTAGACAAAGGGAATTGTATACGGGATTGATTAAGTCCTTGACATCGTGGTTCATCCGATGAGATCATCATGGAGCATGTGGGAGCCAACATGGGTATCCAGATCCCGCTGTTGGTTATTGACCGGAGAGGTCTCTCGGTCATGTCTGCATGTTTCCCGAACCCGTAGGGTCTACACACTTAAGGTTCGATGACGCTAGGGTTATAGGGAATAGATATACGTGGTTACCGAATGTTGTTCGGAGTCCCGGATGAGATCCCGGACATCACGAGGAGTTCCGGAATGGTCCGGAGGTAAAGATTTATATATGGGAAGTCATCATACAGTCACCGGAATAATTCGGGGTTACCGGTATTGTACCGGGACCACCGGAGGGGTTCTGGGGGTCCACCGATAGGGTCCACCTGCCCCGGAAGGACCTATGGGCTGTATTTGGAGAGGGACCAGCCCCTTAGTGGGCTGTGCGCCTCCCCCCTTAGGGCCCATGCTCCTAGGGTTTGGGGGAACCCTAAAGGGGGGGGGCGCCCCTTGCCTTGGGGGGCAAGGCAACCCCCCTTGGCCGTCGCCCCCTCCTCAGATTGGATCTGAGGGGGCCGGCCCCCCTGTCCCTTGCCCCTATATATATGTGGGGGGTGGGAGGGCAGCCGCACCCAAGTCTTGGCGCAGCCCTTCCCCTCTCCCAAGTCCTCCTCTTCTCCCGTGGTGCTTGGCGAAGACCTGCAGGATTGCCATGCTCCTCCACCACCACCATGCCGTCGTGCTGCTGCTGGATGGAGTCTTTCCCAACCTCTCCTTCACCCCTTGCTGGATCAAGGCGTAGGAGACGTCACCGGGCTGTACGTGTGTTGAACGCGGAGGTGCCGTCCGTTCGGCACTAGGATCTCCGGTGATTTGGATCACGACGAGTACGACTCCATCAACCCGTTCACTTGAACGCTTCTGCTTAGCGATCTACAAGGGTATGTAGATGCACTCTCCTTCCCCTCGTTGCTGGTTTCTCCATAGATAGATCTTGGTGACACGTAGGAAATTTTTGAATTTCTGCTATGTTCCCCAACATTTAGAAATATTGGGGATTAATTAGAGTGCAACCATATGGAGCTAATTACGCGGGGGTGTATTCCTTACCAGAAGAAGCTCAACCGCCCTGGTCTTCGGATCCGTGGTAAGCTCCTTTGTTATCGGGTCCTCCTTGTACCGGGCCCTGACATAGTTCCTGGTCTGCTTGTCACCGCTGTATTTCTCGAAGCGGGGCGGTAGGCCTTGCTCGGCACGCTCCGCGTCCTCCTTGTCCCATATAGGCTCCGCCACTCTGTAACCGCCGGGACCGAGTTTGTGTTCCCCTAAGTTCAACTCCCGCATTTCTTTCCCCCACTGACTTGATTCGGAGGTTGCACTGCTCTCGCACTTGATCTTGAACTCCTTGTACTCATCTTCGCTCATCAAAGGATATTTCGCCTTGATCTTCTCATAACTATCACCTTTATCAATCATTCTCTTCACCGCACTTTTCCAAGTAGACAGGGCCGTGCTCATCTTCGTGAGGGCGGCACTGTTCACTTTACTCCCTGAGAGGCGTGTGTTTTCAAATTTGGCGGGGAACTTGTATCGTTCGTGCAGCTTCGTGAAGAGGAGGTTGCGCAAATTCCCTCGGTCCTTATGCCTATGGTTCTCGGTGTTAATCGAGACGGTGCTTCTGAGAATGCACCCGAGCTGAACTGAGTACCCCTTGACTATATGTTTGGGCTCTGTTGGATTCCCGTCGGAGTCCACTTGAGTGAATTCCTCCTTGACGGTGTGGAGCGCATTCGGGCGCCGGTCCTTCCTTTGCTTCTTCGGTTGGCTGCCATCTATGTGTGCACCGCCATCATCAGTGGTGGCATCCTCGGCGGCACCATCAGTGGTGTCATCCCCGACGCCACTAGGGGTTGTGTAATCAGGATCGGTGTCTTCCGCGGTGTCCTCATAGCGGTGAGGTTGTTCCTCCATCTCCTGGGACAGGTCCTAGAATTGCTTGTCACCCGAACCACCGGCCTCATCGTTGTGGGCCATGTTTCGCTCTAAATAGGAAAAAAGTCTGGTCAAAAAGTTGGTTATTGTCAAGGAACAAGATCATGGTCTCATCATTTAGGGTTTGTCGACACCGAGGCAGTCTAGGAAAAAATAAATGCGCAAGTCAATATATCAGGACCCATCACATCTTCATAGACTCGATGGGGCCTCAAATGCCCTTCCTCATCTACAACTAGTTGTCCGCCTCAATCGATGGGTTTTCTCACATTTTTCTGATTCAAACTAGATTTCGATGGCTGTTAGGTTATTCGGAAGCAGTAGCAACTTGTAGAGGGTGAAAACTAGCCAGCATCGGGAAGTTCCAGTCTACTAATAGAGGGAAAAACATGAGGAGCAGCTTGTAGGTTTGCTTGCTCCGGTGGGACGGGATGGAGGATATAGCTGTAGCACCCCTATATCGTACATAGATTTATTTTTTGCCCTGATGCTCTTACTAGTTTTAGCTTATCAAAGTGGATGTATGTATCACATGTTTCTGAAACTAGATTTGTATTGCTGGTAGGTTATTTTGTGTATGTGATCTAAAATAAATACAAAAATTATTTTTTGCCCTGCTTCTCTTACTAGTTTTAGTTTATCAAAGTGGATGTATGTATCATGTTCTTCTGGTGCATGAGAGAGTGAGGGGTAAACCACAAGCTAGACAAGTGAAGGTGGTGGAGTGGTGCTGCATCCCCATCCATCCATCTATCCATCCATCTGCATCATCTCTTTTGACTTGACCACATTGGCTCATAGCTAATCTAGCCAAGCTACCTAGATCCACCCGCTTGCTTGTTGCACATTGTGTGGAGGGAGCAATCTCACCACTGCTTAAGTGTAAAGCTAGATAGTGTGTGTGTGAGAGTCCACTTAGCTGAAAATGTTGGGAGACATGATTTATCTGTTCAGTCACCATCACACACACTCAGATTAACATTCAACACCTGAACTAGAGTTAACAAATTGGGCATCTTCTAGGTCAAACTATAAATGTTGATTAATTTTTGTTTCAGTTGAGAATCGGGCACCTTCTAGGTCAAGAAAATTGGGCATGACCTTTGCTAATTTTCTTGACCTAGGAGTGCCCCATTCTCAACCGAAACGGAAATTAATCAACATTTCAGGAGAAAGGGGTCATTTCAGAAGATCACAAGTAGCAGCAGCATCACAAGTAGCAGCAGCATCACAAGTAGTGCAGCAGCAGCAGCATCACAAGTAGTACATCAGCAGCAGTGAATAAAATTTAGCCAAGTAGCAGCAGCATCACAAGTAGTGCAGCAGCAGCAGCATCACAAGTAGTACATCAGCAGCAGTGAATAAAATTTTTATATGAAGTTTCTGAAATTTATGGAAGTTTCTAGTACACTAAAGGAGAGAAAGGAGAGGAAGTACCCTAGCAATCTATGAAAGTGTCCAGTACACTAAACTCCAACTCCGGTACCAGAGGAAATGGGCAGTAGATGGGCAGCACTAGACCACCTACAACAGATGCAACAAATTACTCCAGTTAAGTTAAATTACTCCAACTCCTATTTGCAAGATCACAAGTACAACAAGCAGTACTCTACTTCTATTTGCAACATCACCAATCATACTAGCAGATTACTCAATCACACAATTATACTAGCAGATTACTCAATCACAAAGCAAGCTTTCGATGACAGTTATTTCTCATAGCATAAAGATGGAGTAGAAGCAGTAGAGAGCGGCAGCAAGAAGGATTTAGAGAAGTGGAGTAGCAGCACTAGGGGCGAGGGGAGAGGAGCAGCAAGGACGAGGAAAGGAGGCGGCGATAGCAGCATGTAGAGCAGCAGAGCAGTGCGGCGGCGCAGGCGTGCAACCACGACAGAGCAGCGGCAGCAGGGTCGCGCGTGTGGAGTCGGGGCTCAACCGGCGGTAGGCCGAGCGCGATGCGCGGGGCGAGAGCAGAGGCGGGGGCCGGTGCAGGCGGGGCAAGGGCGGGCAGCAGCAGGACAGGTGCTCATCCATTGCAGAAATCAGGGGGGGTTTGAG
>NC_041388.1:315819667-315823739 GCF_002162155.2 Triticum dicoccoides | reverse complement strand
CCTATGGACCGGTCGCCGACGTAGCTTCAGCGGCGGCGTTCCTGGGCGGGGGCGGCTGCTCCGGGGACAGGGAGGGAGGTGCTGCGGTGCCGGAGTCGGGGCCGCGAAGGCTGGGCGCGTGTGGCCGCCCGGCTCGAGGAGGCAGGGCGACGGCGGTGGAGCCCGAGGAGGCAGGGCGGCGACGGTGGAGCGGGCGGTGGAAGGAGGGGGTGCGCGTGAGGGTGTGGCGAGGGGGAAAGTGGATCTGGCTAGGGGGGCATTACTAATGGCGCACCCCCTGGCGGTGCGCCATTAGAATGTTTTTTTGATAGCAATGGCGCACCCCCGAGCGGTATGCCATAAGTAATCTTTTTTTTGCAGTGCAATGGCGCACCAGCCAGCGGTGCGCCATAAGTAATTTTTTTATTATTTTTTGTTGCATCTAATAATTTTTTAGAAAATGCATATGAATATGAAACAGTAATAATTTTTTTATAAAAACAGTAATAATTTTTAAAAAAATATCATCAAATTTGTTATTTTAAAATATCATCAAATTTGTTATTTGAAAATATAATCAAATTTGTTTTTTTGGATTTTTAGTTGCATTCATTTGTGACGGTGGAGCGGGGGAGGGTGTGGGTGGGATCGAGATGGAGGGGGATCGAGATCAAGTGTCCTCATGAATTCAAAAAGTGCCCATGAAATTTAAAAATATTCATGATATCAAAAAGTGCCCATGAAATACAATCGAGAAATGAAGACTATGATTTAAATACAATCGATCTTAGCTAGTTATCTGTTCACAATCTTCTTGCCCTTCTTTTTCGCAAATGGAGTTCTTCTGTGGAATGGACGTCCTTTAGGTAGGGTGGTCCTGCTTCTTCTTGTGATGTGTGCTGCTACTTCATCGTCGTCGTCATGTTCGATCTTCGGGTCGCCGTACTTGTCGAAGTCTTGCTCATTGGCTACTCCATCCATTCCGATGATCTTCCTTTTGCCTCTCCTCACGACAACACGACTGGGCTTTGACGGGTCGGTAATGAAGAAGCATTGGTCCACTTGGGAAGCCAGTACCCATGGCTCATTTTTCGCGGTGACGTTTGCGCCCGCGGTCTTGGATTTGGCTTCGGGTATAACCATGGTGGTGAAATACCGGTCTTCTTTTAGGACGCTCTTGGCCCATCTGACACGGAACATCGGGACCTCTTCTCTCCAGCGTAGCTTAGCTCCCAGATCTCCTCGATCCTTCCGTAGTATCTGTCCTTGTCGTTAACGGTGTAGGATTCCATCGTTACCCCGGAGTTCTGATAACCATCGCTCTTCATGTCCTTGTTCTCGGTGTAGAATGTGTAGCCGTTGATATCGTACGCCTCATAGGTCATCAGGTTGTGCTCGGCGCCCTGTGACAAGGCGAATATGAGTTGTTCTTCCGCGGAAGAATCCTCATGTAAAGGGTACGACAGAAGCTTCTGCTTGAACCAACGCGGGAAACATGAGTTGTGCTCTTTGAGTATATCTCCGTCCGTCCTCTGTTGGCCTCGGTCATTGTACGTCTTCTCAATAAAGGTTTTGTGCTCTACCACCCAAGGATCGACCACGTCTATGTGTTGTAGCGCGACTAGGTTTGCTCTTTCAAAGTCGGCGAGTCGACCCTCGAAGTCGACATGCATTTCGCGCGACCCTCACGGTGACCCCATCCAGCGAGCCTGCCGAGGTGCCTGTTGACGGGCAGACCAATGGGGTTCTTGATGCCTAGATAATTCGTGCAGTAGGAGATGCACTCTTCAGTCAGAAAGCCCCTGGCTATACTTCCCTCTGGACGTGACATGTTGCGAACATATCCTTTGATGACACCATTCATCCTTTCGAACGGCATCATGCTGTGCAGGAACGTCGGCCCGAGTTGGATGATATCCTCCACGATATGGACCAGCAGATGCACCATAACATCGAAGAATGCGGGCGGGAAGTACATCTCAAGCTCGCATAGTATCACCACGATCTCTTCCTGTAGCCTTCTGAGTTGCCTCACGCCAATCGACTTCCGAGAGATGACGTCGAAAAAGTTGCATAGGCCAAATAGCGTTTCACGGACGTGCGCGTCCATGATCCCACGGATTGCAACTGGAAGTATCTGCGTTATCAGCACGTGACAGTCGTGAGACTTCATCCCGCTGAACTTCTGCTTCGCTGGGTCTAGGTATCTGCTTATCTTCCCCGTGTAACCATAAGGAAGTTTTACTCCTAGGAGGCAGGTGAAAAACTGCTCGATCTCCTCCTGACTTAGAGTGAAGCACGCGGGAGGGTAGTCATTTCCGGTCTTCTTGGCCTTTTTGCCTTTGCGACGACTTTCTGTGTCCTGCTTCGCCTTATCATCATCATCATCATCATCATCATTAGCGTGAAGCTCCTGCCTGATGCCCATTGATTTCAAGCCTTCCCTTGCTTTCGGCCCATCTTTGGTCCTCTCTGGCATGTTGAGCAGGGTACCAAGCAGACTCTCGCACACGTTCTTCGTGATATGCATGACATCAAGGCTGTGAGGCACACGGTGGATCTTCCAGTACGGCAAGTCCCAGAAAACAGACCTCGTTTTCCATACCTTCAGCAGCGGCTTGGCGCCTTTCGCTTCTTTCCCGGCTCTGGCGCCTTTTGCTTCTTTCCCGGCAGTGGGCAGTCTTTCCTATTTTTCAACAGCTCGTCTATTTCCTCGCCGCTCCTCGTACACGGGCGTTTTCGGGGTTCGGTTTCACCATCGAACAGATCCTTGTGTTTCCTCCACGGGTCATCATCGCGAAGCCACCTTCAATGTCCCATGAACACGGTTTTTGAAGACCCGGGATCTCTATCTAGTTGGCGATACGTTGTGTCATCCATGCACCTTACGCATCCAGAAAATCCGTGGACTACCTGCCCCGCGAGATATCCGTAACCGAGATAGTCGTGCACCGTCGTGAGCAGTGCGGCTCTCATAGGGAAATATTCTTTCTCTGCGGCGTCCCACGTATTGGCTGGCGTTTTCCACAGCGTGTCTAGCTCCTCCTTCAGCAGCCCTAGATACAGATTGATGTCGTTCCCTGGTTGTTTCGGCCCTTCAATTAGCATACTCATGTGAATGTACTTCCTCTTCATGCACAACCAGGGGGAAGGTTGTACATCCACACAAACGCAGGCCAGGTGCTATGTGTGCTTCTCTGGCTGCCAAACGGATTGACTCCATTGGTGCTCGCGCCCAGCACGATGTTCCTTGGATCCTTCCCAAATTCTGGGTATTCGAAGTTCAACGCTTGCCACTGGCTCGCATCCTTAGGGTGTGTAATACCCCGGATGTAACTTTCCCTATTTGTACTCCAACTCTTGTCGTTTCCGGCGTTAAGTGATATTTATTTCTCGTGTTCGGGTTTTTGTCTCCGGTGTTGTTATCGTTGTCATGCATCTCATATCATGTCATCATGTGCATTGCATTTGCATACGTGTTCATCTCATGCATTCGAGCATTTTCCCCGTTGTCCGTTTTGCATTCCGGCGCTTCGTTCTCCTCCGATGGTCATTTCTAGCTTTCTTTCGTGTGTGGGGATTAAACATTTCCGGATTGGACCGAGACTTGTCATGCGGCCTTGGTTTACTACCGCTAGACCACCTGTCAAGTTTCGTACCATTTGGACTTCGTTTGATACTCCAACGGTTAATCGAGGGACCGAAAAGGCCTCGTGTGTGTGCAGCCCAACACCCCTCCAATTTGGCCCAAAACCCACCAAACTCTGCTCCATGTCCTAGAGCATTCGATCACGATCGCATGGCCGAAAACCGCATCTCATTTGGACTTTCCTAGCTCCCTCTATGCCTATATATATCTCCCCCCATTCGAATCACGGACGAAACCCTAAAAACTCCTCCTCGCGCGTCGCCGGACGTGTCCACCGCCCGCCGCCACCTCACTCCGGCCTATAGGAGCTCGCCACGTCGCCCCGCCGCTCCAGGCCAACCACCGCGCGCCACCCGGCCTCCTTCTCTCTCCTCCGCCGCCACGGGCCCGCGCGGCCCAGATCTAGCCCGCGGGGCCCGGATCCGCCGCCGCCCGGCCTTCGCC
>NC_041388.1:315792653-315818801 GCF_002162155.2 Triticum dicoccoides | reverse complement strand
CGTCTCCTCCTTGATCCGGCCACCTCGCCCCGGCTTCCGTGCAACTCCGGCCACCGCGGCGCCGTTCCGGCGAGTATTCCGGCGAACTTCGTAATCCGTGCCCGAATCTCAGATCTGAAATCCTAACCCTAGGTCGTTATTTTTTCACTAAGTCCCAGAATTCTTGATCCATATGCTCAAGTTCGTGGCTCCGTAACTTTGCATCAGTAGCTCCGATTCATGCATATAGAATATCAAAATGTTCATCTCAGAGAGTACATCATTTCATTCCATTGCATCATTTTCTTTTGAACTCATCTTGATGCCCGAAATGCTGTTATAAGGGGGCTACTTGAGTTAATTGTCAAATCTGCTACTCCGTTTAGCACTTTTGTCATTTTTGCCATGATTATTGTGTGCATGCTATGCCCGTGAGTTCTACATATGTTTTGTTAAGGGTTTTGCCATCTTTCCAGAGGTGCAACCCATGTATTTTTAGGATGTGTGTGGTGACTTGTGCAAGCTTGCAAAGTGGTGCACTTGCTAATTCTGTTTTCAGGGATTTAGTGATTTCACTAAGTCCTGGGATTGTTTATCTCACGATGCCATATGTTCTTGTTGTTTCCTAGTGATCCGTGCCTCTTTTGAGGATGATCAGTAAAGGAGTTTGTTAATCTTGTAGTGTTCTATCCATCCATGTCTTTGTTTGAAATTTTGGAGCACCCTAGCTTGAGTCAATCGAGATCTACTTTTGCTTTGTTGCGAATCTGGGCAGACCGTCAACTTGTTTGCAATTTTGCCGATGTTATTGTAGTTGATCCGTGCATGCTATGCCATTGTTCTTGCCATGTCTAGCTTGCATTTTGTTCCTTCTTAAGATATGTATGCTTGTCTTGCCATGACTTGCACCGTAGTGTGTGCATCGAGCTCGTAAACATGCCTTCGTGAGTTATGTTTCAGCATGTCCCAGTTTTCACTAAGTCTAAAAACTGATTATGTTTTTGCTATGTTCGTGTGCTTGTTAGTATATTTTGTGATCCCTTTTGGCTCAAGGTCACTAAGGGACTTTTGTTAAGCTTGTTGAGTAGCTCCATGACATGTCTTTATTTGTCATGTTCAGATCCTGTAGCATGTTGTTTTGTTGCTCCGAAGAGGGCTATATGATCTGAAATTCCAGACAAGTGTTAATTTCACTAAGTCTGAGATCTGTTTTACCATTTGCGTTTTTGCCATGCTTGTTTGAACCTCTTAATGGATGAATTTGCCTATGGCTCAGTGCTAGTGTTTTGTCAACCATCTTGTGTACATCACTGCCATGTATTTTGTTTTCATGTTTGGTGGCTGTAGCATGTTCATTTCGTTGCATTTAGATGCCTACTTGCTGTAAATCGCAGACCGGTGTCATATCTTAAAACGCTTGCCATTTCCAAACCGTAACTCCGATTCCGGCGTTCTTTATATCGTTTTCAAGCGATTTCATCTCATCTTTCCAGTGGCACACTTGGATTTCCAAGTTGAGGCCAGCTTCATGCATTTCCTGTCATATCTTGCATTTTTCATCCCGCGTCGCATCCCGCATAGCATATCATCTTTGCATTGTGTTGTTTGAGTTTGCACGTGGTTGATTGTGTCCTTGTTGCTTGTTTGTCTTGTTTGGGTAGAGCCAGGAGACGAGTTCGCTAACGAGGATCCCGTTGAGTTTGCTTTTGAGGATCCAGTCAACTTTGACAACTGTGCAGGCAAGATGATCATACCCTCGAAATCACTACTATCTTTGCTATGCTAGTTTGCTCGCTCTTTTGCTGCCATTGCTACGATGCCTACCACTTGCTTGCAAGCCTCCCAAATTGCCATGTCAAACCTCTAACCCACCATTGTCCTAGCAAACCGTTGATTGGCTATGTTACCGCTTTGCTCAGCCCCTCTTATAGCGTTGCTAGTTGCAGGTGAAGATTGGAGGCCGTTCCTTGTTGGAACATCTTTTATTTACTTGTTGGGATATCATTATATTGCCATGTTATCTTAATGCATCTATATACTTGGTAAAGGGTGGAAGGCTCGGCCTCTCGCCTAGTGTTTTGTTCCACTCTTGCCGCCCTAGTTTCCGTCATATCGGTGTTATGTTCCCGGATTTTGCGTTCCTTACGCGGTTGGGTTATAATGGGAACCTCTTGATAGTTCGCCTTGATTAAAGCTTTTCTAGCAATGCCCAACCTTGGTCTTACCATTTGCCACCTAGCCTCTTTTCCCTCGGGTTTCCGGAGCCCGCGGGTCATCTTATTTAACCCCCCCGGGCCAGTGCTCCTCTGAGTGTTGGTCCAAACTAGAGTCCTGTGCAGCGCCCCCTCGGGGAAACTCGAGGTTTGGTTTTAGTTGTATGGAGCGCTCATCTGAGTGTGCCCTGAGAAAGAGATATGTGCAGCTCCTATCGGGATTTGTCGGCACATTCGGGCGGTGTTGCTGGTCTTGTTTTAACCTGTTGAAGTGTCTTGAATTACCGAGATACCGAGTCTGATCGGAACGTCTTGGGAGGAGGTCTATTCCTTCGTTGACCGTGAGAGCTTGTCATGGGCTAAGTTGGGACTCCCCTGCAGGGATTGAACTTTCAAAAGTCATGCCCACGGTTATGGGAAGATGGGAATTTGTTAATGTCCGGTTGTAGATAACTTGAACCTTAATTAATTAAAATGAATCAACTGAGTGTGTTACCATGATGGCCTCTTCTCGGCGGAGTCTGGGAAGTGGACACGGTGTTGGAGTAATGTTTGCGCAGGTTGTTCTCTAGCTTCTCGCTCGTGCTTTGCCTCCTCTTCTCGCTCTCTTTTGCAAATAAGTTAGCCACCATAATTGCTAGTCGCTTGCTGCAGCTCCACTCATATTTTACATTGCCTTACCTATAAGCTTAAATAGTCTTGGTCGCGAGGGTGCGAGATTGCTGAGTCCCTGTGGCTCACAGATTACTATTACACCAGATGCAGGGCCTGATGATTCCGCTCCAAGAGACGCGTATGAGCTCAAGTGGGAGTTCGACGAAGACTCTCAACGTTACTATGTCTCCTTTCCCGATGATCAGTAGTGGTGCCCAGTTCGGGGTGAACGGGACCGTGTCGCATGTTGGGTTCTCTTTTATTTTGGCGCCGTAGTCGGGCCATGAGTGTTTGGATGATGTAATGTTATTTATGTACTTGATTGACGTGGCGAGTGTAAGCCAACTATGTTATCTCCCCTTTTATTATTATATTACATGGGATGTTGTGAAGATTGCCTAACTTGCGACATATGCCTTCAATGCGATTATGTCTCTAAGTCGTGCCTCGACACGTGGGAGCTATAGTCGCATCGAGGGTGTTACAGGGTGACTCAGCATCTTGTCTTTTTTATTTATCTCCGGATCATTTCCGTCATCTTCCCGCTTCTTCTCCTCCCTATCCGCGTGCCAACGCAGGAGCTTTGCTACCTTAGGGTCCGCAAAATACCGCTGCAGACGAGGAGTGATCGGAAAGTACCACACCGATTTTTTAGGAGCTTTCTTCCTCTTCTTGTATCGAGTGACGCCGCACACCGGACATATGGTAGACTCCGCGTGCTCGTCCCGATAAATGATACAATTGTTCATGCACACATGGTATTTCACGTGCGGTAAATCCAGAGGACACATGATTTTCTTCGCCTCCTCGAAACTGGTCGGTCACTTGTTCCCCTTGGGAAGACGTCCGTGCCAGAATGACATGTTCTCATCGAAGCATGCGTCGGTCATTTTGTGTTTTACCTTCATCTCCAAAGCCATGAGCGTTACTTTCAGGCGGGTATCCTTGGGCCTGCATCCTTCATACAATGGAGTAACCGCATCTATCTCCAGTTGATCCAGCTTGGCTTTCTCTCGGGCGGCAGCTCTTGCGTTATCCGTCTGCTTGAGAAGCAGCTCTTGAATATGAGGGTCCTGCACCCAGCCTCCATCGTCGTCTGCTCCGGCATCTTCATCTTCATGATCATGCCCTTCGTCTTGATCTTCCTCATCATCATGTACGACATCTTCTACATGATGACTGTGTACAGCATCACCGTCATGATCATGTCCTGGAGATTCTTCGTCTTCTCGCCCGCCCTCACCGCGGTGGTATTTGTCTTGTTGCCCTTCCTCATTTCTTGCCCGGCCCCCATGGACGACTTCATAGTCATCTTCATCACCTTGCCACCGATAGCCATCCATGAAACCATGCAAGAGCAGGTGGTCCCGCACCTGCCCGGAATCTGGATCCGCAATAAGGCTCTTCAGCTTGCATCCTCGACACAGACATCTTATCTCCGTCTCGTTCTTTTGAAGCATCTCGGCCTTCGCGGAGCTCAAAAACCTATTCACGATGCCTTCAGTCATCGTGCGGACCATGGTCGCCTGCGGGGTAGAGCAAATCAATATTTTAGAACCAAGAAAAAATTCGGCATGACCTTCCCTAAAAATAGGACCAAAAAGAATGCATAGTGCCAAAATTCTCGCCGAAACGGAAATGAATCAAAACATTCCGGCAAAATATTAGCAACTGTCGCATTTCAAATACCGGTACCTTCAAACACAAACATATATGCAACACCACAAACACATGCAACACCACAAACATACATAGATCTAGCTAGGCCACAAAAAGTGCATGTGCACGTTGTTGGAGCGAGCTAGGGAGAAAAAAAGTAGATCTACATCATGAAGATAGCTTTCCCCTTACTTACCTATCAAAAAAAGGTAATTTCACCACTTAATTTTGATGAATCTATGGTGGAAATGAGGTGAGGAGGAGGAGATGGCCGAAAGCTTGGAGAAGGAGGTGGAGGGAATGAAGTGGGGAAAGTGAGTGGGTAGGTGTGGGGCTGTCCAAAATATCTTGTTGGGGTCCCAAGTTACTAATGGCGCACCACCAGCAAATGCGCCATTAGTAACCCTGGTTACTAATGGCGCACCTACAGGTGGTGCGCCATTAGTAGTTTTGCAAAAAAGTAAATATATATATATATATATACTAATGGCGCACCGGGTAATAGTGTGCCATTACTAGTTTAAACTAGTAATGGCGCACTGTGAAACGATGCGCCATTAGTAGTTTTGCAAAAAAAAGAATTAAAAAAAATTACAGTAATGGCGCACTGTCTGCTTGGTGCACCATTACTAGTTAGAACTAGTAATGGCGCACTTCGACCTGATGCGCCATTTGTTGGGGAAGGTTGCAGAAAACAAAAAATTTCCTACGGTTTCACCAAGATCCATCTAGGAGTTCATCTAGAAACGTGTGATTAGATGCATCTATGTACCTCGTAGATCGCGAGCGGAAGCGTTCAAAGAACGGGGATGAGGGAGTCGTACTCGACGTGATTCGAATCACCGAAGATCCTAGCACCGAACGGACGGCACCTCCGCGTTCAACACACGTACGGAACAGCCATGTCTCCTCCTTCTTGATCCAGCAAGGGGGGAGGAGAGGTTGAGGGAGATGGCTCCAGCAGCAGCACGATGACGTGGTGATGATGGAGCTGCAGTACTCTAGCAGGGCTTCGCTAAGCACTATGGAGGAGGAGGATGTGTTGGAGAGGGAGAGGGAGGCACCAAAGATCAAGGTAAGAAGTCCTCCATCTCCCCACTATATATAGGAGGGCCAAGGGGGGGCGCCGGCCCTAGGAGATCTAATCTCCTAGGGGGGTGCGGCCAAGGGGAGGAATCCCTCCTCCCCAAGGCACCTAGGAGGTGCCTTCCCCTCCTAGGACTCTTCCTCCTTGAAACCCTAGGCGCATGGGCCTCTTGGGGCTGGTGCCCTTGGCCCATGTAGGCCAAGGCGCACCCCCTACAGCCCATGTGGCCCCCCGGGACAGGTGGCCCCACCCGGTGGACCCCCGGGACCCTTCCGGTGGTCTCGGTACAATACCGATGACCCCGAAACTTGTCCCGATGGCCGAAACAGGACTTCCCATATATAAATCTTTACCTCCGGACCATTACGGAACTCCTCGTGACGTCCGGGATCTCATCCGGGACCCCGAACAACATTAGGGTTACTGCATATACATATCCCTACAACCCTAGTGTCACCGAACCTTAAGTGTGTAGACCCTACGGGTTCGGGAGACATGTAGACATGACCGAGATCGCTCTCCGGTCAATAACCAACAGCGGGATCTGGATACCCATGTTGGCTCCCACATGCTCCTCTATGATCTCATCGGATGAACCACGATGTCGAGGATTCAAGCAACCCCGTATACAATTCCCTTTGTCAATAGGTATGTTACTTGCCCGAGATTCGATCGTCGGTATCCCAATACCTCATTCAATCTCGTTACCGGCAAGTCACTTTTACTCGTACTGTAATGCATGATCCAGTGACCAGACACTTGGTTACTTTGAGCTCATTATGATGATGCATTACCGAGTGGGCCCAGTGTTACCTCTCCGTCATACGGAGTGACAAATGCCAGTCTTGATCCGTGTCAACCCAACAGACACTTTCGGAGATACCCGTAGTATACCTTTATAGTCACCCAGTTACGTTGTGACGTTTGGCACACCCAAAGCACTCCTACGGTATCCGGGAGTTACACGATCTCATGGTCTAAGGAAAAGATACTTGACATTGGAAAAACTCTAGCAAACGAACTATACGATCTTGTGCTATGTTTAGGATTGGGTCTGGTCCATCACATCATTCTCCTAATGATGTGATCTCGTTATCAATGACATCCAATTTCCATAGTCAGGAAACCATGACTATCTGTTGATCAACGAGCTAGTCAACTAGAGGCTTACTAGGGACATGTTGGTGTCTATTATTCACACATGTATTATGATTTCCGGATAATACAATTATAGCATGAATAAAGACAATTATCATGAACAAGGAAATATAATAATAATGCTTTTATTATTGCCTCTAGGGCATATTTCCAACAGTCTCCCACTTGCACTAGAGTCAATAATCTAGTTACATTGTGATGAATCGAACACCCATGGAATTCTGGTGTTGATCATGTTTTGCTCCAGGGAGAGGTTTAGTCAAGGGATCTGCTACATTCAGGTCCGTATGTACTTTACAAATATCTATGTCTCCATCTTGAACATTTTCACGGATGGAGTTGAAGCGACGCTTGATGTGCCTTGTCTTCTTGTGAAACCTGGGCTCCTTGGCAAGTGCAATAGCTCCAGTGTTGTCACAGAAGAGCTTGATCGGCCCCGACACATTGGGTATGACTCCTAGGTCGGTGATGAACTCCTTCACCCAAATTGCTTCATGCGCTGCCTCCGAGGCTGCCATGTAGTCCGCTTCACATGTAGATCCCGCCACGACACTCTACTTGCAACTGCACCAGCTTACTGCCCCACCATTCAAAATATACACGTATCCGGTTTGTGACTTTGAGTCATCCAGATCAGTGTCGAAGCTAGCGTCGACGTAACCCTTTACGACGAGCTCTTCGTCACCTCCATAAACGAGAAACATTTCCTTAGTCCTTTTTAGGTACTTTAGGATATTCTTGACCGCTGTCTAGTGTTCCTTGCCGGGATTACTTTGGTACCTTCCTACCAAACTTACGGCAAGGTTTACATCAGGTCTGGTACACAGCATGGCATACATAATAGAACCTATGGCTGAGGCATAGGGGATGACACTCATCTCTTCTATATCTTCTGACGTGGTCGGACATTGAGCTGAGCTCAATTTCACACCTTGTAATACAGGCAAGAACCTCTTCTTAGACTGATCCATATTGAACTTCTTCAATATCTTATCAAGGTATGTGCTTTGTGAAAGACCTATGAGGCGTCTCGATCTATCTCTATAGATTTTGATGCCTAATATATAAGCAGCTTCTCCAAGGTCCTTCATTGAAAAACTCTTATTCAAGTAGGCCTTAATGCTGTCCAAGAGTTCTATATCATTTCCCATCAAAAGTATGTCATCTACATATAATATGAGAAATGCTACAGTGCTCCCACTCACTTTCTTGTAAACGCAGGCTTCTCCATAAGTCTATGTAAACCCAAACGCTTTGATCATCTCATCAAAGCGAATGTTCCAACTCCGAGATGCTTGCACCAGCCCATAAATTGAGCGTTGGAGCTTGCACACCTTGTCAGCATTCTTAGGATCGACAAAACCTTCCGGCTGCATCATATACAATTCTTCCTTAAGGAAACCATTAAGGAATGCCGTTTTGACGTCCATTTGCCATATTTCATAATCATAGAATGCGGCAATTGCTAACATGATTCGGACGGACTTCAGCTTCGCTACCGGTGAGAAAGTCTCATCGTAGTCAACCCCTTGAACTTGTCGATAACCCTTAGCGACAAGCCGAGCTTTATAGATGGTCACATTACCATCCGCGTCTGTCTTCCTCTTAAAGATCCATTTATTTTCTATGGCTTGCCGCTCAACGGGCAAGTCAGTCAAAGTCCATACTTCGTTTTCATACATGGATCCTATCTCGGATTTCATGGCTTCTAGCCATTTGTCGGAATCCGGGCCCGCCATCGCTTCTTCATAGTTCGAAGGTTCACCGTTGTCTAACAACATGATTTCCAAGACAGGGTTGCCGTACCACTCTGGTGCGGAACGCGTCCTTGTGGACCTTCGAATTTCAGTAGGAGCTTGATCAGAAGTATCTTGATCATCATCATTAACTTCCTCTCTAGTCGGTGCAGGCACCTCAGGAACATTTTCTTGAGTTGTGCCATTTTCCGGTTCAAGAGGTAATACTTCATCAAGTTCTACTTTCCTCCCACTTACTTCTTTCGAGAGAAACTCCTTCTCTAGAAAGGATCCATTCTTGGCAACAAAGATCTTGCCTTCGGATCTGAGGTAGAAGGTATACCCAATAGTTTCTTTAGGGTATCCTATGAAGACGCATTTTTCCGATTTGGGTTCGAGCTTTTCAGGTTGAAGTTTCTTGACATAAGCATCGCATCCCCAAACTTTTAGAAACGACAACTTAGGTTTCTTCCCAAACCATAATTCAAACGGTGTCGTCTCAACGGATTTCGACGGAGCCCTATTTAAAGTGAATGTGGCAGTCTCTAAAGCATATCCCCAAAAAGATAGCGGTAAATCGGCAAGAGACATCATAGATCGCACCATATCTAATAGAGTGCGATTACGACGTTCGGACACACCATTACGCTGAGGTGTTCCAGGCGGCGTGAGTTGTGAAACTATTCCACATTTTCTTAAGTGTGTGCCAAACTCGTGACTCAAGTACTCTCCTCCACGATCTGATCGCAGGAACTTGATTTTCCTGTCACGTTGATTCTCAACCTCACTCTGAAATTCTTTGAAATTTTCAAAGGTCTCAGACTTGTGTTTTATTAAGTAGACATACCCATATCTACTTAAGTCATCAGTGAGGGTGAGAACATAACGATAGCCACCGCGAGCCTCAACACTCATTGGACCGCACACATCAGTATGTATGATTTCCAATAAGTTGGTTGCTCGCTCCATTGTTCCTGAGAATGGAGTCTTGGTCATTTTACCCATGAGGCATGGTTCGCACGTGTCAAATGATTCGTAATCGAGAGACTCTAAAAGTCCATCAGCATGGAGCTTCTTCATGCGTTTTACACCTATGTGACCAAGGCGGCAGTGCCACAAGCACGTGGGACTATCATTATCAATCTTACATCTTTTGGTACTCACACTATGAATATGTGTAGCATTACGCTCGAGATTCATTAAGAATAAACCATTCACCATCGGAGCATGACCATAAAACATATCTCTCATATAAATAGAACAACCATTATTCTTGGATTTAAATGAGTAGCCATCTCGAATTAAACGAGATCCTGATACAATGTTCATGCTCAAACTTGGCACTAAATAACAATTATTGAGGTTTAAAACTAATCCCGTAGGTAAATGAAGAGGCAGCGTGCCGACGGCGATCACATCGACCTTGGGACCATTCCCGACGCGCATCGTCACCTCGTCCTTCGCCAGTCTCCGCTTATTCCACAGCTCCCGCTTTGAGTTACAAATGTGAGCAACTGCACCGGTATCAAATACCCAGGAGCTACTACGAGTACTGGTAAGGTACACATCAATTACATGTATATCACATATACCTTTTGTTTTGCCGGCCTTCTTGTCCGCTAAGTATTTGGGACAGTTCCGTTTCCAGTGACCACTTTCCTTGCAATAAAAGCACTCAGTCTCGGGCTTGGGTCCATTCTTTGGCTTCTTCCCGGCAGCTTGCTTGCCGGGTGCGGCAACTCCCTTGCCGTCCTTTTTGAAGGCTTTCTTACCCTTGCCCTTCTTGAACTTAGTGGTTTTATTCACCATCAACACTTGATGTTCCTTTTTGACTTCTACCTCTGCTGATTTCAGCATAGCAAATACTTCAGGAATGGTCTTTTCCATCCCCTGCATATTGAAGTTCATCACAAAGCTCTTGTAGCTCGATGGAAGCGACTGAAGGATTCTGTCAATGACCGCGTCATCCGGGAGATTAGCTCCCAGCTGAGTCAAGCGGTTATGTAACCTAGACATAGTGAGTATGTGCTCACTGACAGAACTATTTTCCTCCATCTTACAGCTGAAGAATTTGTCGGAGACTTCATATCTCTCGACCCGGGCATGAGCTTGGAAAACCATTTTCAGCTCTTCGAACATCTCATATGCTCCGTGTCTCTCAAAACGCTTTTGGAGCCCCGGCTCTAAGCTGTAAAGCATGCCGCACTGAACGAGGGAGTAGTCATCGGTACGTGCCTGCCAAGCGTTCATAACGTCTTGTTCTGCAGGGAGAACAGGTGCGTCACCTAGAGGTGCTTGTAGGACATAATCTTTCTTGGCAGCTATGAGGATGATCCTCAGGTTCCGGACCCAGTCCGTATAGTTGATGCCATCGTCTTTTAGCTTGGTTTTCTCTAGGAACGCGTTGAAGTTGAGGACTACATTGGCCATTTGACCTACAAGACATATTGTAAAGCTTTTAGACTAAGTTCATGATAATTAAGTTCATCTAATCAAATTATTCAATGAACTCCCACTTAGATAGACATCCCTCCAGTCATCTAAGTATAACATGATCCGAGTTAACTAGGCCGTGTCCGATCATCACATGAGACGGACTAGTTAACGTCGGTGAACATCTTCATGTTGATCGTATCTTCTATACGACTCATGCTCGACCTTTCGGTCTTCTGTGTTCCGAGGCCATGTCTGTACACATGCTAGGCTCGTCAAGTCAACCTAAGTGTTTTGCATGTGTAAATCTGTCTTACACCCGTTGTATGTGAACGTTAGAATCTATCACACCCAATCATCACGTGGTGCTTCAAAACAACAAACTGTCGCAACAGTGCACAGTTAGGGGGAACACTTTCTTGAAATTATTATGAGGGATCATCTTATTTACTACCGTCGTTCTAAGCAAACAAGATGAAAAACATGATAAACATCACATGCAATCAAATAATAATGGTGACAAGATATGGCCAATATCACATAGCTCCTTTGATCTCCATCTTGGAGCTCCATGATCATCTTGTCACCGGCATGACACCATGATCTCCATCATCATGATCTCCATCATCGTGTCTCCATGAAGTTGCTCGCCAACTATTACTTCTACTACTATGGCTAACGCGTTTAGCAATAAAGTAAAGTAATTTACATGGCGTTTCTCAATGACACGCAGGTCATACAAAAAAAATATAGACAACTCCTATGGCTCCTGCCGGTTGTCATACTCATCGACATGCAAGTCGTGATTCCTATTACAATAGCATGAACATCTCATACATCACATATAGATCATTCATCATTCATCACAACTTTGGCCATATCATATCACAAAGCACTTGCTGCAAAAACAAGTTAGACGTCCTCTAATTGTTGTTGCAAGTTTTACGTGGCTGAAGTAGGGTTCTAGCAAGAACGTTTTCTTACCTACGTGAAAGCCACAACGTGATTTGTCAACTTCTATTTACCCTTCATAAGGACCCTTTTCATCGAATCCGCTCCAACTAAAGTAGGAGAGACAGACACCCGCCAGCCACCTTATGCAACTTGTGCATGTTAGTCGGTGGAACCGGTCTCACGTAAGCGTACGTGTAAGGTTGGTCCGGGCCGCTTCATCCCACAATACCACTGAAGCAAGATAAGACTAGTAGCGGCAAGAAAGTTGACAACATCTACGCCCACAACAAATTGTGTTCTACTCGCGCAAGAAGAACTACGCATAGAGCTAGCTCATGATGCCACTGTTGGGGAACGTTGTAGAAAACAAAAAAATTCCTACGGTTTCACCAAGATCCATCTAGGAGTTCATCTAGCAACGAGTGATTAGATGCATCTACGTACCTCGTAGATCGTGAGCGGAAGCGTTCAAAGAACGGGGATGAGGGAGTCGTACTCGACGTGATTCGAATCACCGAAGATCCTAGCACCGAACGGACGGCACCTCCGCGTTCAACACACGTACGGAACAGCCACGTCTCCTCCTTCTTGATCCAGCAAGGGGGGAGGAGAGGTTGAGGGAGATGGCTCCAGCAGCAGCACGACGGCGTGGTGATGATGGAGCTGTAGTACTCCGGCAAGGCTTCGCTAAGCACTATGGAGGAGGAGGATGTGTTGGAGAGGGAGAGGGAGGCACCAAAGATCAAGGTAAGAAGTCCTCCATCTCCCCACTATATATAGGAGGGCCAAGGGGGGGCGCCAGCCCTAGGAGATCTAATCTCCTAGTGGGGTGCGGCCAAGGGGAGGAATCCCTCCTCCCCAAGGCACCTAGGAGGTGCCTTCCCCTCCTAGGACTCTTCCTCCTTGAAACCCTAGGCGCATGGGCCTCTTGGGGCTGGTGCCCTTGGCCCATGTAGGCCAAGGCGCACCCCCTACAGCCCATGTGGCCCCCCGGGACAGGTGGCCCCACCCGGTGGACCCCCGGGACCCTTCAGGTGGTCCCGGTACAATACCGATGACCCCGAAACTTGTCCCGATGGCCGAAACAGGACTTCCCATATATAAATCTTTACCTCCGGACCATTCCGGAACTCCTCGTGACGTCCGGGATCTCATCCGGGACCCCAAACAACATTCGGGTTACTGCATATACATATCCCTACAACCCTAGCGTCACCGAACCTTAAGTGTCTAGACCCTACGGGTTCGGGAGACATGTAGACATGACCGAGATCGCGCTCCGGTCAATAACCAACAGCGGGATCTGGATACCCATGTTGGCTCCCACATGCTCCTCGATGATCTCATCGGATGAACCACGATGTCGAGGATTCAAGCAACCCCGTATAAAATTCCCTTTGTCAATCGGTATGTTACTTGCCCGAGATTCGATCGTCGGTATCCCAATACCTCGTTCAATCTCGTTACCGGAAAGTCACTTTTACTCGTACCATAATGCATGATCCAGTGACCAGACACTTGGTTACTTTGAGCTCATTATGATGATGCATTACCGAGTGGGCCCAGTGTTACCTCTCCGTCATACGGAGTGACAAATCCCAGTCTTGATCCGTGTCAACCCAACAGACACTTTCGGAGATACATGTAGTATACCTTTATAGTCACCCAGTTATGTTGTGACGTTTGGCACACCCAAAGCACTCCTACGGTATCTGGGAGTTACACGATCTCATGGTCAAAGGAAAAGATACTTGACATTGGAAAAACTCTAGCAAACGAACTATACGATCTTGTGCTATGTTTAGGATTAGGTCTGGTCCATCACATCATTCTCCTAATGATGTGATCTCGTTATCAATGACATCCAATGTCCATAGTCAGGAAACCATGACTATCTGTTGATCAACGAGCTAGTCAACTAGAGGCTTACTAGGGACATGTTGGTGTCTATTATTCACACATGTATTACGATTTCCGGATAATACAATTATAGCGTGAATAAAGGCAATTATCATGAACAAGGAAATATAATAGTAATGCTTTTATTATTGCCTCTAGGGCATATTTCCAACACCATTAGTATGTATGGAAAAATGGAAAAAAAAATACTAGTGGCGCACCCTATTTCTGGTGCGCCATTAGTGTCTTCCACACTAATGGCGCATCACCAACCGGTGCGCCATTAGTATATAGTAGTGGCGCACTGCTTCCATGGTGCGCCATTAGTATCAATCCTATCTATAGCCCTTTTCCTAGTAGTGTAAAACTAGAAGTACTTTGTAGGTGTAAATAGATAGGTTTCCAAGATAATAAAGAACCTGAAAATAAAAGCTAGGTGTTGTTTTACTAAAAATAACATTTAGGTTAGTATAGCGAGTGTGGAAAAGTGGTGGCAGAATTTGCGGAATTGTCCCTAAGTAATTGGCTAAGTTACTAAACTAATAGCAAGTTTTTGTGTGGGAGAGGCTGATACGTCTCCAACGTATCGATATTTTTTTATTGTTCCATGCTATTATATTATCCATTTTGGATGTTTTATCTGCATTAATATGCTATTTTATATTATTTTGGGGACTAGCCTATTAACCTAGAGCCTAGTGTCAGTTTCTGTTTTTCCTTGTTTTTGAGTTTTATAGAAAAGAAATATCAAATGGAGTCCAAACGAAATAAAACTTTCGTGATAATTTTTCTTCGACCAGAAGACATCCACGAAACTTGGAGAGGGGGTCAGAAGATGACCGAGGAGGCCACAAGCATCCTAGGTGCAGCCCGGGGGCACCCTGAGGGCTTGTAGGCCCCTCGGGTGTCCTCCAACCCTAATTCTGGCTCCATAAATACCCAAATATTCCCAAACCACCAGAAGCATCCATGAAAATAATTTTCCGCTGCCGCAATCCTCTGTTCCCATGAGATCCCATCTTGGGACCTTTTTCGTCACCCTGCCGAAGGGGGATTCGATCACGGAGGGCATCTACATCAACCTTGCTACTTCCGATGAAGCGTGAGTAGTTTACCACAGACCTACGGGTCCATATCTAGTAGCTAGATGGCTTCTTCTCTCTCTCTATGATCTTAAATACCATGTTCTCCTCGATGTTCTTGGAGTTCTATCCAATGTAATATTCGTTTGCGGTGTGTTTTTCGTGATCCGATGAATTGTGGATTTATGGTCAGATTATCTATGAATATCATTTGAGTCTTTTCTGAACTATTTCATGCATGATCAAATATCTTTGTATTTCTCAGAAACGTGCTTTTGATCTGAATTTTTTACACAAGATTGATATACAAATTTTCTAGATTGTCCTAATTTTTTAGAATTTTTGGAGTTACAGAAGTATACTAAGTTTTTCTTATTGCTACAGACTGTTCTATTTTTGACATGTTCGGTTTTCTATGTGTTATTTGCTTATTTTGATGAATCTATGGGTAGTATCGGGGAGTATGAAGCATGGAGAAGTTGAAATACAGTAGATATAAAACTAATATAAATTTAGAGAGTTCACAATAGTACCTAAGTGGTGACTTATTTTATTATACTAACGGATCTCATGAGTTTTCTATTGAGTTTTGTGTTGTGAAGTTTTCAAGTTTTGGGTAAAGATTTGATGGACTATGGAATGAGGAGTGGCAAAAGCCTAAGCTTGGGGATGCCCAAGTGTAACACCCTCGATGCGGCTATATCTCCCACGTGTCGAAGCACGACTTAGAGGCATAACCGCATTGAAAGCAATGTCGCAAGTGAGGTAATCTTCACACAATCCATGTAATACATAAGGGAAAGAGGTACATAGTTGGCTTACAATCGCCACTTCACACAATTACATGAATAAAGCATTACATCAACCAAATACAATCAAGGTCCGACTACGGAACCAAAATAAAAGAAGAACCCCAAATGCGACAAGGTCCCCGATCGACCCCAACTGGGCTCCACTACTGATCAACTAGAACAAAACAACACAAAGGACAAGATCTTCATTGAGATCCTCCTTGAGCTCGGTTGCGTCACCTGCTCGGGAACATCGGCACCTACAAACTGGTTTTGGAAGTATCTGTGAGTCACGAGGACTCAGCAATCTCTCACCCTCGCGATCAAGACTATTTAAGCTTATAGGAAGGGTAAAAGGTATGAGGTGGAGCTGCAGCAAGCGACTAGCATATATGGTGGCTAAAACATGCGCAAATGAGAGCGAGAAGAGAAGGCAAAGCACGATCGTGAAACTATGATCAAGAAGTGATCCTAGAACAACCTACGTTAAGCATAACTCCAACACCGTGTTCACTTCCCGGACTCCGCCGGAAAGAGACCATCACGGTTACACACGTGGTTGATGCATTTTAATTAAGGTCAACTTCAGGTTTTCTACAACCAGATATTAACAAATTCCCATCTGCCCATAACCGCGGGCACGGCTTTCGAAAGTTCAAATCCCTGCAGGGGTGTCCCAGCTTAGCCCATGGCAAGCTCTCACGGTCAATGAAGGATATTCCTTCTAGCGGGAAGACCCGATCAGACTCAGAATCCCGGTTACAAGACATTTCGACAAGTTAAAACCAATCCAGCAACACCGCCCGAATGTGCCGACAAATCCCGATAGGAGCTGCACATATCTCGTTCTCAGGGCACACTCAGATGAGACATCCTACGAGTAAAACCAAACCTCAAGTTGCCCCGAGGTGGCCCCGCAGTCTACTCGGTCGGACCAACACTCAGAGGAGCACTGGCCCGGGGGGTAGAATAAAGATGACCCTTGAGTCTGCAGAATCCAAGGGAAGGTGGTAGGTTGTTAGTGCAAATGGTAAAACCAAGGTTGGGCATTACTGGAGGAGTTTTATTCAAGGTGAACTGTCAAGGGGTTCCCATTATAGCCCAACCGCGTAAGGAACGCAAAATCCGGGAACATAACACCGGTATGACGGAAACTAGGGCGGCAAGAGTGGAACAAAATACCAGGCATAAGGCCGAGCCTTCCACCCTTTACCAAGTATATAGATGCATTAATTAAATAAGATATATTGTGATATCCCAACAAGTAAACATGTTCCAACAAGGAACAACATCTCCATGTTCCAACAAGGAACAAACTTCAATCTTCACCTGCAACTAACAACGCTATAAGAGGGCCTGAGCAAAGCGGTAACATAGCCAAACAACGGTTTGCTAGGACAAGGTGGGTTAGAGGCTTGGTTCAACAATATGGGAGGCATGATAAGCAAGTGGTAGGTATCGCAGCATAGGCATATCAAAAGAGCGAGCAACTAGCAAGCAAAGATAGAAGTGATTTCGAGGGTATGGTCATCTTTCCTGAAATTCCGCAAGGAAGAAGAACGATTCATGAAGAAGACATACGGACGAAGTCGAACGGATCCTCACAAATGTGACGTTACCAGAACCAACCCGAAGAAGCAAACACCGGAAAGAAGCACACAACATAGTAAACAACCATCACATAAGCATGGCACGATGCGCAAACAAGTATGATGCATGTCCGGTTTAAATATGCATGGCATGGAAAGGGGCACAAACAAAACTACAAGTTAAGTGGAGCTCAATATGCAACGAGTTGCATATCGACGGAACACCACATGCCTTATTTAGTTCTCTCTCGTTTATGTACTCAACAAAATTAAATGTTGTTTAACATGGCAAGAGGTGAAGCACAACAAAACTACCTATCTAGGCAAGTTTAAATGAGGCCGGAAGCAACGAACAACAATTCCGATAAATCCCCATATGCATATCTTAGATTTGGTGCTGTTCTGCCATAAACCATATTTTATAGTTATTAAACATGCAAGATGATGCCTTCATGTTAAACTAGACAAAATTCTACCCCATTTACATATAAAGTTTGTTAAAAAGGGAGCTACGGTTATTTGGTTATGAATTAAAACATTTTAACATGGCATAGGAGTAAATTTAACCAAACATCATTTTAAATATTTTAAACATAGATGAAAGTGGCATATTATTAATCTACACAAAATTCTGAGCAAGTTTCATATATAAATCATTTTAATATGATGCACGATTATTAAGTTATTATATGCATGAACATTAAGGGGTTTTCTGAAAACTGCAGTGCTCTGATTAAATAGAAAAAAACATCCTGGCATGAAAAAAAACATAACAGGGCCGAATCCATGCACTGGGCCTGAAACAAAGCATGGGAGCTGGGGGGATTTCGCACCATGGGCCAAGCCCGGTCAGTGGAGAGGCCAAGGCAGGCCTTGCTGGAGGAGCGCATGCAGGCCTGGCAGGCGAGCGGGGAAAAGGCCGACTCGGGTCGCGGTCGATAGCAGCTGGACGCGGTCAACGCACCCGGGCGAGCGCTCATCCTCCTGCGGGTGAAACAGAGGACGGCGTCGAGGATCACTGGCGGGGCTCCTGCGGGTCACCGGCGAGGTGCGGGTGCGACGGGCCTTGGACGACGGTGACATGGCTGACGAAGAGGCAGGGGACCGGCTGGAGATGGCCGTGCTCTCGTTCAACGGGCAAACGAGCGGCGTCCCAGGCGCGCGGACGCACGATGCCGAGGTTGTTGCCGGAGGTCTCTAGTGGTGTGGAGCTTGACGGCGGGGATGGCGCGGAACGGTTGGAACCGGGCGAGGCGACGGAAGGGAGCTACAAGGCCATGGCGTGCTGACGGAGGGTCGAGAAGACCACGCGAGGCGACGGCGAGCACAAGGGGCTTGGCTCCACGTCCTCGTCATCTCGGCGAAGGGCAAGGGGGCGGCGCTTGCCGTCAGGAGGTGCGAGGAAGGCCAGGGCGGTCCTGATCTGGGCGGACCCAAGGCGGGGGAGCGGTTCCCGGTGATGATTTGAGCATCGGCGGCCACGGAGCTCCATGTATCGTTGTGTTCCCTGCGAGAGAGAGGAAGCAAGGAGATGAGAGGGAGAGAGAGAAAGGAAGGGAAGGGAAAAGAGACACAGGCGCAGGGTGAGGGGGGCCGGCCTGATGCAGCGGGCGGTGGCTCCGGCGAGGTCGAGGCGGTTGGATCGAGAGGAGGGGATCATGGGATGGCCTGGTTGGCTCGGCGCTGAAAACAAAGAGAAAGAAGATTGCGGCGGCGGCGATGGGACAGGCTGCCTAAAATCTAGGGTTAGGCTGCTTATATAGGTAGGTTGGTTAGGTTAGAGGCTACTCGGTCCCTCCGATCCGAATCGGACGGACAAAAAAAATATGATAGGAAGACCAATTAACAAAACGGAGACGTTTTGTAGATGTTTGCGGTTGATCCGGATCCCACGGTGACGACTGTCCGGGTCGGGTCCGGGACAGATTTCGGACGCGCGCGGGAGGAGGTCCGCGGGCTGACGAGAGAGGTTAGGTAGGGCCTGGCGGTGAGAGGTAGTGCAGAAGGCAAAGGTCTGAGAAGAGAGAAAAGGAGAGGCCCGGCGACTATTTCCGGAGACCGAAAACGTCCGACGTTTTGACCGACTATAATGTCGCTATAGTTTAACGGTTGGGCTATCAAACGAACTCCGAATGCGATGAAACTTGATAGGCGGTCTATCTACACTATAATAAGACCACACGTTAACTCTCATCACATTCCGAGAACATTTTCCAACCACTTAGAAAATAATATTTCGGACGTGCCGCGGGCGCGTGCAAGTGTGTCTGGGCTCAGAACGGACAACGGACGAAACTGGGGAAACCCGGACGAATGCAAGTTTTGAAAACATGATGATGCAATGCATATGATGACATGACAAGATGCAACACGCAAGTGAATGGCAAAGCAACGACAGCGAATACCTGGAGGACACCTGGCACATCGGTCTCAGGGCGTCACAACAAGTCACCCCAAGGTAATATTCAAGGACAACCAAGCATCTGAGCTTGGGGATGCCCCGGATGGCATCCCATCTTTCGTCTTCGTTCCATCGGTAAATTTACTTGAGGCTATGTTTTTATTCACCACATGATATGTGTTTTGCTTGGAGCGTCTTGTATGATATGCATATTTGCTTTTTAGTTTGCCACAATCATCCTTGTTGTACACACCTTTTGAGAGGGACATGCATAAATCATGAATTTATTAGAATACTCTATATGCTTCGCTTATATCTTTTGACCTAGGCAGTTTGCTCTAGTGCTTCGTATCTTTTTAGAGCACGGAGGTGGCTCTATTTTATAGAAATTGTTGAACTCTCATGCTTCGCTTATATTATTTTGAGAGTCTTTAAACAGCATGGTAATTTTCTTAGGTTATGAATTTAGTCCTAATATGATGGGCATCCAAGAGGGAGATAATAAAAACTTTCATATAAAGAGCATTGAATACTATGAGAAGTTTGATTCCTTATGATTGTTTTGAGATATAAAGATGGTGATATTAGAGTCATGCTAGTGATTAATTTTGTTATAAATACTTGTGTTAAAGTTTGTGATTCCCATAGCATGCACGTATGGTGAACCGTTATGTGATGAAGTCAGAGCATGATTTATTTTTTGATTGTCATCCTTTGTGTGGAGGTCGGGAGCGCGCGATGGTTAACTCCTACCAACCTATCCCCTAGGAGCATGCGTGTAGTACTTTGTTTCTATGCCTAATACACTTTTGCAACAAGTGTGTGAGTTCTTTATGACTAATGTTGAGTCCATGGATTATACGCACTCTCACCCTTCCACCATTGCTAGCCTCTCTAGTACCACGCAACTTTTGCCGGTGCATTAAACCCACCATATACCCTTCCTCAAAACAGCCACCATACCTACCTATTATGGCATTTCCCTAGCCATTCCGAGATATATTGTCATGCAACTTCCACCGTTCCGTTTATTATGACACGCACCATCATTGTCATATTGCTTTGCATGATCATGTAGTTGGCATAGTATTTGTGGCAAGGCCACCGTTCATAATTTTTTATACATGTCACTCTTGATCATTGCACATCCCGGTACACCGCCTGAGGCATTCATATAGAGTCATACTTTGTTCTAGTATCGAGTTGTAATTCTTGAGTTGTAGGTAAATAAAAGTGTGATGATCATCATTATTAGAGCATTGCCCAATGTGAGGGAGGATGATGGAAGCTATGATTCCCTCACAAGTTCGGATGAGTCTGCGGACTTTATAAAAAATAAAAGAGGCCAAAGAAGCCCAAATGAAAGAAAAGAGGCCAAAGAATCCCACCAAAAAATTGAGAGAAAAGAGAGAAGGGACAATGTTACTATCCTTTTCCACACTTGTGCTTCAAAGTAGCACCATGTTCTTCATGATAGAGAGTCTCCTATTTTGTCACTTTCATATACTAGAGGGAATTTTTCATTATAGAACTTGGCTTGTATATTCCAATGATGGGCTTCCTCAGATTGCCCTAGGTCTTCGTGAGCAAGCAAGTTGGATGCACACCCACTTAGTTTCTATTTGAGCTTTCATACACGGATAGCTCTAGTGCATCCGTTGCATGGTAATCCCTACTCACTCACACTGATATCTATTGATGAGCATCTCCATAGCATGTTAATATGCCTAGTTGATGTGAGACCTTCTCCTACTTTTTCTCTTCTCCGCAACCACCATACTCTATTCCACCTATAGTGTTATATCCATGGCTCACGCTCATGTATTGCGTGAAAGTTGAAAAGGTTTGAGAATACTAAAGTATGAAACAATTGCTTGGCTAAAACCGGGGTTGTGCATGATGAAACACTTTGTGTGATGAAGATGGAGCATAGCCAGACTATATGATTTTGTAGGGATAACTTTCTTTGGCCATGTTATTTTGAGAAGACATGATTGCTTTATTAGTATTCTTGAAGTATTATTGTTTTTATGTCAATATTAAACTTTTGTTTTGAATATTATGGATCTGAATATTATGCCACAATAAAGAAGATTACATGGATAAATATGTTAGGTAGCATTCCACATCAAAAATTCTATTTTTATCATTTACCTACTCGAGGACGAGCAGGAATTAAGCTTGGGGATGCTTGATACGTCTCCAACGTATCTATAATTTTTTATTGTTCCATGTTATTATATTATCTGTTTTGGATGTTCTATATGCATTAATATGCTACTTTATATTATTTTGGGACTAACCTATTAACCTAGAGCCCAATGTCAGTTTCTATTTTTTCCTTGTTTTTGTGTTTTACAGAAAAGGAATATCAAACGGAGTCCAAACGGAATAAAACTTTTGTGATGGTTTTTCTTGGACCAGAAGACATCCACGGAACTTGGATATGGGGTCGGAAGATGACCGAGGAGGCCACAAGCCTCCTAGGCGTGCCCCAGGGGGCGCACCCTGAGGGCTTGTGGGCCCCTCGGGTGTCCTCCAATCCTAATTCTTGCTCCATAAATACCCAAATATTCCCAAACCACCAGAAGCATCCACCAAAATACTTTTCCGCCGCCGCAAGACTCTGTTCACGTGAGATCCCATCTTGGGACCTTTTCCGGCACCCTGCCAGAGGGGGATTCGATCACCGAGGGCATCTACATCAACCTTGTTGCCCTTTTGATGAAGTGTGAGTAGTTTACCACAGACCTACGGGTCCATAGCTAGTAGCTAGATGGCTTCTTCTCTCTCTGTGATCTTCAATACCATGTTCTCGTCGATGTTCTTGGAGTTCTATCTGATGTAATATTCTTTTGCGGTGTGCTTGTCGAGATCCGATGAATTGTGGATTTATGATCAGATTATCTATGAATATTATTTGAGTCTTTTCTGAACTCTTTTGTGCATGATCAGATATCTTTGTATTTCTCTTCGAACTATCAGTTTGGTTTGGCCAACTATATTGGTTTTTCTTGCACTGGGAGAGGTGCTTAGTTTTGGGTTCAATCTTGTGGTGTCCTCACCCTGTGAGAAAGTAGGGGTAGCGAGGCACGTGTTGTATTGTTGCCATCAAGGGTAAAAAGATGGGGTTTTCATCATATTGCTTGAGTTTATCCCTCTACATCATGTCATCTTACTTAAGGCGTTACTCCGTTCTTATGAACTTAATACTCTAGACGCATGTTGGATAGCGGTCGATGTGTGGAGTAATAGTAGTAGATGCAGAATTGTTTCGGTCTACTTGACGCGGATGTGATGCCTACATTCATGATCATTGCCTTGGATACATAACTTTGCGCTTTTCTATCAATTGCTTGATAGTACTTTGTTTACCCATTGTATGCTTTCTTTCAAGAGAGAAGCCTCTAGTGAAACCTATATATGGCCCCCGGATTTATTTTCCATCATATATTTTCAGATCTATAAACCAAAAACCCCAAAAATATATTGCTGTGATTTATTTAGATTTATTTTATTTTGCCTTTTTATTTATCTTTTATACCTATCTCTATTAGATCTCACTCTTGTTCGAGACCATGAAGAGATTGACAACCCCTTTTTCGCGTTGAGTGCAAGTGTTTGTTAGTTCGTGCAGGTGCATAGATTAGAGACTTGCTTGTGCCTCCTACTGGATTGATACATTGGTTCTTAACTGAGGGACATACTTATCTCTACTTTGTTGCATCACCCTTTCCTATTCAAGGGGAAAAATCAACACAAGCTCAAGAAGTAGCAGAGGCCACTGCTAGCATGTCATCTCTTACTTGAAATTTTATGCGCTTATGATTGCAACAATTAGCAAGCATCCTTAACTACTAAAGTTCATTAAGGTAAAACCCAACCATTGCATTGAGATATATTAGTCCCCCTTTCAATCCCATATGAATCAATTTCTATGTTAGGGAGAAGCTTCTGTCACTCTTGCCCTCCAATGCATAGTCCTATCAACATATAAATAACCTAAGGTGTGATCCACACACGCGCTCATATGATGGGCACCAAAGGACAGCAACATAATCACAAGCAATTTAAACAAATCATAGCAATTCACCAATCACTCATAGGACAACAAAAATCTACTCAAACATCATAGGATGGCAACACATCATTGAATAATAATATGAAACATAAAGCACCATGCTCAAGTAGATGGTACAACGGGTTGCGGGAGAGTGGACGGCTGAATATAGATGAGGGAAGGTGATGGAGGTGTTGATGAAGATGACAGAGTTGTTGGAGTAGATCGCCGTCACATGATGATTGCCCTGGCGGCTTCCGGCGCCACCGGGAGAGAAAGGGAGAGAGCCCCCTCCTTCGTCTTCTTCCTTGGCCTCCCCCCTAGATGGGAGCAGGGAAACCTCTGGTCCTTGGCCTCCATGGCTCCCGAAGGGCAGGAGCCCCTTCGAGATTGGATATCTCTATGTTTCTCTTCTGTTTTTCGTCTGTTTTTGGACCCCTTCACCACTTTTTATATTCCCGGAGATCCGTCTGATTGGGCTGAAATTTTTAGGGGACTTTTATCCATAAATTATCTTTCTTGCCGCGAAAGAAGGGTTGCAACCGGCTTACGAGGGAGTCACAAGGTAACACGACATGGCCTACCCCCTGGCCACGCCCAGTTGCCTTGTGGCCACCTCGGGCACTGTCTTGTGTTGATTCTTCTTTCCAAAAATCACCTATATCCCAAAATAAATGTCCGTAAAATTTTATCGCTTTGGACTTCATTCGATATGGATTTTCTGTGAAACAAAAAACATGCAAAAAAAAGGAACTAACACTGGGCACTGGATCAATATGTTAATCCCAAAATAATATAGAATGTTTCCAAAAGTATATGAAAATTGTAGAATATATTGGCATGAAACAATTAAAAATTATAGATACGACGGAGACGTATCAATCAGCACTTATCTCTACCCAATATTGTCGTGCAGACTCATGGTGCGACGTTGGGTAGATATATCAAGCGTCATCGCTTTGGTCATCATCATATCTTCCTCCTATGAGCCGGAGCCAGTCAAATGTTGGGATCAGGGGGTTGGTCCAATTGAAGTACCTCAAGCAATTCTTCCATGCCATGAATAGGGACTTCATCGTGGAACTTGTGTCGCCGTGCCCGTGGATTGCCGCAAGTGAAGCACAAGGTCTTCGCCTTGCGGTACACCCTCATTGCCTGCATCTTCTCAGACAACTTGCACGATTCATCCGATGTTGCTGGAGACTTGTGCTTCTCCGAGGACAAGCAACTTTTGGAGGACACACACGATGATTGCTTGAGTGCGTCGGATAGTGTGTCATTCTCTGACTCCACTTCCTGCCAGAGAGCCAAATAACTAGCAGCGTCCATATCCTCAGAACAACAGCGGTACGAATCTCTGGACATAACCCTATATAGCGTACTACAAACAAACCTCATGTGTGTTGGGATCAGTTAACAAAATTTGGTGGCGCGGAACCTCAAATTCGACTTAAGAGTAAGATTTGTCTCACATAAATTATGTGTATATCCTTGCCCCCACCTAGACTAAACTTCCTCGCACAACTCTTCCTTGTTTAGGAATTGTTTGCATTTCTGAACCGTCTTCAGCCAAAGTGCAGCATTGCCCACAAAATTCAGAGGCGATCTTCATGTGGTCTGAGACCGTAAAGATCTCAAAACATAACTCACAATTTTCAATCCAGACCTAGTAATCCTCCGTATCAAACTTAGGAAAGTCCATCTTCGGAGTACCACCAAAGTGTGAACGATGCGTGTGACCGTGGGAGCAACACTCATCATACTGAGACTCATAATCAAACAACTTTGGCTCATGATTGGATAGATCGTAGGTCGGAGGCAGATCGATGGATCTGGGGTCCTTCAGAAGTAGCCCCGTTGGTAGGTGGTGCCCGCCTTGCCCATGGGGCCGATCTGCGCCACCCAAACGGACCTCGATGGTTGGAGGAGACGTGCTAGTGCAAGCCGGGTCACTGGGTCGAGGTGTGGGAGCCTCTAGTGCCCCGAGGCATGCTGCTGCATCCTTCGCGTGGAGTTGTAGCCGCGAAACCGAGGTGGTAAAGGTATTGGTCACAGTACCCATCATTATCTCCTCCGCGTGCGCCGGCAGCACCGCCGACACTGGGATGCGGTGCGGGTAAGGTGCTAGCCGTGGGGGAGCTTAACGTCCGGCCATGGCAGCGGCTAGCGGTAATGCCAGTGCTAGTGTGCGCGGTGCACCGGGATGTAAATCCGGTTCCGTGGCCGACGACCCTTGGCCGCACGCGGCTCCATCTCAGAGGCTTTTGACAGCGCGGCGGCGGCGTGTGGGATGAGCTTGTCCTTGCCCTTGCCCTTGCCTTAGAAACCCATGGCGAGATGGCACCGGCATCAAGCTTGCCCTTGCCGAAGAAACCCATGACGAGCTAGGGTTTTGCTGTCGCCGCCAAGGGAGGGAGTGTGGCCAGATTTGGACAAGGAGAAGTGGATGAGGC
>NC_041388.1:315785311-315792492 GCF_002162155.2 Triticum dicoccoides | reverse complement strand
AAGGACGAGGACCCAGATGCTTCCACATGCTGTCACGCGGGACCGAGTTAGATGGCCGCATTGACTACAGCCGTGGGTGATGGTTGGGCGGCCGACAAGTGGGGCTGCGACGAACACCAAACAAACGCGCGACACGTCTGTCTCGTGTACAAATATGGGCTGAAAATGCATCCAGACAAACACCAAATGGACGCGTTTTGGGTTTGGGTCATGTTGGGCTGGTGTTTTCGTTCATTCAGACGCAAACGGACACACGTGCGAACCATTTGAGTAGTTGAACACGGGAAACAAAAGTCCCAACTCAAAGCTTTGGGAGTTGGTCCAATTCGGGCTCTGGTATATCTATTCAGTCTCCAGACCTTATTTTATAGTTAGATTCACCTCTGAACATGGGGCTTCTCAGCGATTTGAGATCCTGGGCCGTCCGATCTGCGTCTTGATTCATTTCTGACCGTCTGATCTTCCCTTGGGTGATTCCTGGCCGTTGTTTTACTGGAAACCCATCCCACAAGCAGGAGGAAGCTAGCAAACAAGTAATAATACAGAATAAATTGTACATCTACCAAATTACATCCTCCGTTTCTAAATATTTATCCTTTTAGAGATTTCAAATAAACTACCGCGTACAGATGTATATAGACACATTTGAGTATAGGTTCACTCATTTTGCTCCGTATGTATTCACTTGTTGAAATCTCTAGAAAGACAAATAACTTGTTGAAATCTCTAGAAAGACAAATATTTAGGAACAAAGGGAGTATGTGCCAAGTCATATTAGTGGTGAACACGCACTGTTGAACGGCACACTAGCAAAAGAAGAAACATAAGGGGGGTTCAAGCAACTTCATTTGCTACATGTAACATTCTAAACACAAACAATCTTTCCCTGGGAATCCCAGACACAATTAGGGAAGTCTCTTAGATTTACAGGCAAACAGAATGTCAGTCCAAGTAAGAATACCATATGTAATGTACACCACGCCTCCTAAACCGAATCCATCCTTGTCTACTAAACTGACAGCGCCAGAGACAGCCTGTGAACAACAACCCCCCACAACATGCTTTTGCTGTACAAAATTGCCATATAAATCAGCAAGCTGTCGCCTCAGAGCCGCTGTCCCTGGCACGAACCGCCAATAGACATGCTTGCATTTCTTTTCTTTTCTTTGGGGCTCCAGCATTCTGCTATCCAACCCCAAATGTCAACACAGCCATCTCCAGGGAATTACAACAAAATTTATCTAACCTGGCTCTAAATTGCTAATTTGTTATCTCATGAAGCAGTTGAGCCAGCCGAAAGTGGTCCGTCTCTCAGCTGCTGTAGACAAAGTTGGAGTTGCTTTTGTATCATCTCAGCAACCATTCGCAGCCTTCCTTGGCCCGGTTCTGCAACAGCAGGGGTCCCATTCACAGTCTCCACTGCCCTCGCCACCTTCTGCTTACATCTTTCCCAATCTTCAGACTGCTGCCAGCAAGCTCTCCCACCATGGCTCCCATTTATTGCAAGGAATGATATATGGCTGTTGTCTCCAAAAGAATACCTCAGTCTCACGGATACACAATACGGAAGCCAGGCAGCTCCACCAGCTACGTTCATGTGAGGAATGAGCGCATGGTCAAGTACAAATGTGAGAGCAAACTCTACTGAACTGTGGGCTCTATCATGATGAATATTGCTCTTAGCTAAAGAGCTTTCTGTTCTATCATCTGAAGCTGATCCTGAGTGATTTTCCAAACAAAGCTCAATGCGAGCCCTCTGAGCAGTTGCAATGTCACCATGAGCCTGGGAAAACCCTTTCTTCCAAGTAATCAGCTTCAAAAATTCTCTCAGCACCGATATAGGTAATGTAAGCAAAGTGATAAAAGAAGCAACTCTTGAAGCATCATATGGTTCAGAGGCAACACGCCTGCTGAAATAATCGCATATCTCGTTGATCTCGGCAGATGTCAGCTCCTCCTGAGCATTGCTCTGAGCTTGCTGTTGCTGTTGCTGGTGGTGAAACCGCTTAACACTCAGAACTTGTAGAAGCAGTTGAACCCGATGGACGCTAACTGCAAATACATAACCTCTACAAGAAGACGACGGAAAATAATGTATCAGAAATATAAATTGTCAAACTTCAAACTGAAAAGAAAGCAAAGAAAGAAGCATTTTCAGTAAATGATCAGTTTCCTTTGTAATTCTAGCCTATTCTCAAAGAATTATGGGTTGATGCAGAAAATAAATAATACATCAGTACAATACCTATATTCAGTAAATATATAAAGTATTTGGACGTAAACAAAAATAGCATATCAGCAATTTAATGCATGGTGAGAAATTAAGGATGACGCATGTAATGTAATGTAGAGTAATATTTTAAGATCCTGCATAAACAGAATATAACTAGGAAAGGGCACTATTATCCAATGATAATAAGGGAAAACTCAATATGTTAGATTGCACATAGAAATTTCCCATTACTAATATTCCATATGGAAGAGCGAACAACAATGATTTACGGAATGAGAATCTGATAATAGACTTCAGTTTCTCAACGAAACAATACATTATTTTATTTTATAATTTATTTTTATTATTATCATCATTGTCATAATAAGTCTTACCCCACATAGAACCGCAGTGCAGGCTGCTCTTGATCCAAATTCAAAAGAGCCCCTTCGTTGTCCTTCAAAATTGACCCCAATATCTCTTTCAGAAGTTCAGGCAACTGTGCAAACAACCATAGAACTCCAAGGTACTTAAGAATCCCTCTTAACACCTTCTTGAGAGCTGCCAACGGAACCCAACCACCACCGTAGCCACCATCATCCCCAAGCCCAATGAAGGCTGTGTTTAGTTCTCCTTTCATATGAACAGGAAGGCCAGTTCCAGGTGTTAGTCGCACAGAGGCTCCACCAATCCCTGAAGCAAGACCTGAAGAAGACAACATGGCATTTCCTGCTCGACTCAAACTAGCTGCTACATGGTTGGCAACACTAGAAGTTGGCCTGGACATAGCAACACCAGGGGTGGCATTTAAACGGTTTGCAACAGGAGCAGATTGTGGAGCTCCAGCACTAGTATTTAAGTGTGGACCAGGCTGTGTAGCATTCATGAAAGCAGGTTCAAGAGCATTTAGACCTTGAGCAACATGCTCCATTATGAAAGGTCTAAATTGTGGACATGGCAATGACCCGCCAACTGAAGGCCCACCCTTAGGAGGGGTTGCGGGCTGTAGCCAAACCTGATCCCCGGCGAAGCAACGCATGTCAACAGAAAACTTCTTGCGATATATAATGCGTATCCAGTATGGGCCCCGAAGCACGACGGAAACATCAAAAGGCAGCAATGAACTAGGAACAAGTCCAGGTCCACCCCGTCCAGCAGCGGAGAGCATGGCAGCAGTATGAAGAGTATGACCACCCAAATGTGCCGTAGCATTTGATGGGGCAGATGCATGATGCATAGTTGTTGCTGATGAACCATTTGCTAGTGGCCCCTGGGAGGGGACATTATTAGTTTGCTTTGGCATTGAGCTGTACCCAGTCGAAACTGTTACAGGCATCCGTGCAGGACGAATTGCACCCCCAAGAGCAAGTAAAGGTCCTGCTGTTAGCCGAATACAATCCAAGAAGGATGCAACCTCACCACCATTCACGAAATCCTCCAAAAACTGCATTTAATGAACATGATAACAAGATCAATTAAAGAAACAGAATGGCCGATGCCTAGAGGTCAAACTGGAACAGCTCATTTGACAGTACAGAAAGAACATGTCGAATAAATAAATTAAGTACTGCTATCCTTGAAACTTTCATAATAAGTTACACCTGTACACAATTGCCAAAAGGCAAAGAAAGATGAAATGTAGAAGAAATTATTTTCAACAGGAAATTGAACTGAAAAGGAGAATGCACACAATTCATAGAGAATTGAGTTGTCAACCTGTGAAATACGAAATGCAATTTAGTCCGACAGAAAAATATCACGTTGTTGTGTTCTGATTCATTAGGAACCAAGAGGATAAACGATGCACTACAAGAAACATGTAGAAATGTAGGCACTAGGAAGTGGGAACTTGTTTTGCTTTCAAGACGGCCGCCGGAAATAATTTTGCCATTTTTTCTTGATCCATACGTAATTATATTATTATTATTATTATTACTATTACTACTTATAAACATATGAGTTACAAAAATATTAGTACACATGTTAAAAGATTTATACATCATTTACTTGTATTCATCTCATGTACTCCCTCCGTTTCTAAATATAAGCCCTTTTAATAAAGATTCCAATATGAACTACATACGGATGTGTATAGACGTATTTCAGAGTGTAGATTCACTCATTTTGCTTTGTATGTAGTCCATATTGAAATCTCTAAAAAGTCTTATATTTAGGAACCGAGGGAGTATGTTGTTTCCAAACATAGAGTAAGGATGAGTTAAAAAGCACTAGTTGTAAACTTTGACATGTTGAAAGATTCATATCATTTGCTTGTACTCATCTCAAGTATGCTCTTTCAAAACATAGAGTAAGCATGAACGGACCTTTGTGTGTGGCCAAAGCTGGTCAGGAGAAACATGCATTGTGCAACCTTCCTTAGCAGTTTCCCATTCGACAACAAAGTGAACCATTGGCATATGGCCATAGCTGAACCAAAAGCTCATTAGGCCAACAGCTTCAATCCTGAATGGCTTTCCCATATGTTCAGATAGCCTGTCAGCATCACTATGGCCTTTATTAACAGACTGTGATTTCATCCCCACAGATATATGGTTGTCATCTAGCTTATCATCAAGTTTTACACCGATCAATCTCCTCATTCCACGAGCAAATACCCGTGCATTGGCAAGCCGTTGTAAATCTGACACAAGCCTCTTAACACTATCTGCCTCAACAGTGCTATAAGTTAAAACAACACCATCCACGTCAAAAGAGATGTGTGAATCCATCTCAGATGTGTTAGCTATGCGTACACCAACACCCCACGGTGTTGAGGTGCTTCCTCCATTGAGCTCCCAAAGTTCCTTGAAATGTGGATCATTTATCCTAACGTCCCATGACATGCTTCCAGCCTTTCCAAGGCGTAAGCATATGTGTTTCCAAGAATCATCTTGAGCAAACGGTAACCTGAACCAAATATTCGAGGATGGTGATCGCATGCCCACTTCTTCGACATATGGAATGGCACTAGAATACATCTGGGCAGTTAGTTGAGCATGCTTGATGCATAGCGAACAGTGCCTTATTACATGTAGTAGCACTGAAGCATACACAGTTGCTGGAACACAATTATTTCTTTCGGCAAGAATATTATTTCCATGGGTGAGGCTGGTTCCTGATTGTGAACTAGAAGAGTATGCCTGCAAAGGAAGGGAACTCTGCGCCGATTCTGATATTTTTCTTCGCTTACTTGGCTCACTGGATTTCAGTCCTTGCAGTGAAGGGAGATCTAGCAGGAAATCTGAAAGAGAGCGCTTTCTAGGTGCACAATCAGCGCCTAAGGTGATGGCCTTCCCTAATCCTGTCAATTGCACAAGATAAACACATTTGTAATGGTAATGCAACCTTGTCTAATTTAACAGACAAAATAATCGTAAATACAGGAAATGAGCCTAGATCAGCTGGTGGGAAGTGTGGGTACTGGGTAGTACTCCATCCGTAACGAAATATAAGAGCATTTAGATCACTACTCTAGTGATCTAAACGCTCTTATACTTCTTTACAGAGGGAGTACTAGTCATAGTTAAAAAAGGCATGCCTAGCGCTTAATTGCGCATAAGCATACACTTTGGTCAGAAAAGTGCAAGGCAGTGGCAAAAGGCCGTGAAGCTTATCCAGGGGGTGTATTTTATTTGCATTCACACCTTTTAGAAAGAGCCGCTAAACGAAGGAAGAACGCCTAGCGCTTTTTTAACCATGGTACTAGACTACTAGTACACCCCCATCACCCAGGTTTCAGTCCTCTTCAACTCAAATTTGGGTGCTTATTTCCCTATCGATGAAAGTAACCTAGTTCCTCCTAGGTGATCTAGCAAAAAAAAACCTTTGCATAAATACCTTCAATGGCAGGTGAAGATCGAACCAAATGAGCAGGCAACGTGCTTGAAGGGGCGAGTTGAAATGGTTTATTTCCATCTGCAATACCATGCTCACTTGGAGAGCTCAATGAACTCAGGTCATGATTAGATTTAGAGTTTGACAACTTGATAGCAGATGAATTTCTTACAGGGTTAGAGGACAAAAAGGCGTTTGTACTCTGTAAATGGCTCAAACTATTTTGGAAATAGCTGTTCACACCGACACCAGGACAAACTATTGAGGTATTATTAGCTTGGGCATGAGACAAGGCCCCATCCTGCATCTGTGAAATAGTTCTGGTGCTTGCGCCTTGAGGACCAAGTGAAAGAGAGCGCACAGGAGAAGCAGAAGGCAAACTAGAACCATGTTCACATTCGAAGGTCTCATCAACAATAGATGAAAACGATGGTGAACAAGCAGGCAGCAGTGGAAGAGGATCAACACTATTCTGAATGAGAAGTTGATTGTCCATCATGTCATCACAGTTCTCTATACTTTGTAGGGAATGCAGTTTGGCATCAAAAGGATTTGAATTCTTCTCATATTTTATTTTTTCCATCTGCCCAACATCAATCTTGTTTACCCTCATGGCTTCTTTGGCACCTATATTTGCATTAAGCTTATTGCTTGCGTCAGACTGTGTTTCAAGCAAATGAAAAACAGGCCTGAAATCCTTATCAAGTTGCATCAACAGATAATAGGCATTTGCGCATTGCGGAAATCCCATAACCATCAGATCTGAACCATGTAATATGGCCTCTGGAATCTTTAGAGTACCCTGAGACTGCTCATAAACCTGGAATAAAAACAACAGAATTTGATCACTTAATATCTGGAGCAAAGAAATTTGCGTATTCACGCACTTATACAGGTCATATATAAGAGAATGCCAATTGTATTAATACAGCCAGAGGACTTATCAGCAGAACACACAGCAGCTGTTTAAGGATGTAAATACTAAATAGTGATCTCAAACAAGTTACATGCCCTGGAGGTTATTTGCCATTAATACAGTTATCCTTGATTCAAAATCCCAGACAAAAGATGCTGCTTCGGCAGACCTGATCATGGGAGTCCATGGGCCCAGCTTAAAGCAGCCCCCCCCACCCCC
>NC_041388.1:315763908-315785267 GCF_002162155.2 Triticum dicoccoides | reverse complement strand
AAAATGAGTATATGGTAAATATAAATAATGTTCTGTTTGGCTTTGGCCTGGCCCGCTGATAGTTCAAGGCTACGATGTCTAATACAAAACCACACGCATTGTTCTTGGCCTCAAACATTTCTAATACAAAATCACACGAGTTGCTCAACAGAAAACAGCTGGTGGGAGGAGCTGGATAGATTGAAAGGTGGGCGCTTAGGCACCATCGCAGGAAGATGTGGCAAGGGCTGGAGAACCCTGGCCGCATGTGTCAGTACAAGAGGGCAACGAGAAGTAGATAATACTTCTATTTTCTTCAGGAAATAGGCACGTCAAACTCCCTAGACCTTGCTAATATGCTACTACGCTTTCCTTCCAGATGCTGCCAGACTGGAGTCCACTTTCTTGCTGCTTAGTGACTGAGAATGGTATCCCGATGTCTAATACAAAACCACACGCATTGTTCTTGGCCTCAAACATTTCTAATACAAAATCACACGAGTTGCTCAACAGAAAACAGCTGGTGGGAGGAGCTGGATAGATTGAAAGGTGGGCGCTTAGGCACCATCGCAGGAAGATGTGGCAAGGGCTGGAGAACCCTGGCCGCATGTGTCAGTACAAGAGGGCAACGAGAAGTAGATAATACTTCTATTTTCTTCAGGAAATAGGCAACGTCAAACTCCCTAGACCTTGCTAATATGCTACTACGCTTTCCTTCCAGATGCTGCCAGACTGGAGTCCACTTTCTTGCTGCTTAGTGACTGAGAATGGTATCCGGAGTCTACAACATTAACAGTACAGCAAAGATAAACTACCCCCCTTCTGGTTTGTAAGGCCTGTGCGTATCTCTAGATCGTCAATTTGATAAACTTAATATGGGTTATACACCATTAGAAACTCATTCGACTACAAATTTTATGATATACTTTTTCTGGCATATAACTTGTATTACATTGATCAAATTAGCAACCTAAAAATACACGCAGGCCTTAAAACTGCAAGAGAGGTGGTATATTGTAGTAATTATGTACACACATTTATGATTTAGTGCACTTTACACATATGTTTTTCTATAACATAAGAGATAAGACTAACCCTGCGAGAGGGAATGGGGAGAAGTGGAAATCTGTGGGACCAGAGGAATATGCTTGAACCAGAAAACATCGAATGTACCCAATTGATATTCCATACAAAGTCGTTTCTTTTGTGAACTCTATACGAATACATAATTACAGAATGTACCACAGCCCCACATATGATACATACTCCCTCCGTTCCAGAATATAAGGTGTATCGATTTTCATGCAAGTCAAACTTGTGTATGTTTGACCAAGATTATAGAATAAAATATTGACATTTACAAATAAATAAAATATGAAAATACTTTTCGTTATGGGTCTAATGATACAAATTTGGTACTGTGGATATTGGTATTTTTTCTATTAACTTGGTCAAACATGCACACATGTTTTGACTTTTGAAAAAACTAATACACCTTATTATTTTGGAACGGAGGGAGTATTATTTAAGTATTTTCATGACAAATCAACTCATGATTCTGATATTTTCACATGGCCCTTTTCTAGTGATGTAGTTGGTTAAAGTGGCAAAAGTGTAACTGCACGCATCCCACAGTAATGTTCTCTTAGATAAGAGGGATTATAATACTGCACCTGCTAATAAGATTCAGAAATAAAGACATCACGATATTATTAAGACAGTTGGCAACCTTGAGGCCAAAAAAACTTCCAGTAGATACAAGCAGATGGAGGATGCTCCTAGTCCTTAAGCTTGAGAAAACCTCAGTCGCTGTGTTACTGCCTTTGTTTAGAGCTTCTTCCCAATCCACCAGAGCGGAAGGAGGTAAGATATTCTTTGGTGATTGTAGGATGAAACGACCACTCCTATTAAAGAGAGAAATGAGTTGCAGTACTATGAAACTGAAAAAGACCAGACTAGAATACATCACAAGGCATAAGCATAAATATCTAGCCTTCATCTGATCATGCTTCAAGCTAAGACAGTATGGCTATAATAGATTCCGGCACTGTAGGGACAATGTCCATAAAAAATTTCTCAGAAGCAGTAGCTTTCGATTCTTGAGTGATGCACAGCACAATACTTACTTGAACAACATTTTGTAGCACTTGTTTATGAGTGGGGAAGTGAACACATGGATCTAAGGAAACAAGTGAAAAACGAAAAATAATCAAGCCATCACCAACCAGTTTAACTTTCTAGAATCAGTCCTACCACTAAGAAAAACGCTGTGGTTGCAGGGCGATCAGCAGTAGAAATGCAATCAATGCTATAATCGGTAACTTGATTAGACTGTCTACCATGATACATCACAAGCATATGCATGGATCGGTACGAGTCGGAAGATTGAGGACAGGCACTGGCACTTGCTTGGTACTGGGTTTTTTTTTTTTTGTTACTGTTGTTGCTGAATGAAAATGATGCCTGCCCTCTTTTGTAAAATGGAGCCAGTCCTACAGCCTATTCTAACAAAAGGAAACTAACCCTGTCTTATTCTACAGCAAGTAAACACAACTAATGCTGATCTTAATAAAATTATCGTGTGCCTGGCTTGATAGTTTTTGTGTGCCTCGTGGTGGATGCCCACAACCGTGACAGATGAACAATGTGAACTCAGCAATATTATAGGTATAACAGTGTGATCCTAAGCTAAAAAAATGAGGCAAACAAAGAACCTAATGGGTTGTGGAATTACAAGTGAAAAGATTATTTTCTAAGCAAGAGGGGCTGAAGTTGAACACTAGTCACTAGGTCTACATCCAATAAGTGAGTGCTGACAAACCTGATATTTACTCCAAGAACAATATATGCTTGACCATATGCTCGCACTTGAAGCACTTCATTTCCACAAAAATCTGCAAAGCTCGCTTTCTCTGTCTTCTGCACTTATCAGCATATTAGGCACTATAAATGTCAGCAAAGAACCAATATATTCTTATAGTAAGTAAAGCTTTGGAAATACAGGAATGTTTAGCTTCAAGATCTGAAGAGTCAAGACAATACCCACAAGGTAACATATTAGCACATACCGCATATAGTACAACCAAAGGGTATGACTTTCAACAACAATGAAAAATGACCATGTCTACAAGTTCCCCAACAAGCAACATGGGAACCATAACGCATTTTCACCGATGGTACGAAAAACTAACAGTCCACATAATATTGTTTAATAATGGGACTGTACTACCCGAGTTTAGGGAAGCTCTATTTTTTACAAATGGTACAAGAAAACCCGGGTGTGGTCTTAAATGAGCATGGGCCAGGTCGCCACCCACTCACCCCCATGGTGGCGCACCATATCTTGATCTGGATATGGTGATAAGTGAGCAAGGATCAGGTCGTCACATCCTTAATGGCGTGCTACATCGACGCATGGGTGTAATGAAAAGTGAGCAAGGGTTTTTGCATTTGACTCGACGAGTGCAAAGAGTAAGGAAGCTAGCCGAGCCAAGTAGAATCCACTTAGGTAGCTGGAACATAGGGTCCCTGACGGGTAAGTTACAGGAGTTAGTTGATAAGATGAGGAGAGGTGTTGATATCATATTCCAAGAAACCAAATGGAAGGGACAGAAGGTGAAGGAGGTGGAGGATACCGGCTTCAAGCTGTGGTACATGGGGCAACTGCAAACAAAAATGGAGTGGGCATCTTGATCTACAAGAACCTCAAGCATGGAGTGGTAGACGTCAAGAGGCAAGGGGGGCAGATTATCCTAGTCAAGCTAGTCGCCGGGGACTTACTTCCCAATATTATCAACACGTATGCCTCGCAAGTAGGCCACAATGAGAGAGTACCAAAAGGGAGTTCTGGGAAGGCCTGGAGGACTTGATTAGGAGTGTATCTATTGGGGAGAAGCTCTTCATAGGAGATCTTAATGGTCATGTGGGTACATCTAACACAGGTTTTGAAGGGGTACATGGGGGCTTTGGTTATAGCAGCAGGAATCAAGGAGAGAATGTCTTGATTTTTGCCTACAACATGATTGTAGCTAACACCCTCTTTAAAAAAAGAGAATTCCACCTAGTGACTTTTAGTAGTGGTCAACACTCTAGCCAGATTGATTTCGTCCTCTCAAGAAGATAAGACAGGCATGCTTGCATAGATTGTAAGGTGATACTTGGAGAGAGTGTTGTCCCTCAACATAAGCTTGTGAGGGCTGACTTCAGCTTCCGGATAGTGTCCATCGTGATAATCACGTCAAAGTCACTAGAACAAAGTGGTGGAAGCTCAAGGGGGAAGCACCTTAGGCTTTCAAGGAGAGGGTTATTAGGGAGGGCTCTTGGGAGGAAGGAGGTGATGCAAACAATATGTGGATGCAGATGGCGATTTACGTTCGGAAGGTGGCTTTAGAGGAGTTTGGAGTGACCAGGGGAAGTAGAAGAGAAGCTAAAGATACTTGGGGCCAGTTCTTTTAGGGCTTATGGCTGGCTGTGGAAATTAGCTGCTCCCTCCCCATCTTATTCTATAAGCCCAATCTAAATTTTTTATTTTAGAAGTCTATTAATTAAGTGTTAACTAGTAGGCTTCTAAAATAAAATTTTAGGTTGGGCTTCTAGAATAAGCTGGGGAGGGGGCAGCTTGAGCTTATTTCCACAGCCAGCCATATAAGCCTCAAATGAATTGGCCCTTAGTGGTGGAACAATGATGTTCAGAAGGCTATTAATGAGAAGAACGATTATTTGAGACACCTACACCTGGATAGGAGTGAAAACAACATTGAGAAGTACAAAGTGGCAAAGAAGACTGCAAAGCGAGCTACGAGTGAAGCGAGGGGACGGCCTATGAGAACCTCTACCAACGTTTAAACACGAGGGAAGGCGAAAGAGACATCTATAAGACGGCCAAGATTCGAGAGAGGAAGACAAAGGATGTCAACCAAGGCAAATGCATGAAGGATGGAGCAGATTGACGTCCGGTGAAGGGCGAGGAGATCAAGAATAGATAGCGAGAGTACTTCAAAAAACTGTTCGATGGAGAGAATAAGGGCTCTGCCATTGAGATGGATGACTCCTTTGATGACAACAACGGACATTTTGTCTAAAGAATCTAAGAGTCAGAGGTCAGGGAGACATTAAAAAGGATGAAAGGAGGCAAGGCCATGGTCCTTGATTGTATCCCCATTCAGGTGTGGAGATGCCTTGGAGACGTAGCGACAGTATGGCCAACTAAGCTTTTCAACCTCATTTTTCAGCCAACAAGATGCCCAAGGAATGGAAGCGGTGTACATATTAGTACCAGTCTTCAAGAATAAGGGGGATGTTCAAGGTTGTACTAATTACCATGGAATTAAGCTGATGAGCCATACAGTGAAGCTATGGGAGTCATTGAACATTGATTAAGAAGAATGGCAAGTGTGACCAAAAATCAGTTTGGTTTCATGCCCGGGAGGTTGAACATGGAAGCTATTTTCTTGGTAGTTGGTACGACAACTTATAGAGAGAAACGGGGAGCAAAAGGACCTGCATATGGTGTTCATTGGCTTGGAGAAGGCCTATGATAAGATACCATGGAATGTCATGTTGTGGGCCTTGGAGAAACACAAAGTCGCAACAAAGGATATTACCCTCATCAAGGACATGTATGATAATGTTGTCACAAGTATTCAAAAAAGTGATGGCGACGATGATGACTTTCCAATTAAAATAGGCCTGCACCAAGGATCAACTTTGAGCCCTTATCTTTTTGCTTTGGTGATGGATGAGGTCACAAGGGATATACAAGGAGATATCCCCTGGTGTATGCTCTTTGCGGACGATGTGGTGCTAGTCAACGATAGTAGGACGGGGGTTAATAGAATGTTACAGTTGTGGAGACAGACTTTAGAATCAAAAAGTTTTATGCTTGGTAGACTAAAACTGAGTATATGAGGTGTGGTTTCAATACTACTAGGCACGCGAAGGAGGTTAGCCTTGATGGGCAGGTGGTGCCTCTGAAAGACACCTTTCCGGTATTTGGGATCAATGCTGCAGAAGGATGGTGATATTCATGAAGATGTGGGCCATCGAATCAAAGCCGGATGGATGAAGTAGTGCCAAGCTTCTGGCGTCATCTATGACAAGAGACTGACACAAAAGCTAAAAGGCAGGTTCTATAGGACTGTGATTCGACCTGCAATGTTATATGGCGCAGAATGTTGGACAACTAAAAGGCGACATGTCCAATAGTTAGGTGTAGCAGAGATGTGCATGCTGAGATGGATATGTGGCCCCACAAAAAAGGATCAGATCTGAAATGATGATATACATGATAAAGTTGGGGTAGCACCAATTGAAGAGAAGTTTGTCCAACATCGTCTGAGATGGTTTGGGCATATACAATGCAGACCTCCAGAAGCGCCGGTGCATAGCCGAAGGATAATGTCTGCTGATAATGAGTAGACCAAACTTAACATGGGAGGAGTCCATAAAGAGAGACCTGAAGGACTGGAATATCACCAATGAACTAGCCATGGACAGGGGTGTGTGGAAATTAGCTATCCACATGCCAGAACCATGACTAGATTTCGAGATCTTATGGGTTTCAACTCAACCTAGCCCAACTTGTTTGCGATTTAAACACTTTGTTGTTGGTGGTGATGGTGGTGGTGGTGTGCGATTGAAACACTTTCTGGTATTAACATAATAACATTCAGTATAGTATCATGTGTCATAGAAAACACAAAGGTACATAAACATAATGGTTTGTATCATTACCTTATGTGGTGCCTTTGCTACACCAACGTCCCGCTTCAGGACAACATCTTTGGGTGACTGAGAAATTTGCACATTTTTGCACAATTGTCTCTGAATGTCAAGAAGACGTGTGTGCCTATTGCAAGCAATTGCTTTTAAAATGAGTTTCTCAACATCAATGCAGGACAGATCAAGAGAAAGATTAGCTTCTTTATCTGTCAAAGGATCAAGTATAAATGAGCTATGCTGGCATTTTATCTGCATGTCTTGCCCTGCCTCAATTTTGATAAATGGGGATAAATCAGATTCTGCTGGGCCACTGTTTTTGCCATCCAACCAGTAATTCAATTTCAACACAGGTAACCTAAAACCACTTGAATCAAATTCCCCATCTTGACCAAGCTGCATTACAGCAGCATTTCCAGTTTGACCTGTGGTGCTGTCTGAGATACGTTCAGAACTTATTGCTTCCTTCCACCTTCCGTGTCGAAGAACATTAGCCTGCCTAATGATAGTGTCCATAGCAAGTGAAATGCTTAACTCGTGAAGTATAGCATACAGCACAGAAAAGGGATTCTCAGAAACTGCCATTCTTCTTTCTATATCATCACCAAGAGCAAATCTCCTAATTTCTCCCAGCTTAATAGGGCCATTCTTCTCACCAACAAGCAACTCCATGTGCAGTATCCTCCATAAATCTAGGTTACCACGGTAACCTAACGTAAGAAGAACTTTAAATTCTCCATCCACACGAAAAACAGCTACCCCATCAGTTACTGAAATGCTAGATACTTCTTTGGGTCTTGGAGTCACAAGTACTTTGTAGCGCACACTGGTGTCCAACTTCTGCAAAGCATGTTTTTCTTCATCTGGAGAAAGTTTATTTTGGCTCCCTATATCTTCTATACATCTTGGTAACCTCTGATAACTGCCTGTAAGCATAACCTCTAAAGCAGAAGGAACATCAAATGTAGGAGCTCGTGCTTGCTGCAACCCCTCATGCATGAAGAACAGTGAGTCAGCTGTTTGGGTGAAGCATGTTTCATGGCTAGAAAGGGTCGATCCAAGTTGCTGACAGTACTGAACCAACGGAACCTGCATAGATTACAAGTAACCATCTCAAATGCAAAGATTAGAAGTAAAGAAGAAAAGAAGTGCAACACAAAGTTTCCAAGACAACGATTTCATGGTCTAGTGCCAACCAATAGGTAGAACGATGAAAACCCCACTTTAGTTTAGGATGATACTGATAAAAAACTGCAGAGATTTCAGGATGGAATGTATGGGCTGTTCAATCAAACTTAATGATTTCATGTTCAAAGTCAATTGTGCAAGGGCACAACAAAAACAGAAGTTTGTTGTGAATAGTACTACATGAGCTTTTATTTTGATTATTCAGTTTTACTCTATTGTCTGTAAGTAATTTCTATTTCTCCCTCTCGTAGCGAAGACTGAATTTGAGCTTGACTACATGGATATTCTAAACTAGGGGCTAGAGTTAATATGTATGTATGCCAGAAGTTACATGTTGATTTGCTGTCCATATGAAACACCCCCACAACCACCCCCCCAAAATGACAATGGAGCACATTTCAATAACGTAATGCGTATGCAAAAGGTCGTCTCCCAACTGGATATCTATGGATGTTTAGGGGGGAGGGGTAAATGGACTTGCTCCTATTTGAACTTGAATCCAACAAAAGAACCAACAAACCTATTTTCGCAGAATAGACTGAGGTTGCTGGACGAATAAAGCAAGAAGAAATAGGCGACCAAATGAAGTGCCAATTTGCCCCAACTATGGTAGCAATGTGAGGATACCAACGAAACAGCCCCTAAATTCAGAAGTTTATACCTATTTAATTGACCGCATTTCACTACACTCCTGTGGCAATAAGGGTACTGTCTAGGGCAAGCAGAAAACGGCCTAATCTCAATCAACACCGACCTGCTGACACCACTTGGCGAGCACATGGAGGCGGAGCATGCGCTGGCGGGTGCGGGCGATGAATTTGAGGAGGTCAATCTTCTTCTCGGAGTCCGACCGCTGCCGCCCGCCATAGGCGCCCTTCCAGTCGGACTCGGCCTGCGACTTCTCCACGAGGTCCCGCAGCGCCAGGTACGACTCCTCCGCCGCCCGCCGCACAACGGACCCCAGCTCCACCGTCTGCTGCCCCAGCTCCCCCGCCATCGACGCGGCTAGGGTTTCCGCCTCAGCTTAAGCTCCCGCGGCAACGGTCTTGGGAGGAAATCGAGGCCACCGCTGCGGGACGGCGAGGAGGAGGGGGGGCCGCTTCGGGGTAGGTGGCCGGGCAATACCGCCGGCGACGAATCGGCGGCGGCGGCCCGCGTGGGGTGGGATCGGAGCTTTTCGCTTCAGCGCTGGGTCGGGCCCGAACAGAGCGTGCGACCACGCCTAGTCGACAAGATCACGATGGGCCAGCGAGGCTGCGCGTATATAGCGGCCATCGATCGAGGTACTAACGGTTAGATCAAGACAACGCACAGGACGCAAACCGTCATATGACGCCGCACAGACGCGTAGACAGCATTGCCACGGCCCACGGGGATACCGGATACTTAGCATACGGAGGATCTCATATTAGGTGAGATCAAATTTTTTGAAAATACAAAATATGTTCGAACATTCAAAAAGACTTGTAGACACACATCAACATTTGATGTACAATTTTAAAAAAAAAAATCAGCTCCTAATTCGACCTATACTAATAGAAACAAAAAAGGCAAAATCAGATGTGAATAGCGTCAAAATACTATTCAAATTTTGTGATGATCTCTTTTAGAGTTGTAGACACACCCCACGGATATGTTGTCAAATATATCATAATTTTTTGAAATGTCTAAATATGAATTTTTGTGCTTGATCTCATGATCTCTAATGTGAGATCATGTACCAGTATCCCTGCATTGCCACCATCACACATTGTTGTGGAAATTTATAGCAACAAAATTATTGACTGTAAAATTAAAATACATATGTCCTTCTCTATTCTTCTCCTACTTAGGAAAAACTTAATATTTTGTGTTTTATCTTTCATTGAACTATCCTGCTCCCACAGATAAAAAAAATTATCTTCTTCCCACGCCAACAAAACACTCACCCTACCACACATCCGGGTTTTCTTTTACCTCGTCCAGCTTTCCTCGAATCAAATCGTTAAGACAAATGATGCATATCAATTGCGTGGGATAATCAACGTTCTGTTTGGTAAGCCAATAAATCATGACAATATATTTACAACAGTTCGAAATTTTACATGCTTCCAAAAATAACTTAACTTCATGGTATTTCGCATGAACCGGTCACGGTGATTTAGTTGCCTATTTTGTAGCTAAAGTGCATTTTTACATTCCCACAAGAAATCAGATCTTCCTAAACTAAAGTTTGACATGGGAACATCATACCTTGGTAGCCTCCTTGTCACGCGTTGTCGTCAGCGTTAGCTCATCGTCGATGCGGCCGCTGCAGTGCACTGCCTCACACCTCGACCTGGAACTCTCTGTTTAGTCGCTTGCCACCAACCCTACCATGGCGCAGAGGCCCGCGGTCAAGCAAGACGGCGCGGGTGCCCGAGCATCACTTTAGCGATTATCACAAGTCGTTGCCGTCCTCGTGTTCCTCTGTGGTAGATCAAGCTCCACGCACATGGTCGCCGGCAAGCCAATTGACCTCGGCGCCGCCTCTGTCTGGTTTGATTCAGAAAACTTGAGGAAAATAGTGGCTAGGGTTTTCATTGGGATGGTTTCGTTCCACCCGCGATAGATCTGGACCGTCCATTGGATGGGTAATCTTTGCGGAATGCGGACCGCGGGCGGTCCCAAATTGGGCTCAAATCCATAATGGGCTATGTCCCGGGTTGTCTTAGCCATGTAGAAAATTGTCATTATCATTAATGGGATTTTTTGCTACAGGATCAAAAAAATAATAGGCTTCAATATGTCTATTTTTGTTTTAGGCATTTTTTATTCCAATGCACTTCTTTGTCATTTAAGGTTTTATAATAATGTAAATGCACGCTTAAAAAATTTAAATAGTCAATGGATACGTTATCTATAAATGAGTGGTCTTCCTTAGCAACGCACATGCACTCATCTAGTGAGAATATATATGAGAATAATACCACATCACATTCTTGGCATATGAACATATCACTGTGTGCAGGACACATAGGACACCAAGGGTTGGGAAGGCCCCTTGACTGATTCGTGGAGAGGCACGGTAATGAAGATCAATACCAGATGAAAAGGTAGAACACACAAGGATCTGCCCAGGTTCATGATGCATGGTTGCGTAAACCCCTAATCCTGATTTGTGCTTATATGTGGGTAAACAGAGAGCTACAAGTCTTTATAGGGAAGGGAATTGCTCACTAACACTCTCAGCTATTCAGTGGCTCGGCCCCATTACAGTAACCTGGTCCTCCTTTTATAGTGCAAGGGGTGCCATAGTGGCTACAATGATCAATACCTATCTCCGTTTGAGTAGGACAAAATGCATTAAATGACACGTTAGGTGGTGAGTGTTACTTTTACACTCCTCTAACATGAGTTTAAACCGAAACATTTCATTTAAACCGAGATATTTTACTCTGATATTTCCACTAATGACAATGAATGCAAAGGATTCTAAATGTCTGGTCTTTATTTTTTCACGGGAAATCGGCTATTTATAGACGAAATCAAGCCAATACATGAAAAGGACTAAAATGGAGATAGAGGAGATCAAGTGGGAGGCGCACGAGAGGAAACAGAGCAAAATATGGCCTTCCATGTGACTATCCCTGCTGGTATGGATGGTTGTATGGCGTGCTAACCGAGGCGTCTAATCCACCTGAACAACCTTTATAAAAGGGTTCAACGCCAAATGAGTACCAGAACAATTGCAGAACAAGTCAGCCATTGTCATCTGTAACACCCTGGTGTAATGATGCTACAGTAACCCCTGAGATCAAGCTAATCTTTTTGCTATAACAGTGTTTGGTCATTTTGATCAATATTCCATTTCAAATTTCAGTTGAATTCAATTTGAATTTATGTGTGAAATTCAAAAATGCTCACACATGAAAACTAAAATGTTCAGCATGTGGAACATAGGTAATATTGGTGGTGAACTAACATTTTTTGCAAAATGCCTAAGTGGCCTAAAATAGCTAAAACAGAAAAGCTTTAAAAAGAAAAAGAAAAAGGGAAAGCAAGGAGAAAAAAGAAGTAGAGGAAGCCCCTACTTCCTTGGGCCTTGGGCCATCCGGACCAGCCGGCCCATCCTAGGCGGCCCACCTCCCCCGGTCGCTCTCTTCCTCCCATGTTCAGCCGACCGGGGCTCCTCCCGCGCGTCCCCGCCAAACCGCCTTGCCGTCGACGATGAGGGAGGCGATAAGGCCCCGCGCCACCCCGCCTCCACGATCCCCGCCTCCACTCACCCCCACCCCCTGGCGTCCTCGTCCGTTCTCCCCTGCCCCCACTTGTCCCACGCGCCTCGCCTCTCTCTTTTCCCCACCTTGCCCGAGAGCTCGCCGCCGTTCTCCGTCGACCACGCGGCCACCGTCCACGCCGCGCCTCGCCAACGCGTTCCCGAGCACCTTCGTCGTCGACTACGTCCTCTATAGCAAGCCGTTGGGGACGAGAGCCACTACATCGTCGTCCCGTCTTCTTCTTCTTCCTCAGGCACCGCCGCCATCATCTTCGATTCCGGCTACCTCGCACCGTCCCTGAGCTCGCTGCCACTCCCTACGGCTCCACTGTGAGCTCGCCCTCCTCTCCCCGCTCCCCCATGTCCCTCTGCCTAGTCGTAGCCGCTCCATCGCGTTGCTGCTCCGCCGCCCGCCATGGCCGCCGTCCGCGCGACATGCGTGCTCCCGCACCCCCCCTCCCGTGCGAGCCACTGGCGCCCTCCAGGGCGTGCACAGCATCGAGCTGCAGCCCCAACCGCTCCCCTAAGTCGTTCCCGACACGATTCGAACGGGGCCCGAGCGCCACCGCCGCTCCCCGTCGTTGCTCCGGCCAGCTCCGGCCCCCAGCGTCGCCAGTTACCACCACTGGGCGCGGCGTCGACCCGGCGTACGAAAGAGCCCACCCGTGCCTCCGTTCGTGCCCCTTATCGCTGACTCCGTCGACGCCCGAACTCCGGCGTCCGCTCCGCCGCTCGCCACCGTCGTCTTCGGCCGTTTCCGGCCAACCCCCCCCCCCTTCCCACAGTTCGACGCACAAGCGTGCGCCCGTTCGAACGCGAGTAGCCGCGCGCGAAACGACCCCCTGTGGCGATTTTCCGAACGACTCCGGCGACGCACCGCCGCGGATTTGGTCGCCGGAGCTCTCTCCGGCGCCGATGCCGGCGTGTATTGATGGGCCCCGCCCCTGGGTCGCTGACCAGTGGATCCTGGGGGCCCTGTTGACTGGGTTGACTCAGTCAACGTGCTGACTGGGCAGCCCTAGCCACTGACATGTGGGCCCCATTTTGTTTAAAATGTTTTATAAATAAATAAATCTGTTAATTAGTTTTAATCATTAGTTAGTCACTAACACCAGGGGCCCATCCCTCTAATTAGTCTGTTAGATTAGTTTAATTCACTATTAAGCTAACAGAGGCTGACATGTGGGTCCCACTGGACCCACAGGTCAGGTTTGACCTGGTCAACAAGTCTGTTGACTGCTGACATCATCAACACGTCATGCTGACGTCATATTTTCTTTTTTCTTAATTTAATTAATTCCAGAAAATACTATAAAACTTTGAAAACTCATAGAAAATAAACGGTAACTCCGATGAAAATGTTTTCTATATGAAAGTTGATCAGAAAAATCCCACGAATCCGAATGCGCGGTCCATTCACCTGTCACATGCGCCTAGCATGCTGAACATGAAACCGTCCCCTCTCTTCCATCTGTCGGAATTCGTCTAACATCGGGAATTCATCCTCGGATGTTTACCCCCTCCGTCTGCAACGTGTAGTACTATGTTAGGACAACCCTAGCTCTGCCTATCGTCATGTAATGCTTAGTGATGCATCTGTTTGCTCTGTATTTACTGTTTCTTCCCCCTCTTCTCTTTGGTAGATCCCGAGACCGATGTCGCCCCTGTGATCGACTACGTCGACGACACTTCTTCTTTTCAGCAGAGCTTCCAGGAAAGCAAACCCTCCTTGAGCATTCCGATATCACCCATTTCTTTCCCTCTCATGCTTGCATTAGAACTGCTACTGCTTTATGTATGATCCTACTCTGATGCATAGCATGTTTTTGTTACCTGCTTTCATACCTTACCTGCTTATTCTAAACTACTTAGTATAGGTTGGTTAGAGATCCATCAGTGACCCCCACCTTGTCCCAGTTGCCCCGCATTATGTTCGATGACTCGATCAATGTGATCGACGACCAGAGCCCGACACCTCACATCACATCACGCCCCTTTTGTTGCTCGACTCTGCAGAGTTACCATCGGGTGCTAAGGGTGGAACCTCATACATCACTCCTGATGAGATCTCTGTAGTGTAGCTATTCGGTCGTGGTCATCGAGGGTGATTCCACCTTAACCACTTCCGTTACGGCTTTGTCATGCAATCCCTCAAGTGTGAACCTCGAGGGTGGATCCTCTTACATTCACCTTGATGATAACATCAAGTGGAATTCACCGGGGGTGATTCCTCGGGTTTTCCCCTTGGTGTTAGACACACAATTACTATGGTTACGATGACTTTGCACTGAGCCATGTTACTAAAGACAGGCTGGCCCTGAGGGGTACCCGCGCGAGCTTAATAGCGAGTGATGTGGAGTCGGGTTGACCTGGAAGGTACCCGCGAGATACTTACGAGGCGTGGTCGGGCATTTCTTAGCCCTTGCCGCAAGTACTCGAGACAGGGCGACAGGGTCACATCTTTCATGAGTCTCTGCTCGTGACCGCACCGCCAACACACTAACAGTTTGGATATTTGATCCGATGGGTCTCTGTCCTGATAGCACTAACCATCACGTGGGCATTGTATGGGCGTTCCGCGTCGTATGCATCAGCCGAAGCTTAATAGATGTTAGCGACTGAGCGGCACGCGCCGGGTTGGACTGGTAAGCTCCTGCCTTTTTAAGGAGGTATCTAGGTCTGCTCACCAGCCGCCCACGCAATGTGCAGGAGTTACCGGGGCGATGGCCCACGACCCCTGGGGGCATAGGTTTAGTCCGGCATGCTGACCTCTCTATTAAGCCTAGGTCGGGTTGCGGCGTATTATTTGGCCGAGGCTGGGCATTACCCAGGAAAGTGTGTCCGGCCGGAGTTAATCGAGCATGATGGGTAAGTTGGTGCACCCCTGCAGGGAAGAAAACATCTATCGATAGCATGTCCTACGGTAATAGACACTTGGAGTTGTATCCCGATCGATACAACTAGAATTGGATACTTGAGATGAGAAATGGTTATGAGAAATGGATAGTATGGCTCTGGGATTGCTTTCTCGCAGGGAGTAGAGAAAGGATCTCTAGTCGAGGTTGATAACACTACTACTACTTTACATTATGTTGATATGTACTCTTCTATATGCTGCAAGATGCTTGAAGATGCTAGTCTTCGATAGGCTAGGCTTTCCCCTTCTTTGTTGGCATTCTATAGTTTAGTCCACAGATACATCCCATTTCCCTTTGATACAGATGCATATTTAGTTTAGATCTGATGTAAGTCTTGCGAGTACTTTGGATGAGTACTCACGGTTGCTTTGCTACCTCTTTTTCCCATATACCCGATTGTTGCGACCAGATGACGGATCCCAGGAGCCAAACGACACCACTGATGACTACCACTACCCCGAGGGTGCCTACTACTACGTGATGGCCGCTGACGGCCTGGGGTAGTTAGGAGGCTCCCAGGCAGGAGGCCTTGCCTTTTCGATCGTAGATGTTTTTGTGCTAGCCTTCTTAAGGCAGACTTGTTTAACTTATGTCTGTACTCAGATATTGTTGCTTCCGCTGACTCTTGTGTTTTCGAGCTTATGTATTCGAGCCCTCGAGGCCCCTGGCTTGTAATATAAAGATTGTATTATTTTAATTTGTGTCTAGAGTTGTGTTGTGATATCTTCCCGTGAGTCCTTGATCTTGATCGTACACATTTGTGTGTATGATTAGTGTACGATTAAATCGAGGGCGTCACAAGTTGGTATCAGAGCCGACTGCCTGTAGGTAGCCCCCTTTCCAACTCCTTGGTCGAAGTTGAGTCTAGTCACTACAAAACTTTACTAACATGGCTGTGTGGCTTATGGGCCCACGTCGCCATATGGGTGGTATTAGGATCTTTTACTCCCCGATCTTTACTCTGGGATTCTGGTCTCTCTTCCATTTGGGTTAAATGAATTTACTAACTCTAACATTAGGGTCCCGTGACCACATTCACCCCAAAGTTGGATAAGCCATAGTTATTTCTTAGAATAGTATTCTGAATGGTACACACATTGTCGTGTTGACTACGAAGTGGTATCCAATGTACCTCTTTCATTATGCATGTTTCATCAAAATGATCCTTGTTTTTGCAAATGCTCAATGCTGAACTACCCCCTATTACATGTTAGCAGGATGGTTAGACCCGCTGGTCATGGCCGTGGTGCCAACGATCCACGACCGCCCGAATTCTTTGCTGGAATGATGCAACAATTTGAGCTGAACCGCCAGTTCATGGAAGGAATGATGGCTCAGTTTCCTTGTCCGAACATGAATCAACAGCCAACCCCAGTAACTCTGCAGGACTTCATGCGTCTCAACCCAACTATTTACCGCAGCTCAACTCAACCCCTTGATGTTGATGACTGGCTCCGCGACATCACGTATGAAATAGAGTCTGCTAGTGTGGCCCCTGCTAGCTATGTCACCTTTGCATCTTTCTTTCTGAAGGGTCCCGCTGCTCAATGGTGGGACAGCCACAGGCGTACCCTGCCTACTGGAACGGTCATCACTTGGCCGGATTTCCAAGCTGCTTTCCGTGCCCGCTTCATTCCTCAAGGAATCATGGACAAGAAGAAGCACGAGTTCCGCAACCTCACCCAAGGCAACAAGTCTATAGATGCTTACCAGCGGGAATTTCTGGACTTGTCACGTTATGCTGAAGAAGACATTTCAACTGATGCTCGTAAGCAAGAGAAGTTTTGTGATGGACTTCACCCTGATATCAAGCTAGCACTTCTCATTCATGACTTTGCCGGCTTTGCCACCTTGGTGAACAAGGATATTCAGGTTGAGACTGGTCTTCAGGAACACCAGAGATCCCTTAGGCGCAGCCGTGACGCTGGCTCATCTTCGGGCCCGTCAGCGCAGAAGCGTAGGATATGGATTCCCCACAGCATGTATCGTCCAGCTGCACCTGTACCAAAACAGTCCTATGCCGCACCTCGTCTGCCTCCTCCACCACAGGGGCAGCCTCTTCGAGTTGTACCACCCCAAGCTCCTGCTACCGATCCCAATGATGGTCTGTGCTTCAGATGTGGCCGTCCAGGTCACCTTGCCAAAGAGTGCAATCAGAAAAGGAACCAGCTGGCTCTGCCTTCAACTGGCTGTAACAATCAGCCCCATAACAACAATGCCAGACCTTATGGGCGTGGTCAGGCTAATCATGTTGATCTGAATGAAGCTCAAGACCAGCCCGCCACTGTGATGGGTACTCTTCTCGTAAATTCAGTACCGGCTTCTGTTTTATTCGATTCAGGAGCATCACATTCATTCAGGTCAGAAAATTTTTCTTACGCACACGACATCCGATGTGATCCCATGAACACTCCGATTGTGGTACGCACCCCTGCGGGTCAGTGTCGAACTACCATGATTGGTCGCGATGTCCCCGTTGAAATTGAAGGGTTGGAATTTCATGTTTCTCCCATTATTCTGGAGTCTTCCAACATTGACCTCATTCTGGGAATGGAATGGTTGAAAGCACATACTGCCTCTATCGCTTGTGCCACCAAAGTCGTTCATCTCCTACATCCTTCCGATGAGATAGTAAGCTACCATGCTCAGATTGTTCAAAACACCGAAGCATGACTTTATGCTTTGAATGCATTGAACGCAACACCTCTTGAGGGAATCGAGAAGATTCCAGTTGTTCGCGACTTCCTAGATGTCTTTCCAGAAGAACTTCCAGGAATACCCCCTGCCCGGGCTGTCGAGTTCGTCATCGGCTTGAAACCAGGCACCGTTCCTATCGCCAAACGACCCTACAAGATGCCGCCTCACGAACTCCCTGAACTTAAGGAGGAAATCGACAAATCTCTTCGCAGTGGTTTCATTCGTCCGAGTTCCTCTGCTTGGGGAGCACCTTCTCTCTTTGTGAAGAAGAAGGATGGAACGAATCGTTTGGTCCAAGACTATCGTCCTATCAACCAAGCTACAATTCAGAACAAATATCCCCTTCCTCGGATCAATGATCTGTATGATCAACTGGTTGGTTCATCGATATTCTCTAAACTCGACTTGAGGTTGGGTTACCACCATATCCGTGTTCATGAAGAGGATATTCCAAAGACCGCATTCGTCACCCGTTATGGTTCTTACGAGTACACTGTCATGTCTTTTGGCTTGACCAATGCTCCAGCCACATTCTCTCGTCTGATGAACTACATATTCATGGATTACCTCGACAAGTTCGTCGTAGTCTATCTGGATGATATCCTGGTATATTCGAAGAACAAAGAAGAACATGATGAACATCTTCGACTTGTTCTAGAGAAGCTTCGAGAACATCAACTTTATGCCAAGTATTCCAAGTGCGAATTCTGGCTTCCTAAAGTAACCTACCTTGGGCATGTCATCTCCAAGGATGGTATTGCCGTCAACCCAGAGCGAGTGCAGGCTATTCTTGACTGGACCCCTCCGAAGACTGTCAAGCAAGTCAGAAGCTTTCCCGGACTAGCCAACTATTGTCGCCGCTTTGTCGAGAACTTCTCCAAGATCGCCAAGCCACTGACCAATATGCTACACAAAGGCGTTAAGTTTGATTGGACTGAAAAGTGTCAAGAAAGTTTCCAGGCACTCAAGGACAAGCTGACATCTACCCCAGTGCTTGCTCCCCCTGATTCTCGCAAGGACTTTGTCATCTATTGTGATGCTTCACGTCAAGGATTAGGTTGTGTCCTAATGCAAGAGCGCAGAGTGATTGCTTATGCCTCCCGCCAAGTGCGCCCTCACGAGGAGAACTACCCAGTTCATGACCTTGAGCTTGCTGCGGTTATCTATGCACTGAAGCTATGGCGACAATACCTTCTCAGTAATCATTGCGAGATCTTCACCGATCATCAGAGTCTGAAGTACCTGTTTACTCAGCCAGATCTGAACCTCCGTCAGCAGCGAGGGATGGAAGCTATTGCTAACTACAACTGCGGTATATCCTATCCCCCTGGTAAGGCTAATGTAATGGCCGATGCCCTGAGTCGTAAGTCTTATTGCAATAATCACATGGTCTATAAAGCTCAACCTCGCCTTTATGAAGAGCTATGCAAGCTGAACCTTCAACTGGTTCCACAGGGTTCTCTGAATAACCTTGTCTTGGAACCAACTCTTCTAAAAGCAATTAAGTCTGCACAAGCCAAAGATGCTCATGTTGATTTAATGAAAAAGGATCTTGCCTTAGAGAAATCCAGAGATTTCTCACTTGGTGAAGATGGAACCTTATACTTCAGAGATCGTATTGTAGTACCCTGGTTCGAGCTTATGACAGAGAAGGTGATGAAAGATGCGCATGACACCCCTCTCTCTACTCATCCGGGAAGTACCAAGATGTACTTAGACATTCGTTAGAAATACTGGTGGTCCAAAATGAAGCAAGATATTGCTCGATATATTGAAGAATGTGATGTTTGTCGTCGCGTCAAAGCAGAACATCAGAAACCAGCTGGACTTCTACAACCACTTCCGATTCCTGAATGGAAATGGGATAAGATTCAGATGGACTTCGTCACTGGCCTTCCCAAGTCACAGAAAGGTAATGATGCTATCTTTGTCATCATCGACCAATTCTCAAAAGTTGCGCACTTTCTGCCAGTCAAGGAGACAATCACTACTAGTCAATTAGCAAACTTGTATATCTCCCGAATTGTGTCACTCCACGACATTCCAAAGGAGATCAGTTCAGACCGTGGCAGTATATTCACTTCAAAGTTCTGGGATAGTTTCCAAGAGGCAATGGGAACTCATATTACCTGGAGCACTGCTTATCATCCCCAATCCCAAGGCCAAGTCGAGCGAGTCAATCAAATTCTTGAAGACATGCTTCGAGCTTGTGTTATTTCTTTCGGCAAAAAGTGGGAAGAATCTCTCCCTTATGCAGAGTTCTCTTATAACAACAGTTATCAAGCCAGCTTGAAAATGGCACCCTTCGAAGTGCTTTATGGACGTAAGTGCCGAACCCCTCTGAATTGTTCAAAAACTGGGGAACGGATGCTCATTGGTCCAGACATTATTCAACAAGCTGAAGAGCAGGTTCACATTGTCAGGGATAATCTCAAGGCGGCCCACTCCCGCGAGAAGAGCAACTATGACCGGAAACACTGGGGTTCAACTTATCAACCTGGTGAACAAGCTTATCTGCGTGCCACTCCTTTGAGAGGCACTCATCGGTTCGGAGTCAAGGGCAAGCTAGCTCCGTGCTACATTGGTCCTTTCCGCATTCTCTCTCATCGTGTACTGGTGGCTTATCAATTGGAGTTGCCACCTCAGTTCTCTCACGTTCATGACGTCTTCCATGTGTCGCAACTTCGTCGATGCATCAAGGATGCGGAACATGAAGTGGATCCGGAATTGATTGAAGTTCAAGATGATCTCACATACAAAGAGCACCCGATCCGCATTCTTGAAGAAGCTCAACGTCGAACCCGCCAGAAGGTTACCAAGTTTCTCAAGGTGCAATGGTCGAATCATACTAAAGATGAAGCCACTTGGGAACGCGAAGATAACCTCCGGGCTGAATACCCCGACCTGTTCCCTTCTACCTCTTAATTCTCGGGACGAGAATTTCTTTTAGAGGAGGAGAGTTGTAACACCCCGGTGTAATGATGCTACAGTAATCCCTGAGATCAAGCTAATCTTTTTGCTATAACAGTGTTTGGTCACTTCGATCAATATTCAATTTCAAATTCCAGTTGAATTCAATTTGAATTTATGTGAGAAATTCAAAAATGCTCAGACATGAAAACTAAAATGTTCAGCATGTGGAACATATTCTTCTTATAATATTGGTAGTTCAACCAACATTTTTTGCAAAATGCCTAAGTGGCCTAAAATAGCTAAAATAGAAAAGCTTTAAAAAGAAAAAGAAAAAGCAAGGAGAAAAGAAGAAGAAGAGGAAGCCCCTACCTCCCTGGGCCTTGGGCCATCCAGACCAACCGGCCCATCCTAGGCGGCCCACCTCCCCCGGTCGTTGTCTTCCTCCCCTGTTCACCCGACCGAGGCTCCTCCCACGCGTCCCCGCCAAACCACCTCACCGTCGATGACGAGGGAGGCGATAAGGCACCGCGCCTCCCCGCCTCCTCGATCCCCGCCACCACTCACCCCCACCCCCCTGGCGTCCTCGTCCGTTCTCCCCTGCCCCCACTTGCCCCATGCGCCTCGCCTCTCTCTTTTCCCCACCTTGCCTGAGAGCTTGCCGCCGTCCTCCGTTGACCACGCGGCCACTGTCCACGCAGCGCCTCGCCAAC
>NC_041388.1:315737779-315763513 GCF_002162155.2 Triticum dicoccoides | reverse complement strand
CACCGCCATCGTCTTCGATTCCGGCTACCTCGCGCTGTCCCCGAGCTCGCTGGCACTCCCTTTGGCTCCACTGTGAGCTCACCCTCCTCTCCCCGCTCTCCCATGTCCCTCTGCCTAGCTGTAGCCGCTCCATCGCGTTGCCGACCTCCACCCCCGCCATGGCCGCCACCCGTACGACGTGCGTGCTCCCGCACCCCCCCCCCGCGCGAGCCACTGGCGCCCTCCAGGGCGCGGACAACACCGAGATGTAGCCCCAACCGCTCCCCTAGGCCGTTCCCGACGCGATTCAAACGGGGCCCGAGCGCCACCGGCGCTCCCCGTCGTTGCTCCGGCCAGCTCCGCCCCCCTAGTGTCGCCAGTTACCACCACTAGGCACGGCGTCGACCCGATGTTCGAAAGAGCCCACCCGTGCCTCCGTTCGTGCCCCCTGTCGCTGACTCCGTCGATGCCCGAACTCCGGCGTCTGCTCCACCGCTCGCCACCGCCGTCTTCGGCCGTTTCCGGCCAAGCCCCCCCATAGTTCGACGCGCAAGCGTGCACCCGTTCGAACGCGAGTAGCCACACGCGAAACGACCCCCTGTGGTGATTTTCCGAACGACTCCGGCGATGCGTCACCGCGGATATGGTCGTCGGTGCTCTCTCCGGCGCCGACGCCGACGTGTATCGATGGGCCCCGCCCCTGGGTCGCTGACCAGTGGGTCCTGGGGGCCCCGTTGACTGGGCAGCCCCAGCCACTGACATGTGGGCCCCACTTGTTTAAAATGTTTTATAAATAAATAAATCTGTTAATTAGTTTTAATCATTAGTTAGTCACTGACACCAGGGGCCCACCCCTCTAATTAGCATGTTAGATTACTCTAATCCACTGTTAAGCTAACAGAGCCTGACATGTGGGTCCCACTGGACCCATAAGTCAGGTTTGACCTGGTCAACAAGTCTGATAACTGCTGACGTCATCAGCACGTCATGCTGACGTCATATTTTCTTTTCTGTTAATTTAATTAATTCCAGAAAATACTATAAAACTTTGAAAATTCATAGAAAATAAACCGTAACTCCGATGAAAATGTTTTTTATATGAAAGTTGCTCAGAAAAATCCCATGAATCCGAATGCGTGGTCCATTCACCCGTCACATGCCCCTAGCATGCTGAACATGGAACCGTCCACTATCTTCCATATATCCGGAATTCTTCTAACGCCGGGAACTCATCCTCGAATGTTTATCCCCTCCGTCTGCAACGTGTAGTATTATGTTAGGACAACCCTAGCTCTGCCTATCGTCATGTAATGCTTAGTGATGCATCTGTTTGCTCTATATTTACTGTTTCTTCCCCCTCTTCTCTCCGGTAGACCCCGAGACCAATGCCGCCCCTGTGATCGACTACGTCGACGACACTTCTTCTTTTTAGCAGAGCTTCCACGCAAGCAAACCCTCCTTGAGCATTCCGATATCGCCCATTTCTTTCCCTCTCATGCTTGCATTATAACTGCTACTGCTTTATGTATGATCCTACTCTGATGCATAGCCTGTTTTTGTTACCTGCTTTCATACCTTACCTGCTTATTCTAAACTGCTTAGTATAGGTTGGTTAGAGATCCATCAGTGACCCCCACCTTGTCCCAGTTGCCCCGCTTTATGTTTGATGACTCGATCAACGTGATCGACGACCAAAGCCCGACACCTCACATCACATCATGCCCCTTTTGTTGCTCCACTCTGTAGAGTTACCATCGGGTGCCGAGGGTGGAACCTCACACATCACTCCTGATGAGATCTCTGTAGTGTAGCTATTCAGTCGTGGTCATCGAGGGTGATTCCGCCTTAACCACTTCCATTACGGCTCTGTCGTGTAACCCCTCAAGTGTGAACCTCGAGGGTGGATCCTCTTACGTTCACCTTGATGATAACATCGAGTGGAATTCACCTCGGGTTTTCCCCTTGGTGTTAGACACACAGTTACTATGGTTACTATGACTTTGCACTGAGCCATGTTACTAAAGACGGGTCGGCCCTGAGGGGTACCCGCGCAAGCTTAATAGCGAGTGATGTGGAGTTAGGTTGACCTAGAAGGTGCCCGCGAGATACTTACGAGGCGTGACCGGGCATTCTTAGCCCTTGCCGCAAGTACTCGAGACAGGGCGATGGGGTCACATCTTTCGTGAGTCTCTGCTCGTGACCGCACCGCCAACACACTAACGGTTTGGATATTTGATCTGAGGGGCCTCTGGCCTGATAGCACTAACCATCACGTGGGCATTGTATGGGCGTTCTGCGTCGTATGCATCAGCCGAAGCTTAATAGATGTCAGCGACTGAGCGGCGCGCGCCGGGTTGGACTAGTAAGCTCCTGCCTTTTTAAGGAGGTAGCTAGGTCTGCTCACCGGCCGCCCACACAACATGCAGGAGTTCCCGGGGCGATGACCCACGACCCCTGGGGGCATAGGTTTAGTCCGGCGTGCTGACCTCTCTAGGTCGGGTTGCGGCGTATTATTTGGCCGAGGCCGGGCATGACACAGGAAAGTGTGTCCGGCCGGATTTAATCGAGCGTGGTGGGTAAGTTGGTGCACCCCAGCAGGGAAGAAAACATCTATCGATAGCCTGTCCTACGGTAACAGACACTTGGAGCTGTATCCCGATCGATACAACTAGAACTGGATACTTGAGATGAGAAATGGTTATGAGAAATGGATAGTATGGCTATGGGATTGCTTTCTCGCAGGGAGTCGAGAAAGGATCTCTGGCCGAGGTTGATAACACTACTACTACTACTACTTTACATTATGTTGATCTGTACTCTTCTATATGCTGCAAGATGCTTAAAGATGCTAGTCTTCGATAGGCTAGGCTTTCCCCTTCTTTTCTGGCGTTTTGCAGTTTAGTCCACATATACAGCCCATTTCCCTTTGATACAGATGCATATTTAGTTTAGATCTGATGTAAGTCTTGCGAGTACTTTGGGAGAGTACTGACGGTTGCTTTGCTACCTCTTTTTCCCATATACCCGATTGTTGCGACCAGATGGCAGATCCCAGGAGCCAAATGACACCACTGATGACTACTACTACCCCGAGGGTGCCTGCTACTATGTGATGGCCACTGACGACCTGGGGTAGTTAGGAGGCTCCCAGGCAGGAGGCCTTGCCTTTTCGATCGTAGATGCTTTTGTGCTAGCCTTCTTAAGGCAGACTTGTTTAACTTATGTCTATACTCAGATATTGTTGCTTCCGCTGACTCTTGTGTTTTTGAGCTTATGTATTCGAGCCCTCGAGGCCTCTGGCTTGTAATATAAAGCTTGTATTATTTTAATTTGTGTCTAGAGTTGTGTTGTGATATCTTCCCGTGAGTCCTTGATCTTGATCGTACACATTTGCGTGTATGATTAGTGTATGATTGAATCGAGGGCGTCACATCATCTTCATAGTAGCATTCTCCATCAACCCTAGCCGCCACCATTTCCCATCTCTATAGCCACAACCTTCATCACCACTATAGTTCTCAACCATCTATCCATATTTGTAATCACGTATCACACACGACATCCATTGTAAGACATATTATCAATCAACCAATCTTCATGATGTGTTCATCAATGAGTTCTTAGTGTGATCTGATCTCCATGTATGAGTAGTTCGGTGAGGTCATGGGTTGAGGCAAGGCCTTGCAACCCAATGTATTTGTTGGAGAGATTGATGGAAGTAGTATGAATTAATGTCCCGTATGTGTAGCATAAAGTTGTCTCGTAGTTGTCTCTTCTCTCATTCGCGTTCTTCAACCCTATGGTACCTAGTATCATGGAGAGCGAGCCATGGAGAGGCTAAGGGCAGAGAGAATGTGAAGTGTTATCCTGAACACAAGTAACAGAAAGGTTTAGTACGGTAATGCCGATCCTATCTCTAGGAATTGAAGAGGTGTAGTCTTTAAGCGCCTGATGCTTTTGTCTGGTTATTGCTATCTTAATTACCAGGGAAACCTCGCGCGATGGATAGGGCCTTCGGTTGGACAACTGGCTCTTGATGTAGGATGCGTGCCGGTCAAGACGTAATCTGGACACATCCCCCACTTCGACATGTAACAAGCACATCTCGGTGGATGAGTTTCAGGGCACAAATTAAGATCATGATGATCCCGACACAAATACATGGTTGTAAGCATAAGTCGTCATGCCCATGCCTATTTATTATAAGTCTTTTTAATGTCAGCTTGATTTATGATCTGGTCAAAAGCTGGAATTTAATTCTCTAGCAAAAAGCTTGTTTGAAACCCTTGCTTAAAGGGAACCATCCTCTCTTGGGTTTGATAACTCAGGGTAACCTCTGGGGAAAAGGGCGAGAATCCTTTCTGCTCCATTTCCGGGTCACTAAAGGAACTAATCAAACCTTTTTCTAGCGCCGTTACCAGGGGGGATTTGTGTGGCTAGTCTTTGTGTTTAGAGTTTTTGTTAGAGTTTTGTTTCAATTTTTACTTTACTTTTTGTTGTAAGTCTTTTAGTAGAAAACCCCAAAAAGATTACCATGGCTCGTAATCTTGGAAGTTTTCCTACTCCTAGCAATAGTTTCATGTGTGAACCAATAGCACAACCTGATGTTGCTGCCGCTGAGTATGAGATAAAACCGAAACTTGTCTCTATGGTTTAACATGACCAATTTGGAGGCTCTACTTCTGAAGATGCCGACATGCACTTGCATATTTTTTTGCACATGACACCCATTAAGGTTCATGATCCTAATGCTTTGAAGTTGTGTTTATTTCCTTTCTCTTTGAGAGAAAACACAAAGAATGGTTTCTAGCTTTGCCAATACGTAATATAAATTCATGGACGGATTGATGTAGAAAGTTTTTATCTAAGTTTTCTCACCTGCAAAAATTATGAAACTTCGTTTACAGATAACAAGTTTTAAGTAGGAAGGTCGTGAGCCACTAGCGCTTGTGTGGGATTGCATGAAGGAGGCTATGAGGATTTTTCCTAACCATGCAATGGAAGAATGGTTAATTATTCATATGTTTTATAATGCCTTAAATGCTTTGTCGAAAACTATGATTGATACTACTGCAGGAGGAACTATTATCGGTCAGCCCATCCCTAATGTTCAAATTTTGCTTGATGAAATGCAAGAAAACCATGCCCAATGGCATGTTATGAGGGCTACCACCAAGAGAGTTAATGCTATTGAAGAAAATAATACGGAGTTAACCGCTAAGATTGATGAACTCATCTCCGTCATGAAATGAAAGGTAAAGAAGAGGTCTCACACTGATTTTTCCCTTGAAGAGGAAAGGGTGATGTAGCAAAGTAGAGATAAGTATTTCCCTCAGTTAAGAACCAAGGTATCAATCCAGTAGGAGGCACAAGCAAGTCCCCAGTATATGCACCTGCAAAAACTAACAAACACTTGCACACAACACGAAAAAGGGGTTGGTAATCCCTTCATGGTCACAAACAAGAGTGAGATCTAATAGAGATATGTATAAAAGATAAATAAAGAGCAAACTAAAATGTGAATGATATTAAAGAAGTAAATTTTATTGCTTGTAATAGCTACAATCCCAACTGGAAAAATAATGGGTATGCTCCTAGACTACCTTATCCAAACAATACTGGAGCACCTATTTTTTAATGGAACTAGTAATAGAAATACCCCAAAGGAAAAATTATTGGAAGTCAAAGTGGGCAGAATGAAACCTTTAAAAATATCTCGAAGAATCATGATAGCTTACTTGGTCAATTGACCAGTAAGATTGCTGGACTCACTAATGATGTGCAGGCTCTAGATGGAAGAAATAAGTGAAGGAAATATGCCCTAGAGGCAATAATAAAGTTGTTATTTATATTTCCTTATATCATGATAAATTATTATTCATGCTAGAATTGTATTAACCGGAAACTTGATACATGTGTGAATACATGGACAAAACAAAGTGTCCCTAGTATGCCTCTACTTGACTAGCTCATTAATCAAAGATGGTTAAGTTTCCTAACCATAGACATGTGTTGTCATTTGATGAACGGGATCACATCATTAGGAGAATGATGTGATGGACAAGACCCATCCGTTAGCTTAGCATAATGATCGTTAAGTTTTATCGCTATTGCTTTCTTCATGACTTATACATATTCCTCTCACTATGAGATTATGCAACTTCCGAATATCGGAGGAACACCTTGTGTGGTATCAAATGTCACACTGTAACTGGGTGATTATAAAGATGCTCTACAGGTGTCTCTGAAGGTGTTTGTTGGGTTGGCATAGATCAAGATTAGGATTTGTCACTTCGAGTATCGGAGAGGTATCTCTGGGCCCTCTCGGTAATGCACATCACTATAAGCCTTGCATGCAATGTGACTAATGAGTTAGTTACAGGATGATGCATTACGGAATGAGTAAAGAGACTTGCTGGTAACGAGATTGAACTAGGTATGATGATACCAATGATCGAATCTCAGGCAAGTAACATACCCATGACAAAGGGAATAACGTATGTTATTATGCAGTTTGACCAATAAATATCTTCATAGAATATGTAGGAACCAATATGAGCATCCAGGTTCCGCTATTGGTTATTGACCAGAGATGTGTCTCGGTCATGTCTACATAGTTCTCGAACCAGTAGGGTCCGCACGCTTAACGTTCGATGATGATTTGTATTATGAGTTATGTGTTTTGGTGACTGAAATTTGTTCGGAGTCTCGAATAAGATCACAGACATGACGATGAGTCTCAAAATGATCGAGAGGTAAAGATTCATATATTGGAAGATTATATACGGACACCAGAATGGTTCCGATAAGGTTCGGGGATTTTTCGGAGTACCCGGAGGCTATCGGAACCCCCGGGAAAGTTAATGGGCCTAATGGGCCATAGCGGAAGAGAGGAGGCAGGCCACGGGAGGAGGCACCCCCCTTGCCCAATCCAAATTGGACAAGGAGAGGGGGCGCGACCCCCCTCTTTCCTTCTCCCTCTCCCTCCTTTCCCCTTCCCCCCTCTCTGTTGGAAGGAAAGGGGGCCGAATCCTAGTAGGAACGGAGTCCTAGTAGGACTCCCCCCATGGCGCGCCCCCCTTGGGTCGGCCACCTCCTCCCCCCTCCTTTATATACAAGGGTGGGGGCACCCCAAAGGCACAACAGTTGTTTCTTAGCCGTGTGCGATGCCCCCCTCCACAGTTTACTCCTTCGGTCATATTGTCGTAATGCTAGGCGAAGCCCTGCGCGGATCACATCACCATCACCGTCGCCACGCCGTCGTGCTGACGGAACTCTCCCTCGACCCTGTACTGGATCAAGAGTTCGAGGGACGTCATCGAGCTGAATGTGTGCTGAACACGGAGGTGCCGTACGTTCGGTACTTGGATTGGTTGGATCGTGAAGACGTTCAACTACATCAACCGCGTTAACCTAACGCTTCCGCTTTCGGTCTACGAGGGTACGTGGACACACTCTCCCCGTCTCGTTGCTATGCATCTCCTAGATAGATCTTGCGTGATCATAGGAATTTTTTTGAAATTACATGCTATGTTCCCCAATAGTGGCATCCGAGCCAGATTTATGCGTGGATGATATGCACGAGTAGAACACAAAGAGTTCTGGGCAATAATAGTCATACTGCTTACCACCAACGTTTTACTTTGATTCGTCGGTATTGTTGGATGAAGCAGCCCGGACCGACATTACATGACCGCATTCATGAGAATGGTTCTACCAACGTGCTTTGCACATAGGTGGTTGGCGGGTGTCTGTTTCTCCAACTTTAGTTGAACCGAGTTTGACTACGGCCGGTCCTTGTTGAAGGTTAAAACAACAAACTTGACGAAAAATCGTTGTGGTTTTGATGCATAGGTAAGAATGGTTCTTGCTAGAAGCCCGTAGCAGCCACGTAAAACTTGCAACAACAAAGTAGAGGACATCTAACTTGTTTTTGCAGGGCATGTTGTGATGTGATATGGTCAAGACGTGATGAGATATAAATTCTTGTATGAGATGATCATGTTCTGTAAAAGTTATCGGCAACTGGCAAGAGCCTTATGGTTGTCGCTTTATTGTATGAAATGCAATCACCATGTAATTGCTTTACTTTATCACTAAGCGGTAGCGATAGTCATAGAAGCAATAGTTGGTGAGATGACAATGATGCTATGATGGAGATCAAGGTGTCAAAAGACGGTGACGATGGAGATCATGACGGTGCTTTGGAGATGGAGATCAAAGGCACAAGATGATGATGACCATATCATGTCACATATTTTGATTGCATGTGATGTTTATCCTTTATGCATCCTATTTTGCTTAGTACGACGGAAGCATTATAAGATGGTCCCTCACTAAATTTCAAGGTACAAGTGTTCTCCCTGAGTATGCACCGTTGCTACAGTTCATCGTGCCGAGACACCATGTGATGATCGAGTGTGATAAGCTCTACGTTCACATACAACGGGTGCAAGCCAGTTTTGCACATGCAGAACACTCGGGTTAAACTTGATGAGCCCAACATATGCAGATATGGCCTCGGAACACTAAGACCGAAAGGTCGAACATGAATCATATAGTAGATATGATCAACATAGTGATGTTCACCATTGAAAACTACTCCATCTCACGTGATGATCGGATATTGTTTAGTTGATATGGATCACGTGGTCATTTAGATGACTCGAGGGATGTCTATCTAAGTGGGAGTTCCTAAGTAATATGATTAATTGAACTTAATTTATCATGAACTTAGTCCTGATAGTATGATATGTCTCCAACGTATCTATAATTTTTGATTGTTACATGCTATTATATTATCTGTTTTGGATGTTTAATGGGCTTTAATATGCACTTTTATATTATTTTCGGGACTAACCTATTAACCGAAGGCCTAGTGCAAATTGTTTTTTTGCCTATTTCAGTGTTTCGCAGAAAAGGAATATCAAACGAAATCCAAATGGAACGAAACCTTCGTGAGAATCTTTCTTGGAACAAACGTCACCCAAGAGACTTGGAGTATAAGTCTGGAAGTCCGCGAAGCTTCCACGAGGCAGGGGGCGCGCCTCCCACCCTCATGGGCCCCACGGAGCTCCACCGACCTACTACTTTCGCCTATATATACTCTTATACCCTAAAAACATCCAGGGAGCCACGAAACCACTTTTCCATCGTCGCAACCTTCTGTACCCATGAGATCCCATTTGGGGACCTTTCCGGCGATCTGCCAGAGGGGGATTTGATCACGGAGGGCTTCTACATCAATACCATAGCCTCTCCGATGATGTGTGAGTAGTTTACCATAGACCTTCGGGTCCATAGTTATTAGCTAGATGGCTTCTTCTCTCTCTTTGGTTCTCAATACAAAGTTCTCCTCGATGTTCTTGGAGATATATTCGATGTAATACTTTTTGCGGTGTGTTTGCCGAGATCCGATGAATTGTGGGTTTATGATCAATATTATCTATGAACAATATTTGATTCTTCTCTGAATTCTTATATGCATGGTTTGATATCTTTGCAAGTCTCTTCGAATTATCGGTTTGGTTTGGCCTACTATATTGATCTTTTTTGCAATGGGAGAAGTTCTTAGCTTTGGGTTCAATCTTGCGGTGTCCTTTCCTAGTGACAGCAGGGGCAGCAAGGCACGTATTGTATTGTTGTCACCGAGGATAAAAAGATGGGGTTTATATCATATTGCTTGAGTTTATCCCTCTACATCATGTCATCTTGCCTAATGTGTTACTCTATTCTTATGAACTTAATACTCTAGATGCATGCTGGATAGCGGTCGATGTGTGGAGTAATAGTAGTAGATGCAGAATCGTTTCGGTCTACTTGACATGGACGTGATGCCTATGTTCATGATCATGCCTAGATATTCTCATAACTATGTGCTTTTCTATCAATTGATCGGCAGTAATTTGTTCACCCACCGTAATATATGCTATCATGAGAGAAGCCACTAGTGAAACCTATGGCCCCCGGGTCTACTTTACATCATATAAGTTTCTGATCTATAATTCTAGTTTACTATTTATTTTGTAGTTTTTATTTTCCTATCTATACAACAAAAATACCAAAAATATTTATCTTATTATCTTTATCAGATCTCACTTTTGCAAGTGGTCGTGAAGGGATTGACAACCCCTTTATCGCGTTGGTTTCAAGGTTATTGATTGTTTGTGCAGGTACTAGGCAACTTACGTGTAGTATCCTACCGGATTGATACCTTGGTTCTCAAAAACTGAGGGAAATACTTACGCTACTTTGCTGCATCACCCTTTCCTCTTCAAGGGAAAACCAACGCATGCTCAAGAGGTAGCATAGTATTAGCATATCTATGTTGTAGATCAATAGCCCACGTATAGCTCCCCCATTTTATTTTCTAATATGTTCCTAGAGAAAACTAAGTTGAAAGATGATAGTAGCAATGATGCGGACTGGGTCCGTGATCTGAGGATTATCCCCGTTGATGCACAGAAGAATTATGTCCTTGATGCACCGCTAGGTGATAGACCTATTGAGGAGCAGATGCAGACGTTATGAACATTTGGCAAGCTCGATATGATGACTACTTGATAGTTTAGTGCACCATGCTTTATGACTTAAAACCGGGACTTCAAAAACGTTCTGAATGCCATGGAGCATATGAGATGTTCCAAGAGTTGAAACTAGTATTTCAGACTCATGCCCGTGTCGAGAGGTATGAGAGCTCTGACAGTACTTTGCCTACAAGATGGAGGAGAATAGCTCAACCAGTGAGTATGTGCTCAGATTGTCTGGGTACTACAATTTCCTGAATCAAGTGGGAGTTAATCTTCCAGATAAGATAGTGATTGACAAAGTTCTCTAGTCACTATCACCAAGTTACTAGAACTTCGTGATGAACTATAATATGCAAGGGATGAACAAGACAATTCCCGAGCTCTTTGCAATGCTAAAGGCTGCGAAGGTAGAAATCAAGAAAGACCATCAAGTGTTGATGGTTAACAAGACCACTAGTTTCAAGAAAAAGGGTAAAGGGAAGAAGGGGAACTTCAAGAAGAGTAGCAAGCAAGTTGCTGCTCCCGGGAAGAAGCCCAAGTCTGGACCTAATCCTGAAACTGAGTGCTTCTACTGCAAAGGAAATGGTCACTAGAAGCGGAACTGCCCCAAACATTTGGCGGATAAGAAGGATGGCAAAGTGAACAAAGGTATATTTGATATACAAATGATTGATGTGTACTTTACTAGTGTTCATAGTAACCCCTAGGTATTTGATATCGATTCAGTTGCTAAGATTAGTAACCCGAAACAGGAGTTACAAAATGAACAGAGACTAGTTGAGGGCATAGTGACGATGTGTGTTGGAAGAGATTCCAAGGTTAATAAGATCACCATCACATACTCCCTCCACCTTTGGGATTAGTGTTGAACCTAAATAAATGTTATTTGGTGTTTGTGTTGAGCATGCATATGATTGGATCATGTTTATTGCAATACGATTATTCATTTAAGTCAGAGTTGTTCTGTTTACATGAATAATACCTTCTATCGCCATACACCCAATATAAATGGTTTACTGAATCTCGATCGTAGTGATACACATATTCATAGTATTGAATCCAAAAGATGCAAAGTTAATGATTATAGTGCAACTTATTTGTGGCACTGCCATTTAGGTCATATTAGTGTAAAGCGCATGAAGAAACTCCATGCTTCCCGCAAAAAAAAACTCCATGCTGATGGGCTTTTGGAATCACTTGATTATGAATCACTTGATACTTGCGAACCATGCCTCATGGGCAAGATGACTAAAACTCCGTTCTTCGGAACAATGGAGCGAGCCATTGACTTATTGGAAATAATACATACTGATGTGTGCGGTCCGATGAGTGTTGAGGATCGCGACGTGTATCGTTATTTTCTGACCTTCACAAATGATTTAAGTAGATATGGGTATATCTACTTAATGAAACATAAGTCTGAAACATTTGAAAAGTTCAAAGAATTTCAGAGTGAAGTGGGAAAGCATCATAACAAGAAAATAAAGTTTCTACGATCTGATCACGGAGGCGAATATTTGAATTACGAGTTTGGTCTTCATTTGAAACAATGTGGAATAGTTTCGCAACTCACGCCACCTGGAACACCACAGCGTAATGGTGTGTCCGAATGTCCTAACCATACTATATTAGATATGGTGCGATCTATGATGTCTCTTACCGCTATACCACTATCATTTTGGGGTTATGCATTAGAGACAGCTGCATTCACGTTTAATAGGGCACCATCTAAAATCCGTTGAGACGACACCGTATGAACTATGGTTTGGTAAGAAACCAAAGCTATTGTTTCTTAAAGTTTGGGGCTGCAATGTGATACGTCTCTGTCGTATCTACTTTTCCAAACACTTTTGCCCTTGTTTTGGACTCTAACTTGCATGATTTGAATGGAACTAACCCGGACTGACGTTGTTTCCAGCAGAATTGCCATGGCGTTATTTTTGTGCAGAAATAAAAGTTCTCAGAATGACCTAAAAATCAACAGAGAATTAATTTGGAATATATAAAAAATACTCAAAGAAAGATCCACGTCAGGGGGCCCACCACCTGTCCACGAGGGTGGGGGCGCGCCCTCCTGCCTCGTGGGCCCCCTGATGCTCCACCGACGTCAACCTTGACTCCATATATTCACTTTCGGGGAGAAAAAAAATCAGAGAGAAGGATTCATCGCGTTTTACGATACAGAGCCGCCGCCAAGCCCTAAACTCTCTTGGGAGGGCTTATCTGGAGTCCGTTCGGGGCTCCGGAGAGGGGAATCCGTCGCCATCATCATCATCATCAACCTTCCTCCATCACCAATTTCATGATGCTCACCATCGTGTGTGAGTAATTCCATCGTAGGCTTGCTGGACAGTGATGGGTTGGATGAGATTTATCACGTAATTGAGTTAGTTTTGTTAGGGTTTGATCCCCAATATCCACTATGTTCTGAGATTGATGTTGCTATGACTTTGCTATGCTTAATGCTTGTCACTAGGGCCCGAGTGCCATGATTTCAGATATGAACCTATTATGTTTTCATCAATATATGAGAGTTCTTGATCCTATCTTGCAAGTCTATAGTCACCTATTATGTGTTATGATCCATTAACCCTGAAGTGACAGTAATCGGGATACTTATCGGTGATGACCGTAGTTTGAGGAGTTCATGTATTCACTATGTGTTAATGCTTTGGTCCGGTATTCTATTAAAAGGAAGCCTTAATATCCCTTAGTTTCCAATAGGACCCCACTGCCACGGGAGGGTAGGACAAAAGATGTCATGCATATTCTTTTCCATAAGCACGTATGACTATATTCGGAATACATGCCTACATTACATTGATGAACTGGAGCTAGTTCTGTGTCACCCTATGTTATGACTGTTACATGATCGATCGCATCCGGCATAATTCTCCATCACTGATCCAATGCCTATGATCTTTTCCTATATTGTTCTTCGCTTATTTACTTTTCCGTTGCTACTGTTACCATCACTATAAAACCCCAAAATATTACTTTTGCTACCGTTACCTTTTGCCACCGTTACCACTACTATCATATTACTTTGCTACTAAACACCTTGTTGTGGATATTAAGTTTCTAGGTGTGGTTGAATTGACAACTCAGCTGCTAATACTTGAGAATATTGTTTGGCTCCCCTTGTGTCGAATCAATAAATTTGGGTTGAATACTCTACCCTGGAAAACTGTTGTGATCCCCTATACTTGTGGGTTATCAAGAACATTTTCTGGCGCCGTTGCCGGGGAGGAAAGCTCTATTCTTTGAGTCACTTGGGATTTATATCTGCTTATCACTATGAAGAACTTGAAAGATCAAAGAACCAAGATTTCTCCCTCAACTACGAGGGGAGGTAAGGAACTGCCGTCTAGCTCTACACTTGATTCACCTTCTGTTTTGAGTAAACTTGCGACACCTACACCTGCTATTCATTCTGATATGTCGCATGTCATTGATGATGCCACTTCTACTTTGCATGATACTTATGATGAAACTACTTCTATGCTTGATAATACTGTGCCACTAGGTGAATTTCTTGATGAACAACTTGCTAGGGCTAGGGAGAATGAAATTATTGAAACTGATAATATTGATGAAAGTGATGATGAAGATTCTCCCCCTAGATATGAATTGCATGTTGTTCCTGAGGGTTATGTTATGGATGAAGAAACTGCTAGAGACTTTCTTGCCTGCAATGATAGAAGTGATCTTAAGAAACTATTTGCTAAGCTTAAAGAAAAAACTCTGAATGCTAGAATGAAATATGATCCTGCTTATGCTACTTCACCTATCTTTATTACTGATAAGGATTATGATTTCTTTGTTGATCCTGAGTTAACTACTCTGGTTGAATCTGATCCTTTCTATGGCTATGAATCTAAAACTGTTGTGGCACATCTTACTAAATTAAATGATATAGCTACCCTGTTCACTAATGATGAGAAAACTCGCTACTATTATATCCTTAAATTATTTCCGTTCTCATTAAAGGGCGATGCTAAGATATGGTTTACTTCTCTTGATCCTGGTTGTGTGCGTAGTCCCCAGGATATCATTTACTACTTCTCTGCTAAATATTTCCCCGCTCATAAGAAACAAGCTGCTTTAAGGGAGATATATAATTTTGTGCAAATTGAAGAAGAGAGTCTCCCACAAGCTTGGGGGAGGCTTCTCCAATTACTTAATGCTTTGCCTGATCATCCTCTCAAGAAGAATGAAATACTTGATATATTTTATAATGGACTAACCGATGCTTCCAGAGATTACCTGGATAGTTGTGCTGGTTGTGTTTTCAGGGAAAGAACTGTTGATCAAGCTGAAATTCTGTTGAATAATATGTTTACCAATGAAAATAATTGGACACTTCCTGAACCAACTCCTAAGCCAACTCCAAAGAAAAGGGGCATTCTATTTCTCAGTCCTGAAAGTTATGCAAGAGGCAAACAATTCTATGAAAGAAAAAGGTATAAAAGCTGAAGATGTTAAGGATTTACCGCCCATTGAAGAAATACATTGAAACACCCTCGATGCGACTATAGCTCCCACGTGTCGAGGCATGACTTAGAGGCATAATCGCATTGAAGGCATATGTCGCAAGTTAGGCAATCTTCACAACATCCCATGTAATATAAATAATAAAGGGGAGAAAACATAGTTGGCTTACACTCGCCACGTCAATCAAGTACATAAATAACATTACATCATCCAAACACTCATGGCCCGACTACGGCGCCAAAATAAAAGAGAACCCAACATGCGACAACGGTCCCATTCACCCCCAACTGGGCACCACTACTGATCATCGGGAAAGGAAACATAGTAACGTTGAGAGTCTTCATCAAACTCCCACTTGAGCTCATACGCGTCTACTGGAGCGGAATCATCAGGCCCTGCATCTGGTGTAATAGTAATCTTTGAGCCACAGGGACTCAGCAATCTCGCACCCTCGCGATCAAGACTATTTAAGCTTATAGGTAAGGCAAGGTAAATATATGGAGCTGCAGCAAGCGACTAGCAAGTATGGTGGCTAACTTATTCGCAAAAGAGAGCGAGAAGAGGAGGCAAAGCGCGAGCGTGAAACTAGAGAGCAACCTGCGCAAACATTACTCCAACACCGTGTCCACTTCCCGGACTCCGCCGAGAAGAGGCCATCACGGTAACACACTCAGTTGATTCATTTTAATTAAGGTTCAAGTTATCTACAACCGGACATTAACAAATTCCCATCTGCCCATAACCGCGGGCACGGCTTTCGAAAGTTCAATCCCTGCAGGGGAGTCCCAACTTAGCCCATGACAAGCTCTCACGGTCAACGAAGGAATAGACCTCCTCCCAAGACGTTCCGATCAGACTCGGTATCTCGGTAATTCAAGACAACTCCGACAATGGTAAAACAAGTCCAGCAACACCGCCCGCTGTGCCGACAAATCCCGATAGGAGCTGCACATATCTTGTTTCTCAGGGCACACCGGATAAGCTAAGCGTACGGGAGCTAACGTAACCCAAGTTGCCAAGGGACGGCCCCGCACGGTGCTCTAGGTCGGACCAACACTCAGAGGAGCACTGGCCTGGGGGGGGGGGTTAAAATAAGATGACCCTTGAGTCCGCGAAACCCAAGGGAAAAGGCTAGGTGGCAAATGGTAAAACCAAGGTTGGGCATTGCTGGAGAATTTTTATTCAAGGCGGACTATCAAGGGGTTCCCATTATAACCCAACCGCGTAAGGAACGCAAAATCCGGGAACATAACACCGATATGACGGAAACTAGGGCGGCAAGAGTGGAACAAAACACTAGGCGAGAGGCCGAGCCTTCCACCCTTTACCAAGTATATAGATGCATTAAGATAACATAGCAATATGATGATATCCCAACAAGTAAATAAAGATGTTCCAACAAGGAACGGCCTCCAAACTTCACCTACAACTAGCAACGCTATAAGAGGGGCTGAGCAAAGCGGTAACATAGCCAATCAACGGTTTGCTAGGACATGGTGGGTTAGAGGTTTGACATGGCAATTTGGGAGGCTTGCAAGCAAGTGGTAGGCATCGTAGCAATGGCATAGCAAAAGAGCGAGCAAACTAGCATAGCAAAGATAGTAGTGATTTCGAGGGTATGATCATCTTGCCTGCACAGTTGTCAGAGTTGACTGGATCCTCAAAAGCAAACTCAACGGGCTCCTCGTTAGCGAACTCGTCTCCCGGCTCTACCCAAACAAGACAAACAAGCAACAAGGATACAATCAACCACGTGCAAACTCAAACAACACAATGCAAAAATGATATGCTATGCGGGATGCGATGCGGGATGCAAAATGCAAGATATGACAGGAAATGCATGAACCTGGCCTCAACTTGGAAATCCAAGTGTGCCACTGGAAAGATGATATGAAATTGCTTGAAAACGATATAAAGAACGCCGGAATCGGAGTTACGGTTTGGAAATGGCAAGCGATTCAAAAATGACACCGGTCTGCGATTTACAGCAAGTAGGCATCTAAATGCAATGAGATGAACATGCTACAACACCCAAACATGACAACAAAATACATGGCAGGGATGCTTACAAGATGCTTAAAGAAAAGTCTAGCACTGAGCTACGACCAATTCATCCATTAACAGGTTCAAACAAACATGGCAAAAATGCAAATGGCAAACATATCTCAGACTTAATGAAATTAACACTTGTCTGAAATTTCAGATCGGGTAGCCCTCTTCGGAGCAACAAAACTACATGCTACAGGATCTGAACAAGGCAAAGTAAAGCATGGCATGGAGCTACTCAAAGAGCTTAACAAAAGTCCCTTAGTGACCTTGAGCCAAAAGGGATCAGAAAATACAATTGCAAGCACGTGAACATAGCAAAAACATAATCAGTTTTTAGACTTAGTGAAAACTGGCACATGCTGAAATATAACTCAAGTAGGCATGTTTACGAGCTCGATGCACTCACTACGGTGCAAGTCATGGCAAGACAAGCATACACCCATCAAGAAGGCACAAAATGCAAGCTAGACATGGCAAGAACAATAGCATAGCATGCATGGATCAACTACAACACCACCGGCAAAATTGCAAACAAGTTGACAATCTGCCCAGATTCACAAAGTAGCAAAAGTAGAGCTCGATTGACTCAAGCTAGGGTGCTCCAAAATTGCAAACAAATACATGGATGGAAATAGCACTACAAGGTTAACAAAACTCCCTTACTGATCATCCTCAAAAGAGGCACAGATCACTAGGAAACAACAAGAACATATGGCATCATGAGATAAACAATCCCAGGACTTAGTGAAATTACTAAGTCCCTGAAAACAGATTTACCGAGTGCCTCACTTTGCAAGCTTGCACTAGTTACCTCACACATCACAAAAATACATGGGTTGCACCTCTGGAAAGATGACAAAACCCTTAACAAAACACATGTAGAACTCACGGGCATATCATGCACATAATAATCATGACAAAAATGACAAAAGTGCTAAACGGAGTAGCAGATGTGACAATTAACTCAAGTAGCCCTCTTCTAACAGCATTTCGGGCATTAAGATGAGCTCAAATGGAAAAGATGCAATGGAATGAAATGATGTACTCTCGGAGATGAACATTTTGATATGCTATATGCATGAATCGGAGCTACGGATGCAAAGTTACGGGGCCACGAACATGAGCACTTGGATCGGAATTTCTGGGACAAAGAAAATCAACCTCGCGAAAAAAATTAGGGTTACTGTAGCAACCGGATCAGATCTGGGCGCGCCTCCCGAGGTTCGACGCCGGGCCCTGTTCGCCGGAGTTGAGGACGGGGAGGAGGCTGGAGCTCGCCGGTCGGTAAGGGAGGAGGCGGTGCGGCGGCGGGCGGCGCGCGCGCGCCGGCGGGGAGGCGGCGGCGAGGCTTGGCGGCGGCCGGACGGGGCGGCGGTGGCTCGGCGCTCCGGGCGGCGGCGGTGGCGGCAGCCGGCGGCGACGGTGGAGCGAGGCGGCGGCAGGGGCAGCCAGGCGGCGGGGCGAGGTAGCGGGCCGCGGGGGCCGGCTCCGGGCTCCCAGGCCGCGCGGTGGGAGGCGGCGGCGGCGTGGACACATGGTAGCCCAGGAGTGGCTGCGGGCGGCGGAGCGGACGCGTCCGGTCCGTCCGGACGTGTCCGGCGGCGGCGGAGGAGATATTTTTAGGGTTAGGGACGAGGTGGATCCGGAATTTGGAATGGGGGGTGTATATATAGGCATAGAGGGAGCTAGGAGAGTCCAAATGAGGTGCGGTTTTCAGCCACGCGATCGTGATTGAACGCTCTAGATGATGGAGCAGAGTTAGGTGGGTTTTGGGCCAAATTGGAGGGGTGTTGGGCTGCAACACACACGAGGCCTTTTCGGTCCCTCGGTTAACCGTTGGAGTATCAAACGAAGTCCAAATGGTACGAAACTTGACAGGCGGTCTACCGGTAGCAAACCAAGGCCGCTTGGCAAGTCTCGGTCTAATCCGGAAGTGTTTAATCCCCACACACGAAAGAAAGCTAGAAATGACCACCGGAGGAGAACGAAGCGCCGGAATGCAAAACGGATAACAAGGAAAATGCTCAAATGCATGAGACGAACACGTATGCAAATGCAATGCACATGATGACATGATATGAGATGCATGACAACGATGACAACACACGGAGACAAAACCCGAACCCGAGGAAATAAATATAACTTAACGCCGGAAATGGCAAGAGTTGGAGTACAAATTGGGAAAGTTACATCCGGGGTGTTACAACACTCCACCACTACGAAAGGATCTAGTCCCGAGATCTAGGACTGAAAGAACGCCGGATACTCAGAACGGAGGTGATCCTCGCGTTCCCAGGTAGCTTCACGGTCGGAATGGTGTGACCACTTGACTTTGAGAAATTTGATCGACTTGTTGCGAGTCTTGCGTTCAGTCTCTCCAAGAATAGCAACTTGGTGCTCACGATAGGAGAGATCTTCTTGGAGCTCAATGTCCTCGAAGTTGAAGGTGCGGTCAGGAGTCTTGAAGCACTTTCGAAGCTGAGAGACATGGAACACGTCATGAACATTTGCAAAGTTTGAAGGAAGATTGAGTTGATAGGCGAGGTCGCCTCTCTTGCTGACAATCTTGAAAGGTCCCACGTATCTAGGGGCAAGCTTCCCTTTGATACCGAAGCGACGAGTACCTTTCATGGGAGAGACACGGAGGTAAACATGATCTCCGATCTGGAAAGCCAAATCGCGGTGCTTACTATCATAGTAGCTTTTGTAGCGGGATTGGGCTGCTTTGAGGTTATCACGAATGACTTTGCACATTTCTTCTGCTTCTGTGATTAAGTCATTACCCAAAAGCTGACGTTCACCGGTTTCAGACCAGTTGAGAGGGGTACGGCACTTCCTGCCATACAGAATTTTAAAAGGGGCCTTGCCCGAACTTGCTTGAAAACTGTTGTTGTAGGAGAATTCAGCATAAGGAAGACAATCCTCCCACTTCATGCCGAAGGAGATCACACAAGCCCTGAGCATATCTTCAAGAATCTGGTTTACACGCTCGACTTGACCGCTAGTTTGAGGATGGAAAGCTGTGCTGAAGCGGATGTTCGTGCCCATGGCCTTCTGAAAAGAATCCCAAAACTTCGAGGTAAAGATGCTGCCACGGTCTGAGGAGATCACTTGAGGAATACCGTGCAGAGAGACAATCCGAGAGGTATAGAGTTCCGCCAATTGAGCTGCAGTGATCGATTCTTTGATAGGCAGAAAATGAGCCACTTTGGTGAGTTTGTCGATGACAACGAATATAGCATCATTGCCACGCTTGGACTTTGGAAAGCCAGTCACGAAGTCCATTTCAATGTGGTCAAACTTCCATTCTGGAATGGAAAGAGGTTGGAGGAGACCTGCTGGCCTTTGGTGTTCTGCCTTCACTCTTCTGCAGACATCACATTCATTCACGAATTGAGCGATCTCGCGCTTCATTCGAGTCCACCAATAAGCTTGCTTGAGGTCCTGATACATCTTCGTGCTCCCAGGGTGGATGGAGAGGAGAGAATTGTGAGCCTCGTTCATGATCACTTTACGAAGGTCACCTTTGGGTACAACAATACGATCCTCGAAGAAGAGAGTGTCCTTGTCATCAAGGCGGTAGCACTTGTACTTGGACTGGCTCTTGGCAATCCCAATCTTCACCTTTTTCACCATAGCATCAAGAAGCTGGGCTTGGCGAATCTGGTCTTCTAAGGTAGGAGAGACTTGAAGGTTGGCGAGGAAACCTTGAGGAATAACTTGCAGATTAAGTTTGCGGAAAGCTTCACAAAGCTCGGGTTGGTAAGGCTTGAGAATCAGACTATTGCAGTAAGCTTTCCTGCTCAAAGCGTCAGCAATCACATTGGCCTTGCCTGGAGTATACTCAATACTCGGATTATACTCTTGAATCATTTCGACCCATCGAGTTTGCGTGAGGTTGAGATTAGGCTGAGTGAAGATGTACTTGAGACTCTTGTGATCAGTGAAAATGTCCACTTTTCTTCCCAATAGAAGATGTCTCCAAGTCAAAAGAGCATGCACAACTGCCGCCAACTCGAGATCATGAGTGGGGTAGTTCTTCTCATTAGGCTTCAACTGGCGAGATGTATAAGCAACAACTTTCTTCTCTTGCATCAAAACTGCGCCAAGACTTTGGAGAGAGGCATCACAAAAGACCTCATACGGCTTGGATTCATCAAGCGGAGTCAGAACTGGAGCAGTGATCAATTTCTCTTTCAAAGTGTTAAAAGCAATGTCACACTCCGGAGACCAAATGTACTTGACGTGCTTCTGAAGAAGATTTGAGAGAGGCTTCGCGATCTTAGAAAAGTTTTCAACGAATCTTCGGCAATAGCTTGCGAGACCGAGAAAACTACGGAGTTGCTTCACGTTCTGAGGAGGTTCCCAATTCACAATTGCAGACACCTTCTCAGGATTCACGGCAATGCCCTTGGCAGAGATGATATGACCAAGATAAAGAACCTCATCGAGCCAAAATTCACACTTGGAGAACTTGGCATAGAACTGATGTTCCCTCAGCTTATCAAGAACCAAACGCAAATGCTTGGCATGATCTTCCTTGTTCTTCGAGAAAACCAGAATGTCGTCGAGATAGACCAAAACGAAGTCATTGGTGTAGGCGTTGAAGATGAAGTTCATCATGCGAGAGAACGTCGGAGGAGTGTTGGCGAGGCCAAAAGACATGACAGTGTATTCATATGAACCAAAGCTTGTTCTGAATGCTGTCTTGGGAATATCTTCTTCACGAATGCGAATCTGGTGATAACCCATACGGAGATCAAGCTTGGAGAATACTTGGGCACCTTTGAGTTGTTCGAACAGCTCATTGATGTTGGGAAGTGGGTATTTGTTCTTGATGGTCTTCTTGTTCACTGGACGGTAATCAACACAAAGTCGGTCCGTTCCATCCTTCTTCTTCACAAAAAGAACACCACAACCCCACGGAGAAGAACTAGGCCGGATGAGACCCATTTTCTCTTGCATATCAAGTTGCTTCTTCAGCTCCTTCAACTCTTCAGGTTCGAGCTTGTAAGGACGTTTGCACACAGGTTCCGTGCCAGGCTCAAGATCAATAATGAATTCAACTGGCCGGTGCGGAGGCATTCCTAGAAGCTCTTCTGGAAAGACGTCTTGATATTCGCAAACAACTGGAATTTGCAAGATAGCATCGAGTTCACCCTTCTCATTGAGAGAAAACAGACGGATGGTATCGTCATTCACGGCAAAGACAATTACATCCTCAAATGAATGAGTTAATTGAATCTGCCTGGCTGCACAATCAAGCTGAGTCTTGTGCTTAGAAAGCCAATCCATCCCGAGAATAAGATCAATATCCGAGTTACCAAGAACCATTGGAGAAGCCAGAAACTTGAAATCACCCATCATGATAGAAACATCCGGGACTATTGAAGTAGCCCTCATAGACTTAGCCGGAGAAACCACTCCCATAGGTTTACCCAACATTTGTGAAACGAAGTCATGCTTGGAAACAAATGATCTTGACATGAAACAATGCGATGCACCAGTGTCAAAAAGAACTTTTGCTGGAAAAGAGTTAACTGAAAAGTTACCCATGATGACATCTGATGATTCCTCTGCCTGAGCTGCATTCAGCAAGTTGACCTTGGCGTGCTTGGGGTTATGCTTGACCACAGCTGTACTTGCCGATCTGACAGGAGGAGGAGGAAGACGCCTCTGGTTGAAACACTTGTTGGCATAGTGACCCTTCTGTTGGCACTTGTTGCACGTGACCTCTGAAAGCGGACGGTGATACGGAGCACTTGATCTTGGAGCTAGAGACGAAGTCTTGTTCTGAAAGCCAGGGTTGGGTGGGTGGGAAGAACCACTGCCACCTTTGCTCTTCTACTGATACGGCTGACGGAACGGAGGAGGAGGAAGCCAATACTTCTGCTGCTTGGCCACTTGAGTAGAGGAAGAAGGAGTAACATCTCTGACTCGCTTCTTGGAAGCATCACACCTCAACTGAGCAGCCTCTTGCTTCAGTGCCATGTTGTAGAACTCATCGTATCTCAAGGGCTCAAAGAGGACAAGAGCTAGCTGAATTTCTTCTCTGAGACCACCCCTGAACTGATATATCATGCTCTTCTCATCGGGGACGTCCTGCTTAGCAAAGCGAGCGAGCTTCTGGAACAACTTGTTGTAGTCATAGACAGACAAAGAACCTTGCTTCAGATTGTGGAATTCCTCACGCTTGCTTTTAACCATGCTCTGCGGAATATGATGAGCTCGGAAATCTCGACGGAAATCATCCCAAGTGATAACACGTCCACCTCTAGAGTCCTTGTACTGCTGGAACCATTCTGCAGCTTGATCTTTGAGTTGGAAGGAAGCGAACTTGACAAAGTCCTCAGGCCTGACGTTACTGCACTCGAAATGCTTACACAGATCCACAAGCCAATCGTCAGCATCGGTTGCCTCAACACAATTGCTGAAAGTCTTTGGCCCGTTAGCAAGGAACTGGTTGAGTGTAGCAAAGTGACTCTGATTGCTGCCTTGATTCCCTTGACTGCCTTGATTGCGCTCTTGAAGAATTTGCATGATCAACTGTGTGTTTGCATTGGTTGCGGCCATCATAGCTTGCCATGCCTCCGGAGGAGGTGGAGGTGGTGGCGGATCAGGATTCGGAGTCGTGCGCGTTGGAGGAGCCATCCTGAAGAGGTTGACCACCATTAGCACATTGACAGAGAAGTATTGAAGCTGAATCCAATGGAATGAAAATTGCAACATATAGTCTTCACATCCGAACAAAATGAACGAATGCATTCCTCTTGAAATGGTCACATATCCATAAATTGAGAAGCCACGTAGAATTAAGGTAGAGAAATAAATCAACAAGGTACGGATCAAGTACGAATAATCGGTAAGAAATCCCAATCTCAAACCAATATCCGTGGAAGAAGAACTAGAGCTACTAGAATTCCCACCTATGAAACTCCCGAACCTTTCCGGTTATGCAATCAGGTGTTGGGGATACAGGGCAAGCATAATATCTCACCGAAACTAGCAAATCCTGCATCCAGCTGTATCCATCCTTCAACACATAACCAAGAAACCTTCGGAAACCGTCTACCTCAACCTTCGAAAAGCATCCGTTATACAAGTTATGGCGATACTCCCGAACTCCCGCCCCAGTACTGGGTGGCGTCGAGGTTATCTCACCAACGAACTGCATAAAAGAGATTTTCGATGTCGGCGTACTAGACTCAGGTATTCCAGAATTGCAACGATAAAATTATGATGACAACACCTCAGAGCTCAACTCCCCGGGACACTTCCACTAAACCCCTGACAGGAGGCACCAAGACAATGTTCTCATCATAAAACCATCGGAACGATTCTAAGATACCCGCGTGATCCTAAATTTTTTTTAGTGAAATTTGAGAAGATAAGAGTCAAAACTCTACGTCAGGATGCCTTATCAAAGCGATGAGGAGACTGGGAAGTAAAAAGAATTCCTAATCTCTCCGATATATAATTCCTAATGACTCAAAACATTTTTCTAGACACAACTCGGCCGCTAAAAACGATCAAGCAATGGGGCTCCTAAGGTCGGGGAAGGCTCTGATACCAACTTGAAACACCCTCGATGCGACTATAGCTCCCACGTGCCGAGGCACGACTTAGAGGCATAATCGCATTGAAGGCATATGTCGCAAGTTAGGCAATCTTCACAACATCCCATGTAATATAAATAATAAAGGGGAGAAAACATAGTTGGCTTACACTCGCCACGTCAATCAAGTACATAAATAACATTACATCATCCAAACACTCATGGCCCGACTACGGCGCTAAAATAAAAGAGAACCCAACATGCGACAACGGTCCCGTTCACCCCCAGCTGGGCACCACTACTGATCATCGGGAAAGGAAACATAGTAACGTTGAGAGTCTTCGTCGAACTCCCACTTGAGCTCATACGCGTCTACTGGATCAGATCTGGGTGCGCCTCCCGAGGTTCGACGCCGGGCCCTGTTCGCCGGAGTTGAGGACGGGGAGGAGGCCGGAGCTCGCCGACCGGTGAGGGAGGAGGCGGCGCGCGCGCGCCGGCGGGGAGGCGGCGACGAGGCTTGGCGGCGGCCGGACGGGGCGGCGGCGGCTCGGCGCTCTGGGCGGCGGCGGTGGATTGATTCTAATGCATAAAAACTGGGTATGGAAAGAGTATGATCAATGTGTTACTTGCCTTGCTGACAATCCGCGAAACCTAGGGACTCGAAGTAGCACGCTTCACACTCTGGGAATTCTATCACAAACAAACAATAGCATACATAAGCAACAAGTAGAGATGCACGGGCAAAACTCAAATAAGAGAGATTGACCAGAAAGTTCAACGATCGAGAATAATCGCGGAAAAAATCCGATAAAAAGAAAACTGACGAACAGACTAACGAATGAGCGTTCGTTATCTGTAACTAACGGGCGAAAACCATTCGTTAAAACAAACGTACGGACAAACATCTGCTAAGTAGCAGAACCGGGAAAAACTGGCAAACCAATCTAAAAAAACGAACTAGGGTTTTTTTAAAAAAATCCGAATCGGTTTAAAAAAAACCGGCGGCGGCGGATTGGTGCGTTACCTCTCCGGCGAGGCGGGGCTTGGGCGGCGGGCTTGCCAAGGAGCTCGGCGGCACGGGGCAGCTGTAGCTCGGGCGGCGGCAGGCGGCGGCGCGGGCTGCAGCGG
>NC_041388.1:315715656-315737339 GCF_002162155.2 Triticum dicoccoides | reverse complement strand
CTTGGGGAGGGGGTCGCGGCGGCGGCAGCTCGAACTCTTCCGAGTCCGGCGGCGACATGGGACGGGGAAGGCGGTGGCGTGGGGTTGGGTCAGCCTGGCTCGGCTGGGCTTCGGCCCGGTCGGGCGGTGGAAGTTTTTTTTTAAATAATTGCACCGAATAGAAAATAAATCCTAGAAAATAAAATAAAAATCTAAAAATGCCAAAATAAATTTTCACCGTCTAAATAAAATATTTAGAATGAGATGAACATTTTATTGGCCCTAAAATGCAATTTTGAAAACATGCAATTTTTCTAATGCAAATAAAATCAAATAAAATCAAATAAATGATTTTAATATTTTTCCTCCAATATTTGAATTATTTTGGAGAAGTCATGTTATCTCCTCTCATATATTTTAATATGAAATATTTTTTGGAGAGAAAAATAATTAAAATAAAAAAAATCCTCGTTTCATTATTTGATAAAAATCAAATATGAAAACCGGGAAATCCCCAACTCTCTTCGAGGGTCCTTGAGTTGCTTAGGATCTCGAGGATTGCGGAACGAAAGTGCAATAAAATATGATATGCATGAATGACCTATGTATAATGTTACAAACCTACCCCCCTTAAGCTGAATCTCGCCCTCGAGATTCGGGTTGGCTAGAAAATAGGTGTGGGTGGTCTTTGCGAAGATCGTCCTCTCGTTCCCAGGTGGCTTCATCCTCGGTATGGTGGCTCCACTGAACTTTGCAAAACTTGGTAACCTTGCTGCGGGTGACTCGGCTGGCAAACTCAAGAATCTTAACTGGCTTTTCCTCATAAGTCAAATCACTATCCAACTGAATCGCCTCCAAGGGTACTGTATCTCTTAACGGTATATCGGCCATCTCAGCATGACACTTCTTCAACTACGAAACGTGGAACACATCGTGAACTCCTGACAGTACTTCAGGTAATTCCAACTTGTAGGCAACTTCTCCCATACGTTCCAAAATACGATATGGTCCTACAAATCTCGGGGCTAACTTTCCCTTAACTCCAAAACATTTCACTCCTCGTAAGGGTGATACTCGCTGACGGATCTCGGGTAGGGCTCTTGTTATCCTAGGCCTCTGGTGCATTATATAAACCGAGGCCAAACTAGTCGATAGATCATATACAACAATCATACCATAGGCTAGCTTCTAGGGTTTTAGCCTCTACGATCTCGTGGTAGATTAACTCTTGTAATACTCATATCATCAATATCAATCAAGCAGGACGTAGGGTATTACCTCCATCAAGAGGGCCCGAACCTGGGTAAACATCGTGTCCCCTGCCTCCTGTTACCATCGATCCTAGACGCACAGTTCGGGACCCCCTACCCGAGATCCGCTGGTTTTGACACCGACATTGGTGCTTTCATTGAGAGTTCCGCCGTGTGATCGGCAAAAGGATCAATGGCTCACCCGCAGGTCAACTGCGACGCCGACATTTTCGTCGCCGGCTTGACTGGTCACCTTGGCTCGACCGAGGACCGTGCTCCATCTCCGATCGTCATGTTCGGACGGGGGCCTTCTTCAACATCAACTCCGACCTCTATCATGATCATAGAGGAGTCATCCATGGAGCTCGAGGGCTCAACATCAACATTGCCCTTGGGCGGTCGTGTTGTTTTTATGGACAGCGAACTTGTATTCACCGTCACCACCTCCTCGAGCGTCGGTTTGACGATTTCTTCAGTGGAATAGTGCGGAATTACGTCTACAACATCCATGCAAAATTTCATTGAGTTCTGATGGAGGAATCTCCGACAATCTACGATATACCAGAGCCCTGTCAAATTTGGACGGGAATCTGGACGAGTTTAGGGCGTGGTCTCCAGAGCTCAGCTCGGAGGTCCTTTGGAAGATCCAACCGTTCATCTACTGCGGAATTCCGATATCTACCACCCCTCCAAATTTCATCTCGATCCGATGGTTCAAACTCCGGGAACCTTCCGATGAGTGGACTAATTTTCGGATCCGTTTTCTTCGCGAATACGGATCCGACCCGAATTCATGTTTCTTTATGAACGTGATATTGGACAACCTTTTTAGAGGAATTCTCTTCTAGGGTATTGTGCATTATTTTTAAACACGTGCCCATAAATTTTTAAGCCTCCCTTGAGGTCATCATCATCATCATGCTGGTGTCAAACCAGTCCGGCAATATTGCTCCAAGGCTGCTGAGGGAGTCCTAGATTAGGGGGTGTTCGGGTAGCCGGACTATACCTTCAGCCGGACTCCTGGACTATGAAGATACAAGATTGAAGACTTCGTCCCGTGTCCGAATGGGACTTTCCTTGGCGTGGAAGGCAAGCTTGGCGATGCGGATATTCAAGATCTCCTACCATTGTAACCGACTCTATGTAACCCTAACCCTATCCGATGTCTGTATAAACCGGAGGGTTGTAGTCCGTAGGCAATCAACTCCATATACAACAATCATACCATAGGCTAGCTTCTAGGGTTTAGCCTCCTTGATCTCGTGGTAGATCTACTCTTGTACTACCCATATCATCAATATTAATCAAGCAGGACGTAGGGTTTTACCTCCATCAAGAGGGCCCGAACCTGGGTAAAACATCGTGTTCCCTGCCTCCTGTTACCATCCGGCCTAGACGCACAGTTCGGGACCCCCTACCCGAGATCCGCCAGTTTTGACACCGACATTGGTGCTTTCATTGAGAGTTCCTCTGTGTCGTCGCCTTTAGGCCCGATGACTCCTTTGATCATCAAGAACGATACGGTCCAGGGTGAGACTTTTCTCCCCGGACAGATCTTCGTCTTCGGCGGCTTCGCTCTGCAGGCCAATTCGCTCGGCCACCTGGAGCAGATCGAAAGCTACGCCCTTGGCCATCAAGTCAGGTTTGGAAGCTTAAACTACACGGCTGACATCCGCGGAGACTTGATCTTCGACGGGTTCGAGCCACGGCTAAGCGCGCCGCACTATCTCGAGGGGCATGATCTAGCTCTGCCTCCGGACAGTGTCCTGGAGGCCGCACACGCATCGGTTCCGACCCCTAACTCGGAGCCTATTGCGCCAATCGAGGATGAGCTGTTGGACGTCACCTCGGGGGCTTCGATCTCAAAGGCGATCGAGCCGAACGCTAGCCCCGCACTCTGCATGATCCGTGACTCCGAGGATCCGGACTCCTTTTCGAACTCCGAACCCCCTGCGCCCCTGCCGATCGAATCTGATTGGGTGCCGATAATGGAGTTCACCACCGCAGACATCTCTCAGCACTCGCCTTTTGGCGATATCCTGAACTCTCTCAAGTCTCTCTCTTTATCAGGAGAGCCCTAGCCGAACTACGGTCAGCTAGGATGGGATACGGATGATGAAGAAATTCAAAGCCCACCCACCACCCACTTGGTAGCCACTGTCAACAATTTAAACGACGTGCTCAACTTCGACTCCGGAGACATCGACAGCATGGATGACGATGCAGGAGATACCGACGAACCAATGCCCATAGGGCATTGGACAGCCACCTCATCTCACGATGTGTACATGGTGGATACCCCTAAAGGAAGCGACAACGAGGAAAAAGGGGATGGGATGGGAGATCGACCCCCCGAAAAGCAATCAAAGCGTCAGTGTAAATGCCGACCCAAGCCCCGCCTCGACAAAAACCCAGCCATAGAGCAGGACGAGCCGGTAGACGACGAGCAGGCCTTAGAGTAACCGTCTGAACAGGGCAACACGGATAGAGAAACCGAACATCCCTCCTCCGGCGAAAATGGCATTTCGGACGACCTCACGCCGGATAAACCTATGGAGCAGAAGAATCTCCACGAGAGGCTCGTTGCAACTGCACGCAGCCTAAAAAAGCAGAAGCGGAAGCTAAAAACAGCGGAAGATGCACTCCGGATTAGATGGAGCAAAGTAATCAATACCGCAGATAAATACGGCGACAGTCGCCGCACTAAAAGCTATCCGAAAAGAAAGCTACTGCCTGAATTCGACGAAGAGGCCCTAGAGCCCTTGCATTCAAAAAATGAGAAAGCCACACGGTCGGATAGACGACCCCATAAAGCGGCAAGCGGCGCCGCACCTAAATCGGTATGCGACCCACTTAAGGATTCACATCATGGCCCAGTCAGGTCCATTTATGGGCCAAGAAAGCAAGCTCTCGTAAGCAACGCTATGAAGCCATCATCAGAATCCGGCACACCCAAATACAGGGGCGCCGCACACCCCCTATGTTTCACCGATGAGGTCCTGGACTATGAATTTCCAGAGGGATTCAAACCCGTAAACATAGAGGCATATGATGGAACAACAGACCCTGGAGTTTGGATCGAGGATTATATCCTCCACATACACATGGCTAGAGGAGATGATCTCCACGCCATAAAATATTTACCCCTTAAGCTTAAAGGGCCAGCCCGGCATTGGCTTAAAAGCCTTCCCAAAAACACAATTGGAAGTTGGGAAGAGCTCGAGGATGCTTTCCGAGCAAACTTTCAAGGGACCTATGTCCGCCCTCCGGATGCAGACGATCTTAGTCACATAACTCAACAACCCGGAGAATCAGCTCGGCAGTTCTGGAATAGATTCCTCACTAAAAAGAATCAGATAGTCGACTGTACGGATGCCGAAGCCTTAGCAGCTTTCAGGCATAATGTCCGAGACGAATGGCTCGCCAGACACCTCGGCCAAGAAAAGCCAAGAACAATGGCCGCACTAACAAGCCTCATGACCCGCTTTTGTGCAGGGGAGGACAGCTGGTTGGCAAGGTGCAGCCCCAGCGACCCAAGTACATCCGAAATTAGGGATGGAAACGGAAAACCGCGACGCAACAAGGACCGTCGCTGGACTAAGGACAAAAGTCCGAAGAGCACGACAGTCAATGCCGGATTCAAAGGCTCACGACAAAATCAGGCAAAATCGCCCCCCAGGATAACAGGGACGATCCATCCAACCTAAATAAAATCCTGGACAGGATATGTCAGATACACAGTACTCCCGGGAAGCCTGCTAACCATAACCACAGAGACTGTTGGGTTTTCAAACAATCCGGCAGACTCAATGCCGAACACAAGGGGCTCGACACACCAAGCGAAGACGAGGACGAACCCCAAAAGCAGAGCACCAGGAAACAAAAGAACTTCCCACAAGAAGTAAAAACAGTGAACTCACTTCACATAACAAAACGTGCGGCGCCCGTAAAGGTATGCACCACACGGCCCATCCCCAAAGGGTCCTGCCACTGGTTGTCAAAACCGATCATCTTCGATCAGCTAGATTATTCTAGAAATATCAAGAATGCAGGCTGGACTGCCTTGATACTCGATCCAATAATTGGCGGACTCCAGTTTTCAAATGTCCTTATGGACGGCGGCAGTGGACTAAACCTGATACAATCCATCACATGGGGATAAACCCAGCAAGAATCCGCCGCAGCAAAACCTCCTTTCAAGGGGTAACACTTGGTCCGGACACCCATTGTATGGGTTTCCTCCGGCTCGAAGTTATATTCGGCTCTGCCGATAACTTCCGCCGCGAAAAGCTGACCTTCCATATCATCCCGTTCTCAAGTCGCTATCAAGCACTACTGGGACGCGAAGCTTTCGCTCGCTTTAACACAATACCGCATTATGCATCTCTCACGCTTAAGATGCCCGGTCCATGGGGCATCATCTCTTTGAAGGGGAAGCACTAAAGTGCGCCTCCCCAAGCGGAGGACTGTGCAGCCGTTTGACAGCCCCACAGTAAAATGGCCTCACCGGCCAAAAAACTTCGAAATAGGTCATTAAAGACCACAAATGCGGACAGACGAGTTCGGTACAAAATCATCATTGATGCAGGCTTAATGGCCATATACCCCCGCACTAGGGGCTCCATGCATATACAATAAGAGACAATAAAGCTCAATTTTATATATTTTACTTTATACTTTGTTTATTTTAAACTTTTGTTCGGCACGACCCGTTTTTCAACTTAGTTTCTCTCTTTTACAGATGAACGTCGTGCGGCGCCCGTCCAGGATACGGCACAACGGAGACACAGGCGCAGACGTGCAGTAGGGACCCGTCCTAAAGGATTCTTTTTAGATTAAGACCCTGCGTAAACCTTTTTTACTGTCTCTTGTTGCTACACATCCCCTGGTTTTTTCTGATATAACCAAGGAGGAGGCTGGCGTCTTGGCATGTGGCCACGTCAGAATTTTTGCACGTACCTGGACACTAGGGGCTTTTTTAATAAAGAGTGTTGTTTCGCCCGCACTCATAAAGACCGAACACCTTAGGGAGTGTTCGGCGTCGCGAGTTTTGGCATTATATGCATCGGCTCCGAATCATGTCTTTGGTCAAATGTTGGGTTGCCCGGCTCCTGAGTTCGACTACCTTACGTTCCGCTCTATCGGTTAAGGTAGCACCAGGAGAACTACTGTGATTGTGCCCCGGTTCGGCCGGGCGAGCACCTCAGTGGAGAAAGCCGAAAACTGACTGTCATGATGTAGCGTGAGACTGGTCAGCCACTCGATAACCTAACGGAATCTCTCGGATTCCTCCGCTTTAACGAAGGGCCGCTTCCTGGTTAGGCACATACGCGCCCCAAACTCGGGCGAGCGCAGTCGCCACCAAGGAGCTACCTAAATAGTCTCACTGTCAAGCTCCTATGGCTAAGTGAAAGTGTTAAAGCATTATAGTCCGGTTGCCTGGCCCGCTGTGCTATCACCTCCTTTGTAGGACCAAGACATTGGGTTAAGTGTGAAAATGTGTCTTCTGCGAGCACCCCCGCACTATGTGCGTGGGGGCTGAAGCCAACGACTGCCACCTTTCAGATTTTGTATATATATATCTTAAAACGGCCGCACAGGAGGTGTTCCCAATACTTGAAGGCACAAGTATAAAAAGGCCACTACAGTTTATCAAAATATTACTTTATAATTACATATGCTATCATAACATAGCATCTTTCGAGCACTGCGTCTCTATTACACGAGCGCCTTCAAGGACTTCCTGAAAATAGTGCTCGGAGGGTACTCGGCTTTTGTCCGAATCTCGGGACGCAACAATGGTGGTCTCCATCTCTGCCCAGTATGTCTTGACACGGGCAAGAGCCATCCTTGCGCCCTCTATGCATGCTGACCTCTTCATTGCATTAATACGCATCACCGCGTCAAGGAATTGCTGCACCAAGCTGAAATAACTCTTCGGCTCCGATCTCCCCGGCCACAGATGACCCATGACGTACTTCATGGCGAGTCCGGACAACCTATTCAGTTCGGCCCATTGAGCCAAACGATCGTCCACTGCCAGCGGACGCTCTGGATTGTGAAACTGCGACCAGAAAAGCTTTTCCACTTCGCGATCTTTCTGATCTCGAAAGTGTTCGGTCGCATCAGCAGCACTCGCTGCCAAATCCAGATAGGTATCCTCCACACTCCACATCCGGTCCAACAGAGAAAACTTCGGATCGCAAAATTTCCTTCGCAGCATAAAGGGCTTTCCGGCCGCAATCTGTTCGGCCTGACGCAGCTCCTCCTTCGCAGCTCTCATCGCAGAGCGCGCGTCCTTGGCATTGGCAACGGCCTTCTCTAAGTCCGTCTGTTTCGCCTGGTCTTCTTTCTCAAGAAGTCTGCAACGGTCTGCAGCACTCTTTAACTTTTCCGCCATCTCGACCATCTCTTCCTTGCTTCGGCAATGAGCAGCCTGTTGGGCTCTCAGCTCTTCAAGGGCTTTCTTGGCAGCCACATCACTTTCTCTGGCTTGTTCTTTAGCTCGGGCAAGTTCTGCCCTAAGACTCTCCACGGCGGTCGCACCATCTGCGTCAAGCATACACATCGTAAGACACTGGCATAAAACTCTTCTTACCTGATGCCGCCCAAGGAATTACATACCTTGAGCCTCATCAAGCTGCTTGTTGACAAGTGCGATGTCGGCATCTGCCACGTCCAGTTGCCGCTTTAGTTTGACAAAATCATCAGTTCGGCTTGATTCCGGACACCCTGCCACCTACATTCAAAGGCGACATCTTAGACCTGGGATTATGATCCTCCGCGTGCCGTCATTTCTTGACGACGCGCAGAGTCTCAGGGGCTACTATCTACATAGGGCGCATCTTATTCATGCGCAACTGACAAAAGTGTACATTATCTAATGTACCTCAAAACCCGTCAGTAAACTTTTGACGGCCTCATGCAATCTGCTCTCTATGGATGAGATCCTTTCAATCACCGTGCCCATCAATGCACGGTGCTCCTCCGAGATAGAAGCTCGCCCCAGCAGAATCTTTAGCTCCTCCGGGCGAGCACCAGACGGTGCCGGACTTGTCCCACGACCTCTTTCGAAGGCCGGACGCGGAGAACCTCGGGGGGCCACATAGCTATCTTCCGCCCCTGCCGGATTCGGAGAAACCCTCCGCGATGACACCTCAGGGTCGCCCGCCTTGCTAGGCGGCACGGCAAGGGGAGGCGTCCCACTCTCCATCATCTCCGGAAGGAGATCCCCCGAAGACGAGCTCTGCTGAGAAGGGCTGAGGTCCGAGCTACAAGGTAAAAATTCGGTTAATCTTCTCAGATCTAAATCAAGGATTTCCCTCATCCCTCAAAAGGAAAATCTTTCCCTACTTACGGCTCGCTGGAGGGCTGATCCCCTTGAGGGCGTAGTCCGGCCGAGGAACTCCCCGGCGTCGGACCCTCTGACGAAGATTTTTCCCCCCGCTTCGAGGCCATGGTTTCCGGGTCGTCAGAGGCGGCTCTCTTCTTCCCCTTAGGAGAGGAATTGTCGGTTCCTCCCTTCGGAGCAGCCTCCTTCAAGGAGGCCATAGTTTCCTTGTCCTCCCCCTTGCTTCCCTCCAAAGGCATTATCTCCAGCATCCTAACCAGCACGGGATCCGGCCTGGTTTCGGGAAGGGGAGCCGGACACCTGATCAGCTTTGCCTTCGCTATCCACTCCTGTTTAAAAGGACGGCTCTTTTAGGGGCAAGTTTATGACAATTATACGGATAGATGGTCCGGGCACAAGGTTGCTTACTTGAGTATCCGGGCGATTCCAGCTTAGGCCTGCGTCCTCGGTTAAATCTGGACACATCTCTCGTGATCCGAAGGACAGTTTATACATCTCCATGGGCGTTGCGCCCATGAAATTCTGGAGAGCTCACGGTCCCTCTGGATTAAACTCTCACAGGCGAAGGGAGCGACGTTTGCCGGGCAATATTCGGCGAATCAGCATGACCTGCGTCACCTTGACCAGGCTGAGGTCTCCTTCCAAGAGATCCTTAATGCGGCCCTGTAACAAGGGCACATCTTTGGGCAAACCCCAATCTAACCCTCTGTTAACCCATGACGCTAGCCGTGGTGGGGGACCCGAGCAAAAGGCAGGAAGCGCCACCCACTTGGTGCTCCGGGGAGTGGTGATATAAAACCACTCTCGTTGCCACAAGCCTAGCTCCTCTTGAAAAGAGCCCTCGGGCCATGGAGCATCAGCATGTTTGCTTATAACAGCGCCTCCGCACTCTGCGTGCCGTCCCTTGATCATCTTCGGCTCCACTTTGAAAGTCTTGAGCCATAATCCGAAGTGAGGGGTAACACGGAGGAACGCTTCGCATACAATGATAAACGAGGAGATATGGAGGATGGACTCCGGAGCTAAGTCGTGAAATTCTAGCCCGTAATAAAACAGCAGTCCCCTCACAAAGGGATCCATCGGGAAGCCTAACCCCCGAAGGAAGTGAGACATGAACACTACGCTCTCACCGGGCTGGGGACTGGGGATAGCCTGCCTTTGAGCAGGCAACCTATGCGAAATTTCGGCGGTCAAAAACTTAGCCTCTCTCAACTTTAGCATGTCCTCCTCCGTGACGGAGGAGGGAATCCATCGGCCTTGAAGGTCGGAACCGGACATTATCGAAGGTCTGAGGCGCCCGGAATCTGGAGCCTAGGGTGTTGGAACTCGAGGCGACGGGCGAACTCGTTTTTGGGATCGGAGAAAAGGAGTAAGGCCCTGGTCTCTTTATAAGAGGTTGAATACCAGGAGCCCTCCCCGTAACTGTTTGGGACTCGCCTTTAATCGAGAAAACATGCTAACGGGCACGATTGGGTTACCCACGTCCATATTGATGAGAATCCCGTAAAAGGGAGGTACACGATCTCTGCTTTGACAAGACGTGCCAAGGAAACCGCCTCGCAAAACACGCTGAGGTGGAAAAGTGAAAACGATTCGAGTGAAGGACTTGGCTGTAGTGTGATGACGCACTGCGGAATACGCCAGTAGATTTGATTTGTGTTAATATTATTCTCTCTATGGAAATATGTGGAAGCTTATTTTGCAGAGCCGGACACTACTCTTGGTGTTTACAATCTTCTATGAAGGACTTGGAGGAGGAACCCGCCTTGCAATGCCGAAGACAATTTGCGTGCCGGACTCGTCGTCATTGAAGCCTGGTTCAGGGGCTACTGAGGGAGTCCTGGATTAGGGGGTGTTCGGGTAGCCGGACTATACCTTCAGCCGGACTCCTGGACTATGAAGATACAAGATTGAAGACTTCGTCCCGTGTCCGGATGGGACTTTCCTTGGCGTGGAAGGCAAGCTTGGCGATGCGGATATTCAAGATCTCCTACCATTGTAACCGACTCTATGTAACCCTAACCCTATCCGGTGTCTATATAAACCGGAGGGTTGTAGTCCGTAGGCAATCAACTCCATATACAACAATCATACCATAGGCTAGCTTCTAGGGTTTAGCCTCCTTGATCTCGTGGTAGATCTACTCTTGTACTACCCATATCATCAATATTAATCAAGCAGGATGTAGGGTTTTACCTCCATCAAGAGGGCCCGAACCTGGGTAAAACATTGTGTTCCCTGCCTCCTATTACCATCCGGCCTAAACGCACAGTTCGGGACCCCCTACCCGAGATCCACCGGTTTTGACACCGACAGCTGCCGACCTGCGCTAGACACGTCGTCACTTTGTTGAGCCGAGCTCAACTTCTTCGGATCATCATCTCGGCAAGCCGAACAAGAGTCCGACATCGCGAAGGATAAATTATCACCAACATCGCCGCCCCACGGATTACACGGAGCGGGCATACCGGCATCGCCGCACGGTCACTTCATCAAGCCGACATCGACCACGTCACGACCTGCATCGGCAGGGCCGCACTATTGCTTCTTCAAGCTGGTGTCCATCACGCCGACCTACTTCGACTCATCGGCTGACATCGAGGCTTCGACATCTCGGCTGGACCGGGGGCTTCGCCATCTCTTCATCAACCTACTCTGGAGACTTCGGCGTCACTAGTCGACCAGCTCTGTCACGTTAGCTGGACCGAGGGCTTTGCCTCGGCGAGCCAACCTTTGCCGGCATCACCATACCGTCGCTTTATCGCCAATCAGGCAATGGGTGTGCGGATCGAGTCCCAATTTTCGGAATCACCTTTCTTCGGATTGCTACAACAAATAAACCAGGTGCTATTAATCCTAGTACTTTTTGCTTGTTCGGGTTCATTTTTCCCAAGGAATTATTACTCTGATTTGTTCATTATATGTACACAGGTGTATCAACTGATAGCCGCATTAACGACGGTCGCATGGTGGTTCGGTCAGTTTCCGTACATGGTCCGGCGAACGCCGCATCTGGAACTCGGACCGACCTGTGAATTCAAGCTTTGCCATGCCTTTACCGCATCACGCTGACGCCCTGCATCGACATTGACTTCGGCGCCAGGCCCTATTTCTTTTGTTACTCACTTTGCATAAATTATTTATTATGCAATAGTTTTTTAATTATTATTATTACTATTATCTCCAGTTTGCACTATTTTTTGTGCACAGGAAAATGATCCGGGTTGGGCAGTATCGTCAACTCGGCGTACTGACATACCACGCCACCTCGGCTGGACGGGGAGCTTGGTCAACACTTCATTACCCCATGCCAGGGACTTCGGCATCACTCTACCGGCCCGCATTGACTGTGCTATGTCACCACTTCAGAGTGCCGAGCTCTTTGCTCCGCCACCTAGGGACCGGCTTGGAGGATGGAACCTTGTCCCGCATCAAGCTCGGGCCGCGTCATCAATACCGAACACATTAACCAGCTAAGTTGCCTTCATGCTCAAAGTTTTAAATTTTTAACTTGTGTTCGGTTCGACCAAACATTATACCTTTTTGAAAAAAAAGTTGCTTGTAGAGAATCTCCTTGTCAAAACTTTGTTTGTGACACTCAAATTCAAATACCCCGTTTACTTGGGGGCTCCCTTGATGGAGCTTTTCCTCTTGCATATGATTATACTTGTACGACTTCGTTCCTTGTTCGTGTATTATGCCACAATATGCACCATATTGATTTAAGCGATTTGCAAGCTGGGTTGCCTGGCTCCTGTGCTTACCCCTACGTTCTCGATTGTTCGGCTAGGGAGTAAAGGGAGCACCTCTGCGATTGTCATGACCGGGTCCTCCAAGCTCTGACCTCAGACTGGGTGAAGTCGAAAGCTAGTGCTCTTATTGTTTTCAATCATGGTCGGCACACAACGGAACTCATGAGTACAAAAAATCTATTGCACAAGTCTCATAGTAATAATGAGCACCGAAGAAAGGTATCGGTGGGGGTACTATTTTCTTCGAAGATGCTTCTTACACTTCGTCTGTAATATAGTATAAGTTCCCTGAGCACGCTTTGTCTATTACAACCTTATGGCCCGGTTGCCTGGTTATCGGAAACACTGTCGATATTCTCGATAGGTGGAGTACATAACACTTTTCGGTCCTTGACCGAAGAGGGAGAAGCCGACGGTCGGTTAAGACGCATTTAAAGTTCGGGTGAACAAAGATATGATATTAGTACTTCGGTACATACAATCATTATACATAAATTTCTTTTACCCAAGTCACTTGGGGGCTCTTAAATTTATATGAGCCGTTTTATAAGTGTTCTTCTTCTTAGTTGTTGCAAAGTTTTTATTACTATTATTATTCATCACTCCTTTTTTCTACATGAGTGTGTGGTCACTAGCCGGGGAGCCTAATTTCTCTCTCAAAGCCGCTAGAGTTTAGTTTGCTAAACTGGCCTAATTAGAGGTACTCCGCCTTCGGGATAGGAGGTTGAAGCCGTAGGCTGACCCGCTTGGTGTCTTGAGATAGGATGTGTCATGTTAAAGCACAACAGAAGCACTTTTTTTCTAAGACCAATTTTCGGATTGGCACCGAACACTTGATCTTGTTTGGACATCATGTTTTTACTGACTTTTTTTTGGTTTTCCAAGCCTTTGGCACTTTTAAACTATTTGTGTATTTTCAGCACAAGTCTTGCAGTGCAACGCCGGACACCTTTAGAGATTCGGCAAAAAACATTCTCGGATATTGCTATATGTGCATCGGTTTCGAATTGTGTCTTCGATCAATAGTTGGGTTGCCCGGCTCCTGCGCTTGCCTCCTACATTCCGCTTTGTTCGGCTAGCTGTGCAAAGGGAGAACCACTGCGATTGTGCTTCCACCTCACATGGTTAAGCACCTAAGTGGAGAAAGCCAAAAACTGACTGTCACAATAAGCGTAAACTGGTCAGCGATCCGATGATTGTGTTATGATGGTCCATTCATAGCATTGGCCGAAGTGTTTACGGCTTGACCTCGACTGTCGCCGAACACTACCGAGGGCTAGTAACTAGCCTCCCAAACTAAATCCTCAATATTTTGCTCTTACATTAGAGCTGAGGTTTCATGATCATGCTTAGCACGACAACCCAAAGAAAGGAAGCGCTAGCGGGACTATTTTCTTTGGAATACATTTCTTATGTTAAACAGTAATATAACATATCTCTCTGCGTACCTTTGTTTATAAAATCGTATGGCTAGTTTGCCTTGTTTGTCGTAAATCTTTGCCCTCATAAAGGCTTTATAAAGTAGGACAAACACTCCTCGGCTACTGGCCGAGGAGGTTGAAGCCGATGGTCAGTCAACAAAGTTTTGTACAATGCAGATACGGGCATTAATGACGTAAAGTACTTGGACACATAGACTCATTACACATAATTTGTGATTTTACTATGGATATCGATCCTTAATTCGGCCACCCGTGCCCGCATTAAGGCTCGGGGGCTACTGGGCTTCGGGCTTATTATTTACAAATATTAAAGGGGCACATCGATCCCCTGATCTGGTGTTTCCACCCGACCAGTGTCTCGGGGGCTACTGCATTGCTTGTCCAACGCAGAAAATTTTAAGTGCAATACAGTTTCCGAGGAGATTATGATCCTCAGGTTGGTCGGCCGCACCTAACCTGAGTCTCGAGGACTGAGCATGCCGCTTTTTGTATCCCGAAGTATTTTGCTGAGTTAGGACTTGATCCTCAGGCCGATTTTGCAAATCAACCTGAGTCTCAGCGGCTACTGGGATCAATGGTCTTACATCATCCTTCAAGTGCATCTCGTGTTTTAAACCGATACACACGTTGAGGGTTACTGGCTATATATCTCGGCAGAGAATAAATTGCACCAATCAAAAATATTGACAAAAAATTGGCCCATAGTCGGGGTGGTGCACCACCTTGGAAGCAGTCCGGCATAAAGCTCGGGCGCTAGTGGCTGGCTCCATAGAGGGCATTTCCAGCATTAAGCTCGGCTAAACTCCTTCAACTTTTTTGGACCAAGATGATCTATGACATCTTGGATATAGTCCGGCGTTGGAGCTGGGACATAGTCCGGCGTTGGAGCTCGGATACATTCCGACGTTGGAGCTCGGAAAGCAGTCCGGCATTGGTGCTCGACTGCAAAAGATACCTCGAATGCAGTCCGGCGTTGGAGCTCGGATGCAAGAGGACACTGCCATCCGGGAACAACTTAAAACCCGAGGTGTGGCATAAAAATAACAAGGCATTGATAAAGTCCGGAAACTTAAAGGGGTTCCTCGGATACCCGATGTATAAACTCTATGGATGCACGTTGGTGATCCTCAAGATCAAAGATGAGAAGATTTGTTGAACTAGTTTTCAAGACCGACAACCGAAGATGAAGAATAGTTCGGAAGAATCGAGGAGCGTCCCTAACTTGAAGACCGGTTCAGGGGGCTACTGACGGTGTCCTGGACTAGGGGGTACTCACCATGTCGTCTCCCGATCTGTTAGATTGGGCCGAGGACCCGCATGGCCGTATACTCATGGGCCAGTTCAGACAGCTGCCGCATACATGGAAGATTCCACAAGACTTGGTGATCAAGACAAGGACTCCTCCCCACCGGCGTATTCGGCTAGGACTCTTGTTATCCTAGGCCTCTGGTGCATTATATAAACCGAGGCCAGGCTAGTCGATAGATCATATACAACAATCATACCATAGGATAGCTTCTAGGGTTTTAGCCTCTATGATCTCGTGGTAGATCAACTCTTGTAATACTCATATCATCAATATCAATCAAGCATGATGTAGGGTATTACCTCCATCAAGAGGGCCCAAACCTGGGTAAACATCGTGTCCCCTGCCTCCTGTTACCATCGATCCTAGACACACAGTTCGGGACCCCCTACCCGAGATCCGCCAGTTTTGACACCGACACTCGCAGATATGCTCTATCTCCAATTTCATAGGTTACCTCCTTGCGTTTCGAGTCTGCATAACTCTTCTGCCTGGACTGAGCTATCTTCAGTCTATCACGAATCAGCTTAACCTTCTCTTCAGGCTCCTTGATCAGGTCTGGTCCAAACAACTGTCGGTCTCGTACTTCATCCCACATCAACAGCGTTCTGCACCTTCGTCCATACAGGGCTTCGAACGGTGCCATCTTCAAACTGGCTTGGTAGCTATTGTTGTATGAGAACTTTGCGTAAGGCAAATTGTCATCCCAACTAGAGCCATAATCTAGCGCACATGCTCTCAACATGTCCTCCAGAATCTGGTTGACTCTCTCGGCCTGTCCATCTGTCTGCGGGTGAAACGCTGTATGGAACTCCAATCTCGTTCCCAAAGTCTGGTGTAGCTGATTCCAAAAACTTTGAGGTAAACTGTGTTCCTCTATCTGATACGATGGTCCTCGGAACTCCATGCAGACATACGATCCTAGACATATATATCTTGGCCAACTTCACACTTGTATAAGTGGTTTTCATTGGGATAAAGTGAGCCACTTTGGTCAAGTGATCAACTACTACCCATATAGAATCATATCCTGATTTGGTCCTGGGCAATCCGGTGATAAAATCCATGCCAAGTTTATCCCACTTCCACTCGGGTATCGGCATAGGCTGTAACAATCCTGCTGGCTTTTGATGCTCTGCCTTCACTCTCTGACATACATCACATACGGCTACATACTCTGCAATATCCTTCTTCATCCCCGTCCACCAGAAACGTTCCTTCAAATCCAAATACATCTTGGTGTTTCCAGGGTGTATCGAGTATGGTGAGTCATGAGCCTCCTGAAGTATTAACTTCCTGATCTCTGGGTTATTGGGCACATAAACTCGGTCCTCAAACCATAAGGTGTCGTGCTCATCCTCACGAAAACCTTTGGCCTTTTCTTTGCTCATTCTCTCTTTTATCTCGGCAATCTCTTTGTCATCCTTATGAGCTTCCTAAATCTTACCCAACAATGTCGACTAAACCTCCATTGTTGCAACAAAACCTCTAAGAACAATCTCTAATCGAACTTCCATGATATCCTCTGCCAACTCCTTCGGTAATCCCGTACTTGCTAGGATGTTAGCATAACTCTTCCGGCTCAAAGCGTCTGCTACGACATTGGCCTTACCTAGATGATAGTGCAGCTTCATGTCATAATCCTTTATAAGCTCCAGCCATCTTCTCTGCCTAAGGTTCAACTCCTTCTGTGTCAAGATGTACTTCAAACTCTTATGATCCGTGTACACATCACAACGATTTCCAATAAGGTAATGCCTCCAAGTCTTCAATGCATGCACTACGGCTGCTAGATCCAAATCATGCGTGGCATAATTCAACTCGTGAGGTTTTAGTTGTCGCGGGGCATACGAAACAACTCTTCCGTCCTGCATAAGCACACTTCCAAGTCCTAAGCGAGAGGCATCACAATACACTTGGAATTCCTTACGTATATCTGGCAGGGTCAGCACTGGGGCTGTAGTCAAATGTTTCTTCAACTCCTGGAAACTTGCCTCATAGTCTTCCGTCCATTTAAACTTAGTATCCTTCTTCAATAATTCAGTCATTGGCTTCACAATCTTGGAAAAATTCTCAATGAATCTCCGATAGTATCCTGCAAGTCCAAGAAAACTGCGGATCTCGCTAACTGAAGTGGGTGCCAACCATTCAGTGACTGGCTGAACCTTGCTGGGGTCTACTGCTATACCTTCTCCTGATATAACATGTCCAAGGAATCCGACTTCCTTCAACCAAAACTCGCATTTGCTGAACTTGGCATACAACTGGTGTTCCCTGAGTTTCTTGAGAACTAATCGCAAATGCTCCTTGTGCTCCTCTTCATTCTTCGAATATACCATTATATCATCAATAAACACCACAACAAACTTGTCCAAATATTCCATAAATACTTTGTTCATCATGCTCATGAAATAGGCAGGAGAGTTAGTCAGTCCAAACGACATGACCGTATACTCGTACAATCCGTACCGCGTGGTGAATGTTGTCTTTGGTATATCTTTCTCTTGAATCTTCAACTGGTGGTATCCCGATCGCAAATCGATCTTCGAAAACACCTTAGCTCCTTGCAGTTGATCAAACAAATCATTAATCATCGGCAGTGGGTACTTGTTCTTAATCGTCACTTCATTCAAGGCCCGATAATCAACAACCATTCTTAGGGACTTATCCTTCTTCTCAACCAAAAGCACTAGGGCTCCCCAAGGTGATGAACTCCTTCGAATGTAACCTTTCTCCAATAACTCCTTGATCTGTTTCTTAATCTCCTCCAGATCATTCGCGGGCATCCGATAGGGTCTCTTGGATATTGGCCCGGTACCTGGCAATAGCTCTATCAAAAACTTGATGTCTCTATCCGGTGGCATGCTTGGTAACTCCTCTGGAAAAACATCCGGGTAATGCTTCACTACAAGCACTTCCTCCTGAACAACTCCTGTGAGGGTATTCACTTGGCTCCTTCTAGGCACATGCCTAGATACATACTTAATCCTTTTCCCTCCAGGGTGGTGAGATAAATCGACTTACTAGCACAGTCAATGCTTCCTCCATACTTTGACATCCAGTCCATGCCTAATATCACATCCAATCCTTGTGACTCCAAGATAATTAGGTCGGACAGAAAAACATGTGTGCCAATGGTTAGGGGTATCTGGTCGCACCATCGACTAGCCATATACTCTGCTCCAGGTGAACTCACTAAAAGAGGGGTCCTAAGGGTTTGGGTTGGTAGTCTACACTTATCCACGAATCCCCTTGATATGTATGAATGCGATGCACCGGTATCGAAAAGAACAAGAGCGGTAAATGACTTAACCAAAAACTTACCTATAACCGCGTCTGGCTGCTCTTCAACCTCCTCCACGTTAACGTGGTTCACTTGTCCTTTGTTGAATGGATTGGGCTTCTTCCCAGCGCTCCCATTTCCGTTTCCATTCTTCCCTTCAGGGCACTCCGTGGCATAGTGTCCAGTCTTCCCGTACTTGAAGCAAGTAACGTGGCTTAGGTCTCTTTTGGCGGGTGTGGCTAGATTGGAGCGGTTCTGATTGTTGTTGGCTCCGTTCCCATTCCCATTCTTAGAACCATTGTGGTTATGCGATCCTCCTCCGGTGTGGTTATGACCTCCATGGTATGAACAAGTCCTCCCGAGTTCGGGGTTAGGCGAGGCTTCTGCTGAGCTCCTGAGTTATACCTCCCTTGTTCATACTTCCTCTTACGGCTCTCAATCTCCTGCTGCTTCCCTTCAATCATAAGAGCCTTATCTACCAACTCCTGGTAGTTGTTGAAGGTTGCTACCATCAACTGCATGCTCATCTCATCATTCAGCCCTTCCATAAACTTCTCCTGCTTCGCGACATCTGTGGCCACATCGTCAGGGGCATAGCGAGATAACTTGCTAAACTCATCCACGTACTGAGCCACAATATGGTTCCCCTGGCATAAGTTGCGAAACTCGCGCTTCTTCATATTCATAGCTCCAGTTGAGACATGGGCTGTGCGGAAAGCATGCTGAAACTGGTCCCAAGTGACGTTGGCTATGGGGAAAGTGGCCGTGTAATTCTCCCACCATGAGGCTGCTGGTCCATCCAATTGATGTGCGGCAGAGCGCACCTTCTCAGCATCTGTGCAACCTGCGGTGGTCAACTCCCTTCCAATACGGCGTAGCCAATCATCAGCAACTGTAGGCTTGGTGCTACTAGAAAACACCGGCGGTTGTAACCTTAGAAAACGGGCTAGGTTGTCAACTGGCGGCGGGTTGTTGTTGCCCTGGTTCTGAACTAGCAATTGCATCAAGGTGTTCTGCTACTGGATCAACTGAGTGAGCTCCAGCGGGAAGGCAAAACTGGTGTCACGTCTCGGAGGCATCTGATGGGTTTAGATGGAAGAGATCAGAATAGAAAAGGGGTCTAATGAGAAAGCACTACCCATATGCACATGAGACAAACACAATCGTTTCACTCAATCAATCAAGCAAGGGCATACAAGCGATCTAGAACTATCGCAAAAGTGCTCAACTACTACTAAATACATGGGGAAATACTACTAATATGTGGTGGTCATCTAGAAATTTTGATCGGTGGAAGACTCCATGATATCTGCTCCAGCTTCGTCTTCAAAGTCATCATCACTAGGGTCGGAGTCGGTGTCGTCGATGATAATGTAGTTGTCCGGGCAAGTGGAATCGTCGTCTTCTCCTCCCGGTGCTGGATCTCCCATGAATACTCCGATCTTCTTAACCAGGTCGTCATTCTTCTCCAGTAGCATCTTAATTTCCTCCTCATATCCATCGCATGTAAACTTGAGTTCTTCCTCCAGTTCTATGATCCTAGTCTTTGCCTTCTTCAAGTCCATCATGTCTGCGCATATCTGGTTCTCCGGACGTCGAATGTGCTGGTTTAGCTCCTGGATGAAAGCTGCAATGGATCTATCCTTCTTGGTGCTGATCACTTCCCATTGCTCGTCTCGGCGCCCACAAATCTGGTAGATAGTGTCCTTAAGATCCTTGTTGTAGACTTCTCCAATGCGTCCCATGGTAATGTGGGCTACCATGCTCTTGCCTAGACTCCAGGTGGGTGCTTCGAAAGAAAATTCTATGGGTTTAGAGGTTGGCGAGAACGTCCTTCCTAGAACTTGTACTTGAATCATCCAGCGCTCCTCTTCTGGTAAGGTGGCGGTGTACGTCCCGGTGAAGCTTGGTATTCCAATGTTCAAGTACCTAGTGACTTCCTTAAAATGGCGTCCAAAAGGTGTGTCTTCATCCGGCTGTGCAAACTTGTTCTTCACCTCCGCCATCCTAAGGAGTAGAAAATGGAGAGGAGTCAGAAATGAGTAGAGAAGAGTGACCTAGGGTTTTTATCTTAGTGGTCATGTCCTACACTCAGCGTGTGCTCTGATACCATCTTGTAGCGACCCAACCTCAAACGGTCAAGTCTCCGTGCTTCAGTGTCATCCCTGGATCGGTAATGCTGGCACACACAGTACTCGAAGGATTTATAACAGTGTAGAAATCACACACTTATTACATCGAATGTCTCAGAAGAGAACTTATTACAATAATATGGCTTAAGGCCATCTAATACAATAATAACGGAAGGCTTGGAAGATAAAGTGAGTCCATCAACTCCAACGGCATAGCTGAGCTGCACGGCAACGACCTAACGAACCTTACTCCTCGTCTGAAAAGTCTGCAACATAATATGTTGCAGCCCGAAAATGGGTCAGCACATGGAATATGCTGGCAATATAACACAGTAGAGCAAGAACAAAATAATGCTATCACTACATGCATATTTGGCTGGTGGAAAGCTCTATGGTTATAATTTTTGTGAAAAGCCAATTTTTCCCTACAACAAAGGAATAGATTTCAATTTAACTATCATGGTGGTTGAAACATCATTGAGAAGGTTCCTCCAACTCAATCCCAATTAAAGTAATTAACAACCCAACAATATTACTTAAGAGTGATGAGATACTTAAGATACTCCAAGTACTAGATACTCAAGATTGTCCATAACCGGATACTCCAAGTAGTAGATACTCAAGACCTAATGCATAAAAACTGGGTATGGAAAGAGTATGATATGTGTTACTTGCCTTGCTGACGAACAGCGAAACCTAGGGACTCGAAGTAGCACGCTTCGCACTCCGGGAATTCTATCGCAAACAAACAATAGCATACATAAGCAACAAGCAGAGATGCACGGGCAAAACTCAAATAAGAGAGATTGACCTAGGGACTCGAAACGAAAATCGAATCAGAAATCACGATCGGGAATAATCGCGGAAAAAATTCGATAAAAAGAAAACTGACGAACAGACTAATGAATGAGCGTTCATTATCTGTAACTAACGGGCAGAAACCGTTCGTTAAAACGAACGTACGGACGAACGTCGACTAAGTAGCAGAAGCGGGAAAAACCGGCAAACCGATCTAAAAAAACAAACTAGGGTTTAAAAAAACGAATCGGTTTTAAAAAAAAAACCGGCGGTGGCGGATCGGCACGTTACCTCTCCGGCGAGGCAGCTTCGGCGAGGCGGGGCTTGGGCGGCGGGCTTGCGACGCGGCGGGGCGGCTTGGCGGCGCGGGGCAGCTGCAACGCAGGCGAC
>NC_041388.1:315659946-315715097 GCF_002162155.2 Triticum dicoccoides | reverse complement strand
GGGGCTCGAGGGGGGCCCCGGGGTGGGTTTTTAAGGGGGGGGGGTGAGGCGGCGGCTCCGACTTGGGAAGGGGGTCGCGGCGGCGGCGGCGGCTCAGACTCTTCCGAGTCCGGCACGACACGGGACGGGGAAGGCGGTGGCGCGGGGTTGGGCCGGCCTGGCTCGGCTGGGCTTTGGCCCGGTTGGGCGCTGGAAGTTTTTTTTAAATAATTCCACCGAACAGAAAATATATCCTAGAAAATAAAATAAAAATCTAAAAATGCCAACATAATTTTTCACCGTCTAAATAAAATATTTAGAACGAGATGAACATTTTCTTGGCCCTAAAATGCAATTTTGAAAACGTGCAATTTTTCTAATGCAAATAAAATCCAAATAAAATCAAATAAATGATTTTAATATTTTCCTCCAATATTTCAATTATTTTGGAGAAGTCATGTTATCTCCTCTCATATATTTTAGGGTTTTTATCAGTTATGCCACCGGTTGTGTCCCACTACTCAATTTTGCCACTAGAAATTTCAACTGCTAAAAAATGCCATCGCTTCATTAGACACATGCTCAAAAATGCCACTAAACACCATTATTGTGATCTCAAATCTCTTTTTCCATGTTATAATGACATAAATACCTATGAACCAACATGCCAGCTCTCCCTCTATCTCACTACAATAAAGTATGGGGCCCACTTGATCCCAACAGCGTTCTTATTTTCCTGTAAAATTATTCGCTTGGTTACTTCTGACAAGTGGGGTCACACATATCATTGTGAGATAGAGAGAACTGACATGTGGGTCTAGACTTATTTTTGTCATAGAACATGGTCAACAGGTTTGACGTAAAAATAACAATGTCTAATGGCATTTTTGAGCAAACATCTAACAGAATGATGGCATTTTTGAGATATCTAATGGCATTTTTGAGCAAACATCTCACGGATTGATGGCATTTTTGAGTAGTTGTAACTTCTAATGGCAAAACTGAGTAGTGGGACACAACTAGTGGCATAAATGATAAAAACCCTATATTTTAATATGAAATATTTTTCTAAGAGAAAAATAATTAAAATAGAAAATCCTCGTTTCATTATTTGATAAAAATCAAATATGAAAACCGGGAAATCCCCAACTCTCTCCGAGGGTCCTTGAGTTGCTTAGGATCTCGAGGATTGCGGAACGAAAGTGCAATAAAATATGATATGCATGAATGACCTATGTATAACATTCCAAATTGAAAATTTGGGATGTTACAATTCCCGAGGACGATAGTATGTCTATTATTCTTGGAAGACCCTTTTGAATACTGCAGGGGCCGTTATTGATTGCACCAAAGGCAATGCCACTTTTCATGTTAATGGTAATGAGCACACGGTACACTTTCCGAGGAAACAACCTCAAGTCCACAATATCAATTCTATTGGAAAAATTTCAACAATCACTATTGGAGGTTTTGAATTTCCTCTTCCTACTGTCAAGAAGAAATATGATATTCTTATTGTTGGGGACATGCATATCCCTGTTGAGGTAACCTAGTGTTATTCGAAAATTCTCCGGTTTCATGCAATTTAGAATGAGTTTGTTAACAAGACTTGATCAACCTTGTTAGTGGATTCCTTTTGATGAGCATGAGATGATGAATTTAGAAAACACAACTCTCTGTACCCTCTTCACTTTCTGTTAATTATATTAAATAAAGCAGAATAGTATTTTTCTGTCTGTTGTCTGAATTATCCATGCAATAAGAAATACCACGAAAATAAAAGTTCTCCAAATGCCCTAAAAATTAAACATGATTTTTCTATAATATTTGAGAATATCTGGCACTGAAAACACAACAGGGGGAGAAGCCACGTGCCCACGAGGGTGGAGGGCGCGCCCTACCCCCTGGGCGCGCCCCCCTGCCTCGTGGACCCCATGTGGGTCCCCTCCACTTATTCCAGCCACCACACACTCCCTCTTCCTCCCAAAAAATTCACCAGCCAGCTCAAGCACGAGTTCTAGCTTATCTTGCTGCTATTTTCGATCTCCTAGCTCAAAGCCCCATTCACAAAACTGCTTTGGGGGATTGTTCTTTGGTATGTGACTCCTCCAATGGTCCAATTAGTTTTTGTTCTAGTGCTTTATTCATTGCAAATTTTTGCTGCCTAGGTGACCCTGTTCTTGAGCTTGCATGTCAAATTTATGGTCCCAAGTAGTTCTAATGCATGATATAGTCTCTAGGCACTTATAGGAGTAGTTGCTATCAATTTTGTTGAGTTTGGTTCGCTTTTGTTTTGAAGTTGCTAAAAATTTCAGAAAAAGATGAGGAGATTTTTGAGGGGCTCATCGAGTTGAAGCTCGAAGGATAAACAAAGTGAAGAGAACAAGAAGCCCAAGTATAATCTCCCTCGCACCATGGAGGTCCGGCCGTGTGAATGGCCTTGTGATGATTTCTTGAGAGCAGCCGGGATTTATGATGATTTCTATGAGTTGGCTGAGAATGCAGGCCTCACCACCTTCCTCCACGACCATCGCGAACAATATCTCTTACTCACCAATATCTTTGTGCAAAACTTTCATTTCCATGCTAGGAGCTCACCACCTACGATGGAATTTTATTTATATGATGAGCATAAGGAGATGTCACTTCGTGATTTTTGTCGGGTTTGTTTGATACCTTTTGAGGGCAGTGTAGAGGAACCACATCGTGACGATGTGGAAGGGTTTATTGATACAATTTCTATAGGGGAAACGAGGAAAGTGTCCGATGCAAGAATTACTAGCATACATTTTCTTGTTTTACGTTACTTTGAAATATTTGCTAGTACATGCTTAATTGGTCGCGGAAACTATGGCAACCTTAGTGCCCCTGATATTGTTATTTTGTGCCATGCCTTGTTCCCTGATGACACATTTAGTATGGGCGCTATTGTTGCAAAGTGGTTAAATCTTAACCGTACTAAGGGCACCATCTTGCGAGGTATTTTTGCCTCGCGCCTCGCTGCACATTTTAACATACCTATTAGACATTATGAGAAGGAAGAAAAGTTGCTGCCTCCTGTTTTTCTAGACTATAAGAGTATGGTAGCACATGATTTTATCGTTAAGAATAAGGAAAAGATGCTTAAGTACAAGATGATATTTGATAAAAATCACCCTGAGACTATTACTTTGCCTGCTCCTTCCTTCTTTGACTTATCTGCAGGCAAGTACCTTGTTCCGCCGGAGGCCATTCATGCCTATCGAAACCCCACACCAGCTACAGAGCCAGAACCGGAACCACAATTTGATCCTCACCGGCAGTCTATTTATTAGTGGAATCCAAAAGAGATCGCCAACCAGTTGCACCAGGGGGATTCTTCTCAGTACGACCCCAACTACAACTTTGGATATCCGCCAGGCCAGCCGTGGCCATAGACCAACATAGGCCAAAAGCCTTGGGGGAGTACGTATTTCTCACCGACATTACATTCATATTCACACACTCATGCTAGTTGTTGGTGCTCATACTTTTTCATTGTAATATCCATGCTAGTTTATTTTCCTTTTTATGCTTTCTTCTTGTGTGTTTCGTAAACCTTAAGAAAAAAATTAGTTGTAGCTTTTTAGCTAGTTTACTTTTCATGCTGTAGTAGTAGTAATTAAAAAGAAAACCCAAAATATTTCTCGTTCTTCTTTTTCTTGTTGGGAGCTTTCCCGTGTAAATAGTTTTATTTCTTTTCTTGTTCTTTGGGGGTCGAGAGGAGAAGAACATATTGAAAATGTTGAGTGGCACTTATATGCATTATTGTTGATCTAACAAAGAGCCCATATTACCTTGTCTTCTCTCTTGAATTGAATGCTTGCAGATTCCATCTTAGTCCAATGCACGTGCACTATTATTATTATCCACACTATTCGGTCGTGGAAGTGAAAGTCAATAATGATGATTATATGATGAACTTATTGAGATGAGAAAAGCTGGTATGAACTCGACCTCTTTTTTTGTAAATATGATTAGTTCATCGTTCCTGATTCAACCTATTATGAAACAAACATATTTTCAATGACAATTAGAGATTATAGTTGCTTATGCCATGCTTAATTAGCTAGGAGTTTATAATGGTTTACCTTGCGTGCCAACATGCTATTAAAATGGTTGTGATGTGGTATGATAGGGTGGTATCCTATTTTGAACGATTCGAGTGGCTTGACTTGGCACATGTTCACGCATGTAGTTGAAACAAAATCAACATATCCTCTACGATATTTATGTTCATGGTGCATTATATCCTACTCATGCTTGCATTCGGTGTTGATTAATTTTAATGCATGTTCATGACTGTTGTCGCTCTCTAGCTGGTCGCTTCCCAGTCTTTTTCTAGCCTTCACTTGTACTAAGAGGAAATACTGCTTGGCATCCAATTCCATAAACCCAAAAGTTGTTCCATATAAGTCCACCATACCTACCCATATACGGTATCTACCTGCCGTTCCAAGTAAATTTGTATGTGCTAAACTCTAAACCTTCAAATAAACATTCTGTTTTGTATGCTCGAATAGCTCATGTATCAACTAGGGCTGTCTGTATCTTCCATGCTAGGCGGGTTATTTCAAGAGGAGTGAACTCCGCTCCTCACTCACGAGAAAATGGATGGTCACCGGGATGCCCACTCCCATGCTTTATGCAAATCAAATAAAATAACTGCAAACAACACTCCCCCGGGACTCTTGTTAGTTGGAGGCACTCGTTGTTTCAAGCAAGCCATGGATTGATGCTTGTTGGTGGAGGTGGAGTATAAACTTTACCATTCTATTTGGGAACCTCCTATAATGTGTGTAGCATGGAAGATATCGAGATCTCTCGGTTGTTATGTTGACAATGAAAGTATACCGCTCAAAATATTATTCATATCTATTTCAAAACCAAGCTCTGGCATCTCTACAAATCCCTGCTTCCCTCTGCGAAGAGCCTATCTATTTACTTTTATGTTGAGTCATCATCCTCTTATTAAAAAGCACCAGTTGCAGAGCACCACTGTCATTTGCATCCATTACTGTTAGTTTACATTGAGTATGACTTGATTGGACCTCTTTTACCATGAATTACAGTGTCTAGTCAGTCCTTGATCTTTAAAGGTGCTCTGCATTTATATTTTGTGGTCTCAGAAAGGGCTAGCGAGATACCATCTCGTCATATCATATCATGATTATTTTGAGAAAGTGTTGTCATCTGAGATTTGTTATTATTGCTCGCTAGCTGATTATGCCATTGATATGAGTAAACATGAGACCTAAATGTTATTGTGAATATGGTTAGTTCATAATCTTTGCTGAAAACCTGAATGCTGGCTTTACATATTTACAACAACAAGAGCAAATAGAGTTTGTAAAAGTTTTTCTTTATCACTTTCAGTTTATCAACAGAATTGCTTGAGGACAAGCAAAGGTTTAAGCTTGGGGGAGTTGATACGTCTCCGTCGTATCTACTTTTCCAAACACTTTTCCCCTTGTTTTGGACTCTAACTTGCATGATTTGAATGGAACTAACCCGGACTGATGCTGTTTTCAGAAGAATTGCCATGGTGTTATTTTTGTGCAGAAATAAAAGTTCTCGGAATGACCTGAAAATCAACGGAGAATTATTTTGGAATATATAAAAAATACTGGAAGAAATATCCACATCAGGGGGCCCACCACCTGTCCACGAGGGTGGGGGGCGCGCCCTCCTTCCTCGTGGGCCCCCTGATGCTCCACCAACGTCAACCTTGACTCCATATATTCACCTTCGGGGAGAAAAAATTAGAGAGAAGGATTCATCGTGTTTTACGATACGGAGCCGCCGACAAGCCCTAAACTCTCTCGGGAGGGCTGATCTGGAGTCCGTTCGGGGCTCCGGAAAGGGGAATCCGTCGCCATCGTCATCATCAACCTTCCTCCATCACCAATTTCATGATTCTCACCGCCGTGTGTGAGTAATTCCATCGTAGGCTTGCTGGACGGTGATGGGTTGGATGAGATTTATCACGTAGTCGAGTTAGTTTTGTTAGGATTTGATCCCTAGTATCCACTATGTTCTGAGAGTGATGTTGCTACGACTTTGCTATGCTTAATGCTTGTCACTAGGGCCCGAGTGCCATGATTTCAGATCTGAACCTATTATGTTTTCATCAATATATGAGAGTTCTTGATCCTATCTTGTAACTCTATAGTCACCTATTATGTGTTATGATCCGTTAACCCCGAAGTGACAATAATCGAGATACTTACCGGTGATGACCGTAGTTTGAGGAGTTCATGTATTCACTATGTGTTAATGCTTTGGTCTGGCACTCTATTAAAAGGAAGCCTTAATATCCCTTAGTTTCCAATAGGACCCCGCTGCCACGGGAGGGTAGGACAAAAGATGTCATGCAAGTTCTTTTCCATAAGCACGTATGACTATATTCGGAGTACATGCCTACATTACATTGATGAACTAGAGCTAGTTCTGTGTCACCGTATGTTATGACTGTTACATGATCAATCGCATCCAGCATAATTCTCCATCACCGATCCAATGCCTACGAGCTTTTCCTATATTGTTCTTCGCTTATTGACTTTTCCGCTGCTACTGTTACCATCACTACAAACCCCAAAATATTACTTTTGCTACCGTTACCTTTTTCCACCATTACCACTACTATCATATTACTTTGCTACTAAATACCTTGCTGCAGATATTAAGTTTCCAGGTGTGGTTGAATTGACAACTCAGCTTTTAATACTTGAGAATATTCTTTGGCTCCCCTTGTGTCGAATCAATAAATTTGGGTTGAATACTCTACCCTCGAAAACTGTTGCGATCCCCTATACTTGTGGGTTATCACAATGCTTATGTGAAATAGCTTCAACTTGGTAAGCTCGAACCCAAATCGGAGAAATGCGTCTTCATAGGATACCCAAAGGAAACTGTTGGGTAAACCTTCTATCACAGATCTGAGGGCAAGATATTCGTTGCTAAGAATGGATCCTTTCTAAAGAAGGAGGTACTCTCGAAAGAAGTGAGTGGGAGGAAACTACAACTTGATGAGGTAATTGTACCTTCTCCTAAATTGGAAAGTAGTTCATCACATAAATTAGTTCCAGTGATCCCTACACCAATTAGTGAGGAAGTTAATGATGATGATCATGAAACTTCAGATCAAGTTACTATCGAACATTGTAGGTCAACCAGAGTACGTTCCGCACCATAGTGGTACGGTAATCTTATTCTGGAAGTCATGTTACTAAACCATGACGAACCTACGAACTATGATGAAGCGATGATGAGCCCAGATTCCGCAAAATGGCTTGAGGCCATGAAATCTGAGATGGGATCCATGTATGAGAACAAAGTGAGGACTTTGGTTGACTTGTCCGATGATCGGCGAGCCATAGAGAATAAATGGATCTTCAAGAGGAAGACGAACGCTGATGGTAGTGTTGCTATCTACAAAGCTCGACTTGTCGCAAAATGTTTTCACCAAGTTCAAGGTGTTGACTACGATGAGATTTTCTCACTCGTAGCGATGTTTAAGTCTGTCCAAATCATGTTAGCAATTTCCGCATTTTATGATTATGAAATTTGGCAAATGGATGTCATGACTACATTCCTTAATGGATTTCCTAAAGAAGAGTTGTATATGATGCAACCAGAAGGTTTTGTCAATCCTAAAGGTGCTAACAAAGTGTGCAAGCTCCAGCAATCCATTTATGGACTGGTGCAAGCCTCTCGGAGTAGGAATATACATTTTGATAGTGTGATCAAAGCATATGGTTTTATACAGACTTTTGGAGAAGCCTGCATTTACAAGAAAGTGAGTGGGAGCACTACAACCTTTCTTATAAGTATATGTGAATGACATATTGTTGATCGGAAATGATGTAGAATTTTCTGGAAAGCATAAAGGAGTGTTTGAAAGGAGTTTTTCAAAGAAAGACCTCGGTGAAGCTGCTTACATATTGAGCATCAAGATCTATAGGGATAGATCAAGATGCTTGAAAAGTTTTTTCAATGAGAACATACCTTGACAAGATTTTGAAGTAGTTCAAAATGAAATAGTCAAAGAAGGAGTACTTGCCTGTGTTGCAAGGTGTGAAGTTGAGTAAGACTGAAAACCCGACCACGGCAGAAAATTGAAAGAGAGTGAAAGTCATTCCCTATGCCTCAGTCATAGGTTCTATAAAGTATGCTATGATGTGTACCAGACCTATTGTGTACCTCACCATGAGTTTGGCAAGAGGGTACAATAGTGATCCAAGAGTGGATCACTAGACAACGGTCAAAATTATCCTTAGTTACCTAAGAGGACTAAGGAAATGTTTCTCGGTTATGGAGTTGATAAAGAGTTCGTCGTAAAAAAGTTACGTCGATGCAAGCTTTAACACTAATCCAGATGACTCAAAATCTCAATCTGGATACATATTGAAAGTGGGAGCAATTAGCTAGAGTAGCTCAATGCAAATCATTGTAGACATAAAAATTTGCAAAATACATACGGATCTGAATGTGGCAGACCCGTTGATGAAGCTTCTGATATGTCTCCAACGTATCTAACTTTTCTCACGTTTTCCCTCTTGTTTTGGACTCTAACTTGCATGATTTGAATGAAACTAACCCTGGACTGACGCTGTTTTCAGCAGAACTACCATGGTGTTGTTTTTGTGCAGAAATAAAAGTTCTCAGAATGGAACGAAACTTTTTGAGGATTTTTTATACCAATAATAAATTTTTTTGGAGCCAAGACCCACCAGAGAGGGGCCCTGGGTGGGCACAACCCACTAGGGTGCACCCCCTCTCCTGGCGCGCCCAGGTGGGTTGTACCCACCTGGTGGCCCCGCTGATGACCCCCTTGTTGGGGATATAAATATCAGGTGTGACCCGCCCAGGAGGGGCCGGGTCATCCCTATGGCCGTTCATCTCAATGAAACCCAAGAGCATATTAACAATGGCAGTTCATAGATAGGCTTAATAGAGGGCCCAAACCCGAAGGCGGCTTAAGGCCCACGGATATAAACCGCCATGTACATAAACTTGTATGGTAAGGCATGTAAGAAAGGTCACCGAGCCGGATACGTTGTATAAGCCGGCCGAGACTCTGTAGGCCGCAGGGCGTCAACCCGTGTATATAAGGGGACGACCCAACGGTGGCTTAGGACAAGAAATAACAGATCGAGAGCCAGGTCAAGCGTATTCGCTCCCTGCTCATCGAAACCCTAGCAATACCACCTCAAACTGGATTAGACTTTTACCTTCACCGTAAGGGGCCGAGCCAGTATAAACTCCTCATGTCCTTTGTCCTGATTAACCCCTTTAATCTAACCTCATCGCGATGGTTCCACGATTAAGTCCTCACATTAGGACATCTTTCGTGACAATTCCACGACAGTTGGCGCCCACCATGGGGCTATCACATGATGGTTTCAAGTTGTTAGAGGGCAACTTCAAAGGGATCAAGGGATACGCCGTGGGTCGGATGACCAAGAGTCGTCATGGCAAGCTCTACATCAACGACGCAGGCTGGGGCCTGAGGCCGGCTCAATTGAGTACGGGTACCGGGTCCCCTTCCGTGGAATTCACGTCTTCATCGCCAAGATCGGTGAACCGGGCTTTGAGCCGGACATCTGCACTGACATCATCGAGATGGCTCAGCGTGCAAGACCCGCCCGGGTTCGGCCCACCATGAGTCGTGCCTTCGTGGGATTTATCCATGGAGCGGAACCTGAGGATAGATCGGCATCTAGTGGTGAGACCGTCATTTACTCTGATGGCGAGTCATCCACTGGTGAGACTGGGTCATTGTATCAGCTGCAAAACGATTGGCTTGGGGGCTGTTTCGATGGCGACAGTATTCCAGACCCCTGCGAGCCGCCGAACCGGGTTGCAATCTTCATGGCCGGTACACAGCCCGTGCAGCACTCGTCGACTGCGGCAGAACTGGTTTTCGGGTCAGCAGCGGCAACTGCTGCCGGTGCAGGAGGCCCTGAGCGCCCGCCGGCTCAGGTTTTAACTGACTTGCTGGATAAGCTGACAACACTGTTAACAATGGTGGTTAACCCGGCGGATCAAGATCAGCATAATGCGACGATCACAAAATTACGTGATGAGATAACACAGGCCAAGGAGGAGCTAAGCACAGAAAACACCAGGATGGCCGAGGAGCGGGCTACTTTGGATGCTCAGGCGCAACAGATCTAGTCGCAGTCTTACCAGCTCATGCTAGATTAGAACGCTTCAAACAAAGTCATGAGGAGGAGGCATCAGACTCGTCTGCCCTCAATTTACGAGGCATGAAATCTCTTTAACACGCTAGGAGCAGGAACCAGTAACCCGATAGTGGTAAACTGGGTCAAAGCGCCTGGGACGGGTACGCCGGTTCAGCCACACACGACGGACCTGCCTCGACAGAGCAATAACCCGCCACAGCATGTGCCAACGCCACCGGGTCATTACTCTAACCCTTTGGATAACATGATCGCTATGGCGTCACGATTGGCAGCTCTCCCGTTTGAAGGTGAATCACCAACGGCGGTTGAAACGTGAAGGGCTAGAGAGCTCCTTTAGACAGCACTAGTAGAGCAGCAGTCTTATTCTTACAGTCATGACAGGATTCATTCCACCCCTCGCCCGAGCCGGAGTTATGATGTCTACTACACAACCTTCTTCTTGTAGACGTTGTTGGGCCTCCAAGTGCAGAGGTTTGTAGGACAATAGCAAATTTCCCTCAAGTGGATGACCTAAGGTTTATCAATCCGTGGGAGGCATAGGATGAAGATGGTCTCTCTCAAGCAACCCTACAACCAAATAACAAAGAGTCTCTTATGTCCCCAACACACCCAATACAATGGTAAATTGTATAGGTGCACTAGTTCGGCGAAGAGATGGTGATACAAGTGCAATATGGATGGTAGATAAAGGTTTTTGTAATCTAAAAAATATAAAAACAGCAAGGTAACTAATGATAAAAGTGAGCACAAACGGAATTGCAATGCATTGAAACAAGGCCTAGGGTTCATACTTTCACTAGTGCAAGTCCTCTCAACAATAATAACATAATTGGATCATATAACTATCCCTCAACATGCAACAAAGAGTCACTCCAAAGTCACTAATAGCGGAGAACAAACGACGAGATTATGGTAGGGTACGAAACCACCTCAAAGTTATCCTTTCTGATCGATCTATTCAAGAGTATGTAGTAAAATAACACAAAGCCATTCTTTTCGTTCGATCTATCATAGAGTTCGTACTAGAATAACACCTTAAGACACAAATCAACCAAAGCCCTAATGTCACCTAGATACTCCAATGTCACCTCAAGTATCCGTGGGTATAATTATACGATATGCATAACACAATCTCAGATTCATCTATTCAACCAACACAAAGAACTTCAAAGAGTGCCCCATAGTTTCTACTGGAGAGTCAAGACGAAAACGTGTGCCAACCCCTATGCATATGTTCATGAGGTCATGGAACTCGCAAGTTGATGACCAAAACATACATCAAGTGGATTATGTGATATCCCATTGTCACCACAGATAAGCACATGCAAGACATACATGAAGTGTTCTCAAATCCTTAAAGACTCAATCCGATAAGATAAACTTCAAAGGGAAAACTCAATCCATTACAAGAGAGTAGAGGGGGAGAAACATCATAAGATCCAACTATAATAGCAAAGCTCGCGATACATCAAGATCGTGCCAAATCAAGAACACGAGAGAGAGAGAGAGAGAGATCAAAGACATAGCTACTGGTACATACCCTCAGCCCCGAGGGTGAACTACTCCCTCCTCGTCATGAAGAGCGCCGGGATGATGAAGATGGCCACCGAGAGGGATTCCCCCCTCCGGCAGGGTGCCGGAACGAGTATAGATTGGTTTTTGGGTGGCTACAGAGGCTTCTGGCGGCGGAACTCCCGATCTAGGTTATGTTCTGGAAGTTTCAGTATATATAAGAGGTTTTGGCGTCGAGAACAAGTCAGGGGGTCTCCGGGCTGTCCACGAGGTGGGGAGGCGCGCCCAAGGGGGTGGGCGCTCCCCCCACCCTCATGGGCAGCCCGGGACTCTTCTGGCCCAACTCTTTTACTCCATGTCCTTCTGCTGGTCCAAAAATAAGTTCCATGAAGTTTCAGGTCAATTGGACTTCGTTTGATTTTCCTTTTCTGTAAAACTCAAAACAAGGAAAAAACAGAAACTGGCACTAGGCTCTAGGTTAATAGGTTAGTCCCAAAAACATATAAAATAGCATATAAATGCAAATAAAACATCCAAGGTTGATAATATAATAGCATGTAACAATCAAAAATTATAGATACGTTGGAGACATATCAAGCATCCCCAAGCTTAATTCCTACTCGTCCTCGAGTAGGTAAATGATAAAAACAGAATTTTTGATGTGGAATGCTACCTAACATATTTATCAATGTAATCTCTTTATTGTGGCAAGAATATTCAGATCCATAATATTCAAGACAAAAGTTTAATATTTACATAAAAATAATAATACTTCAAGCATACTAACCAAGCAATTATGTCTTCTCAAAATAACATGGCCAAAGAAAGCTTATCCCTACAAAATCATATAGTTTGGCTATGCTTCATTTTCGTCACACAAATATGCTCCCATCATGCACAACCCCGATGACAAGCCAAGCAATTGTTTCATACTTTAGTAATATCAAACTTTTTTCAACTTTCACGCAATACATGAGCATGAGCCATGGACATAGCACTATGGGTGGAATAGAATATAATGATGAGGGTTATGTGGAGAAGACAAAAGGGAGAAAGTATCACATTGACGTGGCTAATCAACAGGCTAGGGAGATGCCCATCAATTGATGTCAATGCAAGGAAGGGATTGCCATGCAGCGGATGCACTAGAGCTATAAATGTATGAAAGCTCAACAAAAGAAACTAAGTGGGTGTGCATCCAACTTGCTTGCTCACGAAGACGTAGGGCATTTGAGGAAGCCCATCGTTGGAATATACAAGCCAAGTTCTATAATGAAAAATTCCCACTAGTATATGAAAGTGACAATATAATAAACTCTCTATCATGAAGATCACGGTGCTACTTTGAAGCCCAAGTGTGGAAAAAAAGGATAGAAGCATTGTCCCTTTTTATTTCTCTCTTTTTTCTTTTTTTTGGGCCTTCCTATTTTTTTATTTGGCCTTTCTATTTTTTTGGGGGGACAATGCTCTATTAATGATGATCATCACACTTCTATTTATTTACAACTCAATGATTACAACTCGATACTAGAACAAAATATGACTCTATATGAATGCCTCCGGCGGTGTGCCGGGAAGTGCAATGAATCAAGAGTGACATGTATGATAAATTATGCATGGTGGCTTTGCCACAAATACGATGTCAACTAGATGATCATGCAAAGCAATATGACAATGATGAAGCGTGTCATGAATGGAACGGTGGAATGTTGCATGGCAATATATCTCAGAATGGCTATGGAAATGCCATAATAGGTAGGTATGGTGGCTGTTTTGAGGAAGATATAAGGAGGTTTATGTGTGATAGAGTGTATCATATCACGGGGTTTGGATGCACCGGCGAGGTTTGCACCAACTCTCAAGGTGAGAAAGGGCAATGTCGGATTACGGGTTCCGGCAAAACCCTCAAGGTTCGAACACTAGGGTGCACGCGAAGATCTTCCCCTACCGATCCATGTCCTAGCTTTGCTAAGATCTTACGGGCTAACTCGACGAACTCGTAACACAAAGGACACAAGATTTATACTGGTTTGGTCCACCGTTGTGGTGTAATACCCTACTCCAGTGTGTGGTGGTGGATTGCCTCTTGGGCTGAGGATGAACAGTACAAGGGGAAGAACAGCCTCCTGAGGCGAGGTGTTCTTGTGCCCGGTGAACTTCTGGTTGCTCTGGTCTCTCTTGATCCGACTGATCGACCCCCTAGGTATGGTGGTGGATAGTCCTATTTATAGAGGCCCTGGTACTCTCCCCAAATATTGAGCGGGAAGGGAGCCAACAACGACCAATTCGAAAGGGGACATCTAGTACAACTTATCCTGACAAAAGTGGTCTTTGCTTGCCAAAGGCTCTGGTGGTGACACCGTCTTGGGCTCCACGGTGACCTCAGTCTTGCCGTCCTACTGGTCTTGGTCTTGTTGCACCAATATGGAAACCTTTGCTTGACGCGTCGGTACTCCGCGCCTGCATTTGTTCCCTTGGCACCAAAGAGGAAACAAGGACACTGTGCGCGTTGGCGCCTGCCTGACGCCCGCCGGATCACGATCGTCATGGCTCACATCATCGGAACCTCATGAGGTTTGCCTGGACTTGATCTCTCCGCTCCTCGCGAGACAGTCTGGTGAGGCCGCTCCCGAGGAGGTCTTGTGTTGTCCGCCTCGTGAGGCTTGGCCCCTCGCGAGGGTCTTGAGTCCTTGCTGGTGAAGATGGGCCGTACGGGCCCGCTCGCAGAGCCACGCCGTGGGCCGCAGGCAGGCAAGTCTGGGGACCCCCGTTCCCAGAACGCCGACAGTAGCCCCCGGGCCCAAGGCGCGCTCGGGCTTGGCTTCGAGGCGAAGCCAAAGGCCATGTGCGGAGCGCCGTAGGGCCCAATAGCCCGCGGCCTTGGTCGACGCGTGGTGCTTGATTGGACGTGTGCATCTCCGCTTCCCGATGCTGCTTCAGCAACTGCTCGACTGTCAAGTCCCTGCTGCATGCAAGGAAAATCCATCATTATTACCTTAGATTGTGGAGGCCGGTGGTTGGCCTCCCTTTGGCTATAAATGGGAGGTGGGGGCGGAGCCCCATCACCAGTCTCTCCTCTGCCTCTCCCACTTCTTCTCCTTCCTTGCTCCAATCCTTGCTGGTGCAGTCATGGCACAAATTCGGAGGTTCTCGGCCGCAGAGAAGGGCAAGGCTCCCCTCACCGAGCCCGAGCTGCTCCCGCCGAAGAAGAGGAGGTCCCATCGCCGCGAGATGGTAGTGAGGCCGGTGGTGTCGCGACCTTGGTACGAAAGGCCGCCTCCTGGGTAACCGTTGCCCTTGTATGCTTGCGCCGATGGTTCCGGAGGGAGGAGCGACGAGCGTCGTCGCCCGTGCTAGGGCCGTGGCCTCCATGCCGAGGAGGCGCACACCATCACCCCAGGGGTCCATGCGGAGGACTCCTCGCGCGAGTTCGTGATATGGGCGGCGATGCCCCCGAGCACTTGGATTTGCCTCCCACAGTTCTTCGCCGCCGAGATGCCGCCGAGGGGCCCTCTCGAGCTTTGGCTGCAACACGCCGACTGCGACGCCCCGACGACTAGAGCAGAGATGGAAGCCGTTGCCTCTGGGAGGATCTTCATGACCCGAGGCTGGGGCGAGATTGCCCTAGTTTGCCGCGTGGAGGGCGCCCTTGCGATCCACTTCGAGTACGACGGCGCCTCCGTGCTGCTCTTCAAGGTCTTCGACGAGGAAGGCCGCCACCTGGAGTGCTGCCCTGAAGGAGGTCGCTAGGACGGTGCTTCGGCGGGCGCTGGGCCTGCCGCAGGACTCGCCTGCAGCTCCTCCAGCGACAGCGGTGACTCCTGGTGGTCCAGCGACTCTCCCGAGCTCGTGGAGTCTCCGGAGACAAGCGACGACAACTACATGCCCCCGAGCTCCCGCCGAGCCCGGAGCAGAGTTGCTGCGTCAGGCCGCCCCCGCCGCTGATCTAGATGAGGTTGGCGCCGGCCTCTGGTGGCCCACTGTTGATGATGGCATCATCCATAGGGGCACGTGTAGTTAGGATTCCCTAAGTTCTTGCCTTTTGTTCCTGGCGAGGAATCAAGAAATGGACCCCGCTGGGGCGTGTAAGGCGTCTGTAGTGTCCTATGTTGAAATTATCCTTATTATGAAATTGTGTGTGTGCGTGCTCCGTTCCGGCTCGGTTTCCCCTTTCCAAGCTCGCGATGGCATGGTGCTCTACGCCGACAGGTCCCGGTCCCCAGGCAGGCTTCAGCCATCGTTGGTATGCCAGGTCACGTGCCGTGGTCAAGGCCAGGAGGTGAGCGGCCCAAGGTCCAGTAAGAGCCCCTAAGACGCAATGCTCAGGAGGTCCCCTTTGGCATGCAAGCGACCACCGAGAGGTAGGAGAGGGAGACTACGTCGCTGCAGCGAGGCTACACAAATGAGAACTCTACGCTGTAGCGGTTGATTGAGCGCGAAACTTACCTTGGCAATCTGGGGTTGATCCCTCGCGAGACGCGAGGCTTGGGAGTCGGCTGCTGCTAGGTAGCTAGGCCAGGCCCGTGCGGGCCTTCCCCTCCTCCCCATGTTCTTCTTGGTGCTCTACGTCCTCAGGTCCCGGCCCTCGAGCGAGCTCAACCGCCGCTGGTATGCCAGGTCGCGTGCCATGGTCAAGGCCAGGGGGTGAGGGCTGGAGAGCCAGTAAGAGCTCCTGAGTCGCGATGCTCAGGAGCCCCCCTTTAAACACGCAAGCAAATCTCATGAGAGAAGAGGGAGAGTCTGCGGTACCGCCTGCTGTAGCTTTCAGGAAGTTCCTGCAAGTTAGCGCGAGGAAGGGCACCGATCGTCGTGGTGATTGTCGATTCGCCTCCGGTACGTGGGACGGGGCTCCCTGCTGCGGAGAGCCCCCGAGGCATGTACAGCCCCGCCCTGACACGTGGCTTGCACGACAGGGCTAGACAAGGTGTGTCTGGGCACTCCTGAGCCAGCGCGGGACTCACGAGGCCCTACCTCAAGGCGGGTTGCGCCTGGTCTTGATTCTTGTTCACTGTCTTGGTCCTGCGAGGTGGTCTGGCAACCTGCGCCGAACAAATCTCCTGAGGTTATCGCGTGAGAAAGCCAAGCACTGGTACGTCTCCAACGTATCTATAATTTTTGATTGTTCCATGCTATTATATTATCTGTTTTGGATGTTTATGTGCTTTATTAGACACTTTTATATTATTTTTGGGACTAACTTATTAACCCAGAGCCGAGTGCCAGTTTCCGTTTTTTCCTTGTTTTAGAGTATCACAGAAAAGGAAAATCAAACGGAGTCCAATTGACCTGAAACTTCACGGAACTTATTTTTGGAACGGAAGCAACCCAGAAGACTTGGAGTGCATGTCAGGGGATCAACGAGGAGAGCACGAGGCAGGGGGGCACGCCCTCCACCCTTGTGGGCCCCTCGTGGCTCCCCTGATGTATTTCTTCCGCCTATATATATCCATATACCCTAAAACGATCGGGGAGCACAATAGATCGGGAGTTCCGCTGCTAGAAGCCTCCGTAGCCACCAAAAACCAATCTAGACCCGTTCCGGCACCCTGCCAGAGGGGGAATCCCTCTCCGGTGGCCATCTTCATCATCCCGGTGCTCTCCATGACGAGGAGGGAGTAGTTCTCCCTCGTGGCTGAGGGTATGTACCTGTAGCTATGTGTCTGATCTCTCTCTCTCTCTCTCTCTCTCTCTCTCTCGTGTTCTTGAGGTGATATGATCTTGATGTATTGCGAGCTTTGCTATTATAGTTGGATCTTATGATGTTTCTCCCCCTCTACTGTCTTGTAATGGATTGAGTTTCCCCTTTGAAGTTATCTTATCGGATTGAGTCTTTAAAGATTTGAGAACACTTGATGTATGTCTTGCCGTGCGTATCTATGGTGACAATGGGATATCACGTGATTCACTTGATGTATGTTTTGGTGATCAACTTGCGGGTTCCTCCCATGAACCTATGCATAGGGGTTGGCACACGTTTTCGTCGTGATTCTCCGGTAGAAACTTTGGGGCACTCTTTGAGGTTCTATGTGTTGGTTGAATAGATGAATCTGAGATTGTGTGATGCATATCGTATAATCATACCCACGGATACTTGAGGTGACATTGGAGTATCTAGGTGACATTAGGGTTTTGGTTGATTTGTGTCTTAAGGTGTTATTCTAGTACGAACTCTAGGGCTGTTTGTGACACTTATAGGAATAGCCCAACAGATTGATTGGAAAGAATAACTTTGAGGTGGTTTTGTACCCTACCATAATATCTTCGTTTGTTCTCCGCAATTAGTGACTTTGGAGTTACTCTTTGTTGCATGTTGAGGGATAGTTATGTGATCCAGTTATGTTATTATTGATGAGAGGACTTGCACTAGTGAAAGTATGAACCCAAGGCCTTGTTTTAAAGCATTGCAATACCATTTGTGCTCAGTTTTATCATTAGTTACCTTGCTGTTTTTATATTTTCATATTACAAAAACCTTTATCTACCATCCATATACCACTTGTATCACCATCTCTTCGCCGAACTAGTGCACCTATACAATTTACCATTGTATTGGGTGTGTTGGGGACACAAGAGACTCTTTGTTATTTGGTTGCAGGGTTGCTTGAGAGAGGGCATCTTCATCCTACGCCTCCTACGGATGGATAAACCTTAGGTCATCCACTTGAGGGAAATTTTCTACTGTCCTAGAAACCTCAGCACTTGGAGGCCCAACAATGTCTACAAGAAGAAGGTTGTGTAGTAGACATCAAGCTCTGTTCTGGCGCCGTTGCCGGGGAGGTTAGTGCTTGAAGGTATATCTTTAGATCTTGCAATCGAGTCTTTTAGTTTCTTGTTTTATCACTAGTTTAGTTTATAAAAGAAAACTACCAAAAAATATGGAATTGAGTTTGCTTCATATGCTTCATCTTTTTAATATCTTTCATGAGTATGATGGGAAGGAAAATTGTGCCAAAGTGTTAGAAGAATAATGCATTAAAATGTTTGGCACTAAATATTTGAATGATGAGCATGATTGCAATGTTGTTAGTATGAATTCCTTGAATATCCATGATGCTAATGATATGCAAAGCCACAAGCTTGGGGAAGCTATGTTTGATGAAGATGATATTTTTTGTCCCCCAAGTTTTGATGAGCAAATTTACTATGATGAAAGCATGCCACCTATTTATGATGATTATATTGATGAAAGTGGATTTGGAGAGGTCATGACTTTATTTTGTGATGAATCCACTATTCCGGAAGAGGTTCCAATTGATTATGAGAACAAAGTTGATATCTATGATGATTATTGTGATGACTTGTATGCTATAAAGAATAATGATATCCATGAAACTTGTCATCATGATTTTAATTTTCAATTGGATTATGCCTCACATGATAGTTATTTCGTTGAGTTTGCTCCCACTACTATTGATTAGAATAGATTTGCTTATGTGGAGAGTAATAAAATTTCTATGCTTGTAGATCATGAAAAGAATGCTTTATGTGGTAGTTATATTGTTGAATTCATTCATGATGCTACTGAAAATTATTATGAGGGAGGAATATATGCTTGTAGGAATTGCAATAATATCAAGTTTTGAAGTTATGCTTGTTTTACATTCCTTTGCAAGTTGATTCTTGTTCCCACAAGTTGTTTGCTCACAAAATCCCTATGCATAGGAAGTGGGTTAGACTTAAATTTGCTAGTCATATTCTTCATGATGCTCTCTTTCTGTTACAATTCCTATCTTTTATGTGACCATCATTGAAATCATCATGCCTAGCTAGGGGCGTTAAACGATAGCGCTTGTTGGGAGGCAAACCAACTTTATTTTTGTTCCTTGATTTTTGATCCTGTTTAGCAATAAATAATTTATGTAGAATCTGTTATGATTGAGTTTTTAAGTTTTAATTTGTGTTTGTGCCAATTAGAACTGTTGGGAAGACTTGGGGAAAGTCTTTTTAATCTTGCTGTAAAAAAACAGAAACTTTAGCACTCACGAGAATTGCTGCCATTTTTATTTGGAAAGTGATATTTAGTTAATTCTTTTTTAAGATGCTTAATAGATAAATTCCTCACGTACAGAAATTTATTTTAGAATTTTTGGGGTTCCAGAAGTTTGCGTTAGTTACAGATTACTACAGACTGTTCTGTTTTTTACATATTCTATTTTTCGTGTGTTGTTTGCTTATTTTGATGAATCTATGGCTAGTAAAATAGTTTATAAACCATATATAAGTTGGAATACAGTAGGTTTAACACCAATATAAATAAAGAATGAGTTCATTATAGTACCTTGAAGTGGTGTTTTGTTTTCTTTCGCTAACAGAGCTTACGAGCGTTCTGTTAAGTTTTCTGTTGTGAAGTTTTCAAGTTTTGGGTAAAGATTCGATGGATTATGGAATAAGGAGTGGCAAGAGCCTAAGCTTGGGGATTCCCAAGGCACCCCAAGGTAAAATTAAAGGACAACCAAGGGCCTAAGCTTGGGGATGCCCCAGAAGGCATCCCCTCTTTCGTCTTCGTTCATCGGTAACTTGCCTTGGAGCTATATTTTTATTCGCCACATGATATGTGTTTTGCTTGGAGTGTCAATTTAATTTATTTAGTTTTGCTTGCAGTCTGAATAAAATACCAAGATCTGAAATTCTTTAATGTTAGAGAGTCTTCATATAGTTGCATAATCATTCGACTACTCATTGATCTTCACTTATATCTTTCGGAGTAGTTTGTTGTTGCTCTAGTGCTTCACTTATATCTTTTTAGAGCACAACGGTGGTTTTATTTTGAAGAAATAGATGAACTCTCATGTTTCACTTATATAATTTTGAGGGTCTCTAAACAGCATGGTAATGTGCTTTGGTTATGAATTTAGTCCTAATATGATGGGCATCCAAGAGGGATATAATAAAAACTTTCATATGAAGTGCATTGAATACTAAGAGAAGTTTGATACTTGATAATTGTTTTGACTTATGGAGATGGTGATATTAGAGTCATGCTAGTTGATTAGTTGTGAATTTGAGAAATACTTGTGTTAAAGTTTGTGATTCCCGTAGCATGCATGTATGGTGAACCGTTATGTGACGAAGTCGGAGCATGATTTATTTATTGATTGTATTCCTTATGAGTGGCGGTCTGGGACGAGCGATGGTCTTTTCCTACCAATCTATCCCCCTAGGAGCATGCGCGTAGTACTTTATTTCAATAACTAATAGATTTTTGCAATAAGTATGTGAGTTCTTTATGACTAATGTTGAGTCCATGGATTATACGCACTCTCACCCTTCCACCATTGCTAGCCTCTCTAATACCGCGCACCTTTCGCCGGTATCGTACACCCACCATATACCTTCCTCAAAACAGCCACCATACCTACCTATCATGGCATTTCCATAGCCATTCCGAGATATATTGCCACACAACTTTCCACTGTTCCATTTATTATGACAAGCTCCATCATTGTCATATTGCTTTGCATGATCATGTAGTTGACATCGTATTTGTGGCAAGGCCACCATGCATAACTTATCATACATGTCACTCTTGATTCATTGCCCATCCCGATACACCACCGGAGGCATTCATATAGAGTCATACTTTGTTCAAGTATCGAGCTGTAATCTTTGAGTTGTAAATAAATAGAAGTGTGATGATCATCATCAATAGAGCATTGTCCGCAAAAAAAAGAAAAAGAAAAAGAGAAAGGCCAAAAAATGCCAAATAAAAAGGGGCAATGCTACTATCCTTTTACCACACTTGTGCTTCAAAGTAGCACCATGATCTTCATGATAGAGAGTCTCTTGTTTTGTCACTTTCATATACTAGTGGGAAATTTTCATTATAGAACTTGGCTTGTATATTCCAACAATGGGACTCCTCAAGTGCCCTAGGTACTCGTGAGAAAGCAAGTTGGATGCACACCCACTTAGTTTCTTTTGTTGATCTTTCATACATTTATAACTCTAGTGCATCCGTTGCATGGCAATCCCTACTGACTCACATTGATATCTATTAATGGGCATCTCCATAGCCCGTTGATACACCTAGTTGATGTGAGACTATCTTCTCCCTTTTTGTCTTCTCCACAACCACCCTTCTATTTCACCTATAGTGCTATATCCATGGCTCACGCTCAAGTATTGCGTGAAGATTGAAAAAGTTTGAGAACATCAAAAGTATGAAACAATTGCTTGGCTTGTCATCGGGGTTGTGCATGATTTAAATATTTTGTGTGGTGAAGATGGAGCATAGCCAAACTATATGATTTTGTAGGGATAGCTTTCTTTGGCCATGTTATTTTGAGAAGACATGATTGCTTAGTTAGTATGCTTGAAGTATTATTATTTTTATGTCAATATTAAACTTTTTTCTTGAAATATCTGAATATTCTTGTCACAATAAAGAAGAATTACTTAGAGAAATATGTTAGGTAGCATTCCACATCAAAAATTCTGTTTTTATCATTTACCTACTCGAGGACGAGTAGGAATTAAGCTTGGGGATGCTGATACGTCTCCAACGTATCTATAATTTTTGATTGTTCCATGCTATTATATTATCTATTTTGGATGTTTATGGGCTTTATTATACACTTTTATATTATTTTTGGGACTAACCTATTAACCCAGAGCCCAGTGCCAGTTTTTGTTTTTTCCTTGTTTTAGAGTATCACAGAAAAGGAAAATCAAACGGAGTCCAATTGACCTGAAACTTCACGGAACTTATTTTTGGAACGGAAGCAACCTAGAAGACTTGGAGTGCACGTCATGGGATCAACGAGGAGAGCACGAGGCAGGGGCGCGCCCACCCCCCTGGGCGTGCCCTCCACCCTCATGGGCCCCTCGTGGCTCCCCTGATGTATTTCTTCCGCCTATATATATCCATATACCCTAAAACGATCGGGGTGCACAATAGATCAGGAGTTCCATCGCGAGAAGCCTTCGTAGCCACCGAAAACCAATCGAGACCCGTTCTGGCACCCTGCCGGAGGGGGAATCCCTCTCTGGTGGCCATCTTCATCATCCCAGTGCTCTCCCTGACAAGGAGGGAGTAGTTCTCCCTAGGGGCTGAGGGTATGTACCCGTAGCTATGTGTTTGATCTCTCTCTCTGTCTCTCTCTCTCATGTTCTTGAGGTGATACGATCTTGATGTATCGCGAGCTTTGCTATTATAGTTGGATCTTATGATGTTTCTCCCCCTCTACTCTCTTGTAATGGATTGAGTTTCCCATTTGAAGTTATCTTATCGGATTGAGTCTTTAAAGATTTGAGAACACTTGATGTATGTCTTGCCGTGCGTATCTGTGGTGACAATGGGATATCACATGATTCACTTGATGTATGTTTTGGTGATCAACTTGCGGGTTCCGCCAATGAACCTATGCATAGGGGTTGGCACACGTTTTCATCGTGATTCTCCGGTAGAAACTTTGGGGCACTCTTTGAGGTTCTATGTGTTGGTTGAATAGATGAATCTGAGATTGTGTGATGCATATCGTATAATCATACCCACGGATACTTGAGGTGACATTGGAGTATCTAGGTGACATTAGGGTTTTGGTTGATTTGTGTCTTAAGGTGTTATTCTAGTACGAACTCTAGGGCTGTTTGTGACACTTATAGGAATAGCCCAACGGATTGATTGGAAAGAATAACTTTGAGGTGGTTTCGTACCCTACCATAATCTCTTCGTCTGTTCTCCGCTATTAGTGACTTTGGGGTGACTCTTTCTTGCATGTTGAGGGATAGTTATGTGATCCAATTATGTTATTATTGATGAGAAGACTTGCACTAGTGAAAGTATGCACCCTAGACCTTGTTTTAACGCATTGTAATACCGGTTGTGCTCACTTTTATCATTAGTTACCTTGCTGTTTTTATATTTTCAGATTACAAAAACCTTTATCTACCACCCATATACCACTTGTATCACCATCTCTTCGCCGAACTAGTGCACCTATACAATTTACCATTGTATTGGGTGTGTTGGGGACACAAGAGACTCTTTGCTATTTGGTTGCAGGGTTGCTTGAGAGAGACCATCTTCATCCTACGCCTCCTACGGATTGATAAACCTTAGGTCATCCACTTGAGGGAAATTTGCTACTGTCCTACAAACCTCTGCACTTGGAGGCCCAACAACGTCTATAAGAAGAAGGTTGTGTAGTAGACATCAAGCACCAACAGCCCCAGGAGGTGACGTGAACGGGGCTGGCCCACCAGACAAAGCTCGGCCGCTGGATTTATCGACGCTGCAGGGATGGGCCGGAGCATAGACGCCGTGCCTAACCCTCTCATGCGAAGGGTCCTGAAGAAAGACGATCGACACGCAACTCCCGCGATTGGCGTCAATCAAGCAGGTGATAGTCGTAGATAGATTAAGCATCAAAGGCGAACTAGCTCAAGTAAATGCATAAATGATACGTGCCACTCCCGAGCGGCTTGGGGATAATGCAGCCCGAGGGGTGCCCCCAGCGAGGTAAGCTAAAGACATAAAAAGGAAGGGATACATGCCACAGGGACGGACCCACGCGGCTTGGGAATAATGCAGCCCCCTGGGCGCTCCCAGCTAAACGAACTTGGAAAATGTCACCTGGTTCTGTTGTCGAAGGGGTGTTGAGGCAGCTGAAGGTACGCGGTGAAGGGGTTGCTCCTCACGAGCCACCGGGGCCCTGAGCCTCGGGAGGCTCTGGGGGTCCAGGCGGTTCCTTGAGGACCGTTGCCATCTCCGCCAGGACCACGTGATGTCTGGCCTCCTGACCCACCATGGTGCTCCGCAGGTTGCGCTGGAAGGCAGCAGCCACGCTCGGTAGGCCGAACGGCATGCGAACATAGCTGTGAGGTGGACCTTCGCAGCGCCCAACACGCGAAGGCCAGAAGCGCTCCTGAGATGCGGCTCGGTTGAGCCCTGGTATGTCGATGCAGACGCGCAGATCACCTCCCTCACCTGGGTGGGGAGCAGCGCTAGGTGGGTGGCGGTCGCCGCGTATTGCTCTTGCTTCCTGAAGCTCCCGGGATACCTTGGTGATGAACTCCTGAGCACCAGGCGCTCCTTGCCCAGTGTCCTCCTGAGGGAGACTTGCCGTGAAACACACCTCCAAGTGGTGCCCGAGCGCCTCCCTCGTGACGTTGGCGAGGTCTGAGGCACTCTAGAAGAGAGCCCCCGAGCCCTGCCCGAGGAGGGCGCCGGGCACACCTTCCTATGCGATAGAGGGAGACGCCCCAGGTGCGGGCGCTGATCCTGACGAGGTGCCACTTGCGGCGCTGCCCTCCTGAGGTCCGGCATGGAGTTGCTGCTTCTTCTTCTTGGGGACGACCTCAGGAGGGTACCGAGCTGCATTGTTGTCGGGGTCTTCGATTGACGCTGCTTGGAAGGCGCGCTCGAGGGAGCACACTGCATCTCTTTCTTCGCAGGAGACTGTGATGATCCCGCCGCTTCCTGGCATCTTGAGGACGTTGTAGCCGTGGTGCGTCACGGCCATGAACTTGGCCAGGGCCGGATACCCGAGGATGGCATTGTACGGCAGATGAATGTGGGCAACATCAAAGTCGATGAGCTCGATGCGGTAGTTGTTGCGTTGTCCGAAGGTGACCGGGAGGCGGAACTGACCGATCAGCATGATGGAGCCGTCGGTCACTCCTGAGAAAGGCTTGGTGGGCTGAAGCTGATCATACGACACTTGGAGGTTGTCGAACATCTCGACGGACAGGACGTTGAGCCCTGCGCCACCGTCGATGAGGATCTTGGTGACTTGCACGTTGCTGATGACGGGTGAACAAAGCATCAGGAGGACGCCAGCGGTAACCGCACACTTGATCTGGTCTGCCGAGCTGAATGTGATGGCGCACTGGGACCATCTGAGTGGGCGCATGGCCTCGAGCTTGGGGAGGACTGCATTCACCTCGCGAGCAAACTGCTTGAAGATACGCTGTGAGGCTGGGGCTTGGGATCCGCCCAAGATGCAGGCGATAGCATGTGGCTCCTGGAAGCCCCCAGCCCCTCGTCCTGATGGTGGTCGTCGTTCCTTCTTGGTGGTGGCGGTAGTGGAGGGAGACCGGCTTTGCCCCGAGGACGATCCTCACGAGGCTGATCCCTCTAGGCTCCCTCGCGAGGCTGATCCTGCCAGTGGTCCTCACAAGGCCGGTCGCGCCACTCCTTGTGCGGGCCACAGTCATCCCAGTGTCTGCCACCACATCCTCCTCCTAGGCCGTAGCCGCGGTCGTTGCGCTCGGGGCGTCCACCGAAGCGTCCTTCTGGAATGGCTATGAGCTCTTGACAGTCGCTGGTGTTGTGGCTATGCAGGTTATGGAAGGCGCAGAACGGTCGGCTGCTCTTGGATGACTCGGGCTGGTCCCTGCCGCGCTTTGTGTCCGGCTCCGCCACGAGCACGACTGCTCCCTTGCGCTTCACGTCTTTGGCCTTGGCTTTCTTATCCTCCGGGTCTGCAGCCGGGAGCTCGAGGAGGGAGAGGCACCCTCCTCAGCTCTTGCGCACTTGGTCGCCAGGTTGAACAGCTCCAGAGACATGCACATCTCCTCGTGCATGGAGATCTCCTCCTTCATCTTGACATCGCGGACGCCATCGGAGAATGCGGAGATGATGGCCTCTTCCATCACCTTGGGGATCTTGAGACGAACGTTGTTGAAGCACTGGATGTACTTCTGGAGGGTCTCTCCTGGTTGTTGCTTGACGTGGCGTAGGTCACCCGTAGCCGGTGGGCGGTCGCGAGTGCCCTGGAAGTTGGCGATGGAACGGTCACGCATCTCGTTCTAGGAGGAGATCGAGCGTGGAGGCAGGTTCATGAGCCAGGAGCGGGCACCATCCTTGAGAGCCATGGCAAACCAGTTTGCCATGACTTTCTCGTCGCCGTTGGCCGCCTCGATGCTCAGCTCGTAGAGCTGCAGGAACTCTGCGGGGCCGGGGGTGCCGTCATAGCGAGGAGGTAGATCCGGCTTGAACTTGCCCGGCCAAGCGACGCTACACAACTCTGGGGTGAAGGCGCGACAGCCTGCCGTGGTCACCGGGACTCTGCGCTGGTGGAGAACTTGTCCTTGATGGGGTCCGTGCATCGCCGCCGAAGGCGGCACACGGTCTTGCCGCGTTGGCGCAAGGAGCGCGGGGGCGTTTTCTCGCGGTCGAGGGACTTCTTGGCAGCTTCTTTCTTCTTGCGCGGGCGTCGGACGTGGCAGGTTGTGCCGTGCGGCCGCGTGCCTAGGCGCCAAGACTCCGTCCTGGGGCAGAGGTGGTGGAGGCGCTCCATGGGCCACGCCGCCCGCGGCTAGCGGAGGGCGAGGCAGCGAGAGGGATGGCACAGGGGAGCCCCCTGCGGCGCTGACAAGCTCGGCGATACGATCGAGCCAGTCCTCGTAGAGGTTGTCGACCAGGCGGTAGTGCAGGAGCCCGCGCGCCATGCACAGAGTGGCCTGCATGTCCACGGGAGCGTGACGAGCGTGGGATGACGAGCCGGCCGGGGTCAGCGATGGAGTGGCGGTGCAGCTGTCCCGCTGCACCGAGGGGTGCAGCGAGGATGCTTGCTGCTCATTCCCCGCCGGGCCGGTGGCAGCGTTGGCGGCAGGCGACGGGGAACGACGAGTTGGCCCGCCGACGGGAGCCATCTGAGCGATGTGGGCGGCGAGGGCAGCCCGGCACTCAGCGCGAGCGCGGTGAGCGTCCACCATGGAGGCGATGGAGCAACGAGACGCGGAGCGACGAAAGGGAAGCTTCGGCGCACCCCTACCTGGCGCGCCAAATGTGGGATTAAGGGTTCCGGCAAAACCCTCAAGGTTCGAACACTTGGGTGCGCGCGAAGATGTCCCCCTATCGATCCACGTCCTAGCTTTGCTAAGATCTTATGGGCTAACTCGATGAACTCGTAACACAAAGGACACAAGATTTATACTGGTTCGGGCCACTGTTGTGGTGTAATACCCTACTCCAGTGTGTGGTGGTGGATTGCCTCTTGGGCCGAGGATGAACAATACAAGGGGAAGAACAGCCTCCTGAGGCGAGGTGTTCTTGTGATTGGTGAACTTGTGGTTGCTCTGGTCTCTCTTGATCCGACCGATCGATCCCCTAGCTATGGTGGTGGCTAGTCCTATTTATAGAGGCCCTGGCCCTCTCCCCAAATATTGAGCGGGTAGGGAGCCAACAACAGCCAATTTGAAAGGGGACAGCTAGTACAACTTATCCTGACAAAAGTGGTCTTCGCCTGCCAAAGGCTCTGGTGGTGATGCCGTCTTGGACTCCACGGTGACCTCAGTCTTGCCGTCCTGCTGGTCTTGGTCTCGTTGCACCGATATGGAAACCTTTGCTTGATGCCTCGGTACTATGCGCCTGCGTTTGTTCCCTTGGCACCAAAGAGGAAACAAGGACACTATGCACACTGGCGCCCGCCTGGCACCCGATCATCATGGCTCACATCATCGGAACCTCGCGAGGTTTGCCTGGCCTTGATCTCTCCACCCCTCGCGAGCCATCCTGGTGAGGCCGCTCCTGAGGAGGTCTTGTGTCGTCCGCCTCGCGAGGCTTGGCCCCTCGCGAGGATCTTGAGTCCTTGCTGGTGAATATGGGCCATACGGGCCCGCTCGCAGAGCCATGCCGTGGGCCGCAGGCAGGCAAGTCTGGGGACCCCCGTTCCTAGAACGCCGACAGGCAATGCACGGTACCGAAGAGGCTAGCAATGATGGAAGGGTGAGAGTGCGTATAATCCATGGACTCAACATTAGTCATAAATAACTCACATACTTATTGCAAAAATCTACAAGTCATCAAAAACCAAGCACTATGCGCATGCTCCTAGGGGGATAGATTGGTATGAAAAGACCATAGCTCGTCCCCGACCGCCACTCATAAGGAAGACAATCAAAGAACATCTCATGTTTCAAATTTGTTACACAACGGTGACCATACGTGCATGCTACGAGACTTGCAATATTCAACACAAGTATTTCTCAAATTCACAACTACTCAACTAGCACACTCTAATATCACCATCTTTATATCTCAAAACAATTATCAAGCATCAAACTTCTCATAGTATTCAATGCACTCTATATGAAAGTTTTTATTATACCCATCTTGGATGCCTATCATATTAGGACTAGTTTCATAACCAAAGCAAACTACCATGCTGTTCTAAAGACCCTCAAAATAATATAAGTGAAGCACGAGAGTTCATCTATTTCTTCAAAATAAAACCACCACCGTGCTCCGCCGTGCTCTAAAAAGATATAAGTGAAGCACTAGAGCAAATAACAAACTACTCCAAAAGATATAAGTGAAGATCAATGAGTAGTCGAATAATTATGCAACTACGTGAAGACTCTCTAACATTTAAGAATTTCAGATCTTGTTATCTTATTCAAACAGCAAGAAAAACAAAAACAAAATAAAATGATGCTCCAAGCAAAACACATATCATGTGGTGAATAAAAATATAGCCTCAAGTAAAGTTACCGATGAACGAAGACGAAAGAGGGCATGCCATCTGGGGCATCTCCAAGCTTAGGCTCTTGTTTGTCCTTGAATATTACCTTGGGTGCCTTGGTCATCCCCAAGCTTAGGCTCTTTCCACTACTTATTCCATACTCCATCGAATCTTTACCCAAAACATGAAAACTTCACAACACAAAACTTAACAGAAAACTCGTAAGCTCCGTTAGTATAAGAAAACAAACCACCACTTTAAGGTACTGTAATGAAATCATTCTAAATTCATATTGGTGCAATATCTACTGTATTCCAACTTCTCTATGGTTCATACCCTCCGATACTACTCATAGATTCATCAAAATAAGCAAACAACAAAATGAAAAACAGAATCTGTCAAAAACAGAACAGTCTGGAGTAATCTGTAGGTTTCGAATACTTATGTAACCCCAAAAATTCTGAAATAAATTGTTAGACGTGAGGAATTTGTCTATTAATCATATGCAAAAAGAATCAACCTAATCGCACTCTCCAGTAAAAAATGGCAGCAAATCGCGTGAGTGCTAAAGTTTCTGTTTTTTACAGCAAGATCGCAAAGACTTCACCCAAGTCTTCCCAAAGGTTCTACTTGGCACAAACACTAATTAATACATAAAAACACAATAATAACATAGGATAGATGATTTATTTATTACTAAACAGGAATAAAAAGCAAGGAACAAAAACAAAAATTGGGTTGCCTCCCAACAAGCGCTAACGTTTAACGCCCCTAGCTAGGCATGATGATTTCAATGACGCTCACATAAAAGATAAGAATTGAAACATAATGAGAGAATCATGAAGAATATGACTAGCACATTTAAGTCTAACCCACTTCCTATGCATAGGGATTTTGTGAACAAACAACTTTTGGGAACAATAATCAACTAGCATAGGAAGGCAAAACAAGCATAACTTCAGAACTTTAAGCACATAGGGAGGAAACTTGATATTATTGTAATTCCTACAAGCATATGTTCCTACCTCATAATAATTTTCTGTAGGTGGGTGGATGAATTCAACAATATAACCATCACATAAAGCATTCTTTTCGTGAGCCACAAGCATAGAGTTTTTATTACTCCCCACATAAGCAAAATTCTTCTCATTCGGAATAGTAGTGGGAGCAAACTCAACAAAATAACTATCATATGAGGCATAATCCAATTGAAAATTAAAATCATGATGACAAGTTTCATGGTTATCATTATTCTTAATAGCATACAAGTCATCACAATAATCATCAAAGATAGCAACTTTGTTCTCATAATCAATTGGAACCTCTTCCGAGATAGTGGAATCATTACTAAATAAAGTCATGACCTCTCCAAATCCACTTTTATAATTATCACAATAAGATTAAACATCCTCCAAAATAGTGGGATCATCACTTCCTAAAGTTGGCACTATTCCAAACCCACGGGTCTAGATTGGTTTTTGGGTGGCTATGGAGGCTTCTGGCGGCGGAACTCCCGATCTAGGTTATGTTTTGGAAGTTTCAGTATATATAAGAAGTTTTGGCATCGAGAACAAGTCAGGGGGTCTCCGGGCTGTCCACGAGGTAGGGAGGCGCGCCCACCCCTGGGCACACCCCCACCCTCGTGGACAGCCCGGGACTCTTCTGGCCCAACTCTTTTACTCCATGTCCTTTTCCTGGTCCAAAAATAAGTCCCGTGAAGTTTCAGGTCAATTGGACTCCGTTTGATTTTCCTTTTCTGTAAAACTCAAAAACAAGGAAAAAAATAGAAACTAGCACTAGGCTCTAAGTTAATAGGTTAGTGCCAAAAATCATATAAAATACTCCCTTTGTTCTAAATTAGTTGACTTGGATGTATCTAGATACGGATGTATCTAACACTAAAACATGTCTAGATATATCTGTATCTAGACAAATCTGAGTCAACTAATTTGGAACGGAGGGAGTAGCATATAAATGCATATAAAACATCCAAGGTTGATAATATAATAGCATGGAACAATAAAAAATTATAGATACGTTGGAGACGTATCAAGTTACAGCAGGCATATTGATGAGCCAGCTGTATCAAGCAGTGGGCGGAACCATAACCCGCCTCGTGGACATGACCCGACGGGCGGTGGCGCTGATGCTCAGAATGTAGTGGATCAAGGTAGAGCACGTCGAGAGGCTGAGTTAGCGGCACAGTATGCGGCCCGTCAACCTACTCCGGTTCGTCCAACCACTTCTGTGGAGCCAGGGGTAACCTTCAGGAATTTGGGTGTCCCATGTTTAGTGCCGGCTCTACGTAATGAGCGCCTGCCCAAGGATTCCAAGGGTCCTCGCAAGGTGCCTAACTATACAACTGATTTACCTCCTGAGGCATGGATTGAGAGTTATGAGATGGCCATGGAATTGCTAGATGTCAGTGATGCTGCGTGTGCTAAATATTCCCCTTGATGTTGGAAGGAATGGCCCGAACTTGGTTGAATGGGCTCCCTGCCAATTCCATTGGGTCATGGGCCGAGTTAAAAGCCCGGTTCATCCAGAATTTCAAGGATACATGTAAGCAACCCATGTCAATTGTGGATTTAGCCTCCTGTGTCCAAGAAGAAGGTGAGTCGACAACCCATTGGGTGTGCCGGGTCTCAACAATCCTGCACTCGTCGGATCGCATCAATGCCGACTCAACAGTGTTGATGTTGGAGAACAATTGCCATTTCACGCCCCTAAAGCAGAAATTAGGGTGGCTCAAATGCCATTGCAATGACATGGGGACATTGATGGCGGCTCTGGTTAAGTATGCTAACTCCGATGGTACCAAGGACCCCGAGTCTGATGACGAAAATCCGGGAAAGGGAAAGAAGAGCAGCAACACCAGGGAGGCAACGGTAAGCGCAAAACTGATAATAGTTTTAACTTTGTGGTTAACACCAATGCGCAGAATAATGGTCAGCATCGTAAGGGTAAACCGCCCCCACGAGCCGGAGGATCCGGCTTCAATCTTGAACAGATGCTAAATCAACCCTGCCCAAGACATGGTACACGACTACGCGAGAAAGACCATCCGGGCACCTCTGTAAGGATTGTTACATTATGAAGGAGTACAAGAAATCCAATCTTTTTCCAGACAGTCATGGGCTAGGTGGCGGGTCAGGATCCAACTCTCACGGACTGGGTTATGGCAGTGGCGGCTCTAACTCTGGATTCCAAGGAAATCAAGGTAATCACAACAACCAGGGTGGTTACAATCAGCAAAGTAATCAGGGGAGTCAACAACAGCAACAGTCTGGTTATCAGAGCAACCTGAAGAAGTTGAATAGTGGACAATATCATGTCTCCACCACTAGCTTATGTAAGCGTGACCATAAGCTTCATAAGAGGGCAGTCAATGCCGTTGAGCTGGCGGTTCCCCATTACTTGCGCTGGTCTGAGCAACCCATTGTGTGGAGTCAGGAAGATCACCCACCCCGGGTTGATAATCTGGGTCACTTGGCTTTGGTGGTTGCACCTCTGGTTGGAGGGTATAATTTTACCAAGGTACTCATGGACGGAGGGAGCAGCATCAATATCCTTTATTATGAAACTTCCCGTCACATGGGGTTGACTGATAAAAATCTTAAGCCGTCAAACACTGTTTTCCATGGCGTGGTGCCTGGTAAGTCGGCGTACCCAGTTGGTAAGATAGCTCTGGAAGTTGCTTTTGGAGATGATCATGACTCTAGGTCAGAGACATTGACCTTTGAAGTAGTTAAGATTCACAACCCGTATCACACTCTATTTGGACGGTCGGCTTATGCCAAGTTCATGGCACGACCTTGTTATGTTTATCTACAGCTCAAGATGCCGGGTTATAAGGGGACCATTACAATGCATGGAGCCGTAAGATAGCTCTGGAATGTGAAGAAGGTGATGCGGCTTATGCTGAGTCGGTTTGTGCTACGGAGGAGTTAAAATTCTATAAGGACAATGTTGATCCGGCAGATATGACATCTTTGAAAAAGCCAACTATAGAGCATGATCCGGTCTTCAAGTTTAAATCGGAAGATGATACCAAGATGGTTGATTTTGTTCCTAGCAATTCATCCAAGCAGTTCAGTATCAGTGCTAATCTGGATCCAAAATAGGAAAGCGCGCTCATGAAGTTCATCCGTGAGAAGCGAGACATCTTTGCATGGAAGCCTTCAGATATGCCAGGTGTATCGAGAGAACTCGCTGAGCACACTCTTAATATTGATCCAAAATTTAAGCTGGTTAAGCAGTTTCTCCGCCGGTTTAACGAAGAGAGGCAGAAGGCCATTGGAGAGGAAGTGGCCCAGCTCTTGGTAGCCGGGTTTATTGTCAAAGTTTTCCATCCTGAGTGGTTGGCTAACCCGGTGCTGGTACTTAAGAAGAACAACACTTGGCGTATGTGTGTAGACTACACGGATTTAAACAAGGCTTGTCCGGCTGATCCTTTTGCTCTCCCTCGTATTGATCAGATTATCGATGCTACGGCGGGTTGTGAGCGTTTGAGTTTTTTGGATGCTTATTCTGGTTATCATCAGATCAAGATGGCGGTTAAGGACCAGGAGAAGACAGCTTTCATAACTTCCTTTGGAGCCTTCTGCTATGTGTCTATGCCTTTTGGGCTCAAGATGAAGGAAATATGCCCTAGAGGCAATAATAAAGTTGTTATTTATATTTCCTTATATCATGATAAATGTTTATTATTCATGCTAGAATTGTATTAACCAGAAACTTATTACATGTGTGAATACATAGACAAACAGAGTGTCACTAGTTTGCCTCTACTTGACTAGCTCATTGAATCAATGATGGTTATGTTTCCTAACCATAGACATGAGTTGTCATTTGATTAACGGGATCACATCATTATAGAATGATGTGATTGACTTGACCCATCCGTTAGCTTAGCACGATGATCATTTAGTTTATTACTATTGTTTTCTCCATAACTATACATGTTCCTATGACTATGAGATCATGCAGCTCCCGAATACCGGAGGAATACTTTGTGTGCTACCAAACTTCACAACGTAACTGGGTGAGTTGGCATGGATCAAGATTGGGATTTGTCACTCTGATTATCGGAGAGGTATCTCTGGGCCCTCTCGGTAATGCACATCACTATAAGCCTTGCAAGCATTGTGACTAATGAGTTAGTTGTGGGATGGTGCATTACGGAATGAGTAAAGAGACTTGTCGGTAACGAGATTGAAATAGGTATTGAGATACTGATGAAGCTATGTACCTAGGGTGGGGGCATGGACCTGTCCTAAGGAGCCTTACCCAAGGACATCCCTGGAAGAAGTCACCTTTCAATCGACTTGAAGGTATCCCACTCGACAGATTCAAGACACTCGACCAGGAGGCTACCACTCGACTATGATGCCAACCACTCGACTGACAGGAGATCTAAAGCCACTCCGCAAGCAAACTGTCGGCCATTAAGTAGTCTTTATGGTCATCATAGCACTTTATTAGGGACGTTACCAGTAACGCCCAGTCTTAATGTATTTTAACCCTGCGTTACTGAGGACCGGAGGGGTCTGGCGAACTCTATATAAGCCACCCCCCTCCTCAGTAGCAGGGGTTGGCACCCCTGTAATTCATACACACATAATCTAGTCGACCGCCTCCGGGCACCGAGACGTAGGGCTGTTACTTCCTCCGCGAAGGGCCTGAACTCGTACATCCTGGTGTATTTACAACTTCTCCATAGCTGAGACCTAGCCTCTCCATACATACCCCCTACCTCACTGTCAGAGTTAGAACCACGACAGTTGGCGCCCACCTTGGGGCCAGAGTCTTAGCGCCTAGTTGGAGAAGTTGTGATTTTTCCGATCCCTTTGATCATGTTTTCGTGCGGAGATTTGGTGGAGGGCCGCGAGATCCGTCTCGGCGCACTCACGTTCGTCGCCGCGACTCCCCTTGTCTTCAGGAGGCTCCACTCGACATCGACACCCTCCCCGTCCGCGGTGCGACGCACTTCCGCGCATGTGTTCGTGGCGTCCTCCTGCGGCAGCCGTCGACCCAGTATCGGCCGACTCTCGTGTCATCTTCCCACCCTGTCTCCCACCGGCGCAAGCGCTTCGGCCGGTCGAGACTTCAGAGGTGGGTGAGGTATGCCGTGGCCTGCCAGTCGGCAGCCCCACAAGAAGCGGCAATCGAGCCCGACGAATCCCTCTACGGCCTGTTCGACCTGTCGACTGGCTCCGCAGAGACCGCATCCGAGTGCGTTAGCAGCGACCCGGCGGCTGAGGTTCTGGCGGTCGATGGAGCACACAGTCCTCCCAGTTTCCCTCGCACTGATGGAGGCGCGGGTGGAGGCGACCCATCGCATCCCCACGATGAGTATCTCCCCGAACCTCTCACGTCATTGTAGCGAGAGGAGCTTCGCCGCCGGAACATGGATGCACTCCACACTCCTATCGTCGGAGAAACCCCCGAGGCCCGGGCCTTGGAGGACGCGCGCTTGGCTAACTTGGCCGAGCGCACTCGACTGGAGAATCTCCAGCGAATACTCGACGAGCAAGCGCGTCAGCGAGCTCCCGAGTCCAATCGATGTCAGCTCTTCCCGCCTACGCAGGTATATCGAACCCCAATTCAGAATTTGGCAGCCGCGGCCCGTATAGTAGAATCGATTCAGCCCTCCCAGTCAGAGGCTGGCAGGGGCTTGTTGCAAATCAGAGCGTTGCTCCGGGCAGCAGGAAACCAGAATTCCGCTGTTTCTCAGTCGCAGGGACTACACCCTCTGGGTGCACTCAGCGTGCCCCCACTGGTTTTGAAAAAAAAATCGACTGCCCGCAGTCGACCGGATACAGTTTCATTCGACATGGCCTGGCCAGACCGAGTGAAGGAGTAAAACCGCAGCAACACAATATAAAGACTACAGTCGACTGCCAGCAGTCCACCGTAGTCTCGGGGACTACACCCAGTGGGTGCACTCAGCGTGCCCCCACTCGACCAAAAAACTTAACAGAAACACCCAGTGGGTGTACAGATTTAAAAGATCTTCAGAAAAGAGATTCTTCAGACAGCATACCCCAACAGAACAAGCAGTGAATCGACTGACCTGGACGTTACTCTGAAGAGCTGAACTCACGTCATAAGCCGCCTGACTGGCTTCTCGAACCACCTTGACCTGCTCCATCATGATGCCTGCCTGGCGTATAGCTTCCTTAGCTGCACCCACTTGGTCCTCAGGGACGTGGTGTGTGGCGAAGAGCGAAGGCGGATTTACGGTTGACGTCGAGGGCCGCGCACTCACTAGAGGATTGGCGAAAGTCACAGAAGCCCGGGTGGTATCGCCACCGTCTCGAGCTGCGGCCTCAGGCGCCGGAGTGGATTGTGGAGTCTCGCCAGTCGACGCTTTCCTGTTCCGCCTCACTCTCAGCGGCGCTTCGTCTTCGTCGTCAGGAAGGCTAATAACATGAGGAGGAGCTACGAGAAAAATTCAATCGACCAGAGTTATAAGAAATCGTCAGTCGATTCAAGGCAGAACATCAGTAATCATACCAGGGTTGGAAGTAACAGCATCTTCCATCTCTTGATCATCGTCCTTGGCGAAGATCTCAGAAGTAGCAGCACTGCAAATTTTGAAAGACCGTCAGTCGGCTCAGTGGATCGACCGAGGATCCGTCCACGATCGACAAAGGAGAACAAGTTTTATCATTACCCAGAAATGGTGGGGACAGTCATCCTCATCTTAGGCAGAGCCTTGGGTGGCTTGGACGGTGCCGCGCGGGGGTGCTTGGGAGCTTTTTTAGTCGGCGCTGGAGAAGAGGTCCGAGGGCGCTTCGACGACTGCCCAACGGGAGCAGTCGCCTTACCACGTTCCCGCACAGGGTCGTAGTAAGCTTGGATCGCCCTTCCGAGCGGGGAGGTCTAGCTTCCTCCTCCTCCTCCTCTTCGCTGGAGTCGACGCCGTCGTCTCCCTCTGCTTCGCTGTCAGACTCCCACTCCCCCTGTTCGTCTCCGCTTTTGCCTCCGCTCGCCTTCCCTTCCTCGGCCTGCCCCTGTGCTCCGTTGGATGTCGAGTACATCTCTGTAGTTGCCTGGAGAATAGCAGACAAGTCGAAAGTCAGTCGACCGATTCAAAGAGAGCAAATGAAGAAAGCAAGATCTTGGTCGGGGACACAAGGTCAGACCTGGTCCACCTCGTATGTACTGTCAAGCGGGACAACCCTCCTGGCTCCTCGGGGGTTGTCTTTGTTCCCTGTGATACTCGACAGCCACCCTTCCAGCATCTCATCGGTGACCTCCTCTGGGTGAACCCGAGTGGTGTCGTCGAGGCCCGAGTACAGCCACATAGGGTGGTCACGAGCCTGAAGCGGTTGGATGCGCCTCCGAAGGAAGACCTCCAGCAAGTCCATGCCGGTCACACCGTCTCGGACAAGCTGAACCACTCGACCAACCAGCACCTTGACTTGCGCCTTTTCCTCCAGTAGCACTTTCAGAGAGGCATGCTTTTGAGCTTGGTCCAGAGAGAAAGGGGGAAGACCAGTCGACTGTCCTGGGGTCACCTGGTCTTGGCAATAAAACCAGGTCGACTGCCAACCACGGACCGACTCGGGGAAAGTGATAGACGGAAAAGAACTTTTGCCCCTCATCTGGATCGCCAGCCCCCCGCATAGCTGGATCACTTGCGTCCGTTTGTCACTCGACTTGGCTTTCTTTACCGATTGGGAACGGCAAGTGAAGATGTGTTTAAAGAGTCCCCAATGAGGGCGGCAACCCAAGAAACTTTTGCACAAGGAAACGAAAGCCGCAAGATACACGATGGAATTGGGAGTGAAATGGTGGAGCTGCGCTCCGAAGAAGTTCAAAAAGCTCCGGAAAAAAGGATGAGGAGGTAGAGAAAATCCGCGATCGATATGGGTGGCGAGGAGGACGCACTCACCGTCACGAGGTTGGGGTTCGACTTCTCCCCCCGGGAGACGCGCAGCTTCGTGGGGAATGACTCCCCCCTCGACCATGTCATCAAGATCTTCCTGCCGAATCACCGAGGGCATCCAGTCGCCCTGGATCCAATCCCTGGGCAGGGCAGTCCTCGAGGAAGATCCGCCCCGAGCGGACTTCTTCCCCTTCCCCTGCACCGCCGCCTTCTTCGCATGCTCCAAAGTCGACGTCTTGTCCTTCACCATCGTCGCCGGCGAGGCTCGAATGGACCTACGGCGCTAGGGTGAGAGCGGAGGTGGCGGAGGACCTTGCGGGGGGAGAAGGAAAGGCGAGAGCACACTGTTGGGGAGCCCCGAGCCGGCAACTTATAAGGAGCCGCTTCCGAGTGGCTGACCGGTAGGCCCAGGCGATCCCGTCAAATCCCGCAACAGGCGCGCGCGCGGTACGTGGCAAAAAAGGTGGCGCAGAGATCGAGGAGCTTCCATCCTATCTCGTCCAATTACTTCGGCCGCCCCCGTCCCGCTCGCTTCCCAAAATTCGAACCCCGCAGAATCCGCGGGCTGCAGAACAACTCATCAAACTGAAGAGCCCGCTCGTGCCGACACTCGGTATTCCACAAGTAAGGAAATCCACTCGACGAGAGACCAAGAATGGATCAAGGTGACCGAAAGAAGTTGACAACGTCATCCGTGACGATTGATCCAGTACAAGACATTCGTATAACGCTAAGAACCAGTCGGAAGGACCCCCAACTCCTTCCCCACTCGAACCTCGATCCATTCGGGGGCTAATGATGAAGCTATGTACCTAGGGTGGGGGCATGGACCTGTCCTAAGGAGCCCTACCCAAGGACATCCCTGGAAGAAGTCACCTTTCAATCGACTTGAAGGTATCCCACTCGACAGATTCAAGACACTCGACCAGGAGGCTACCACTCGACTACGATGCCAACCACTCGACTGACAGGAGATCTAAAGCCACTCAGCAAGCAAACGGTCGGCCATTAAGTAGTCTTTATGGTCATCATAGCACTTTATTAGGGACGTTACCAGTAACGCCCAGTCTTAATGTATTTTAACCCTGCGTTACTGAGGACCGGAGGGGTCTGGCGAACTCTATATAAGCCACCCCCTCCTCAGTAGCAGGGGTTGGCACCCCTGTAATTCATACACACATAATCCAATCGACCGCCTCCGGGCACCGAGACGTAGGGCTGTTACTTCCTCCGCGAAGGGCCTGAACTCGTACATCCTGGTGTATTTACAACTTCTCCATAGCTGAGACCTAGCCTCTCCATACATACCCCCCTACCTCACTGTCAGAGTTAGAACCACGACAGATACCGACGATCGGATCTCGGGCAAGTAACATATCGATGACAAAGGGAACAACGTATACCATTATGCGGTTTGACCGATAAAGATCTTCGTAGAATATGTAGGAGCCAATATGAGCATCCAGGTTCCGCTATTGGTTAGTGACCAAAGATGAGTCTCGGTCATGTCTACATAAGTTCTCGAACCCGTAGGGTCCGCACGCTTAACGTTCGGTGACGATCGGTAATATGAGTTTATGTGTTTTGATGTACCGAAGGTAGTTCGGAGTCCCGGATGAGATCAGGAACATGACGAGGAGTCTCGAAATGTTTGAGACGTAAAGAGCGATATATTGGAAGACTATATTCAGACATCGGAAAGGTTCCGAGTGATTTAGGTATTTTTCGGAGTACCGGAGAGTTACGGGAATTCGCCGGGAGAGGTATTGGGCCTTATTGGGCCATACGGGAATAGAGGAGGCATGACAAAGGGAAGGAGGCGCGCGCCCCCCTTGGGTCCGAATTGGACTAGGGGAAAGGGGGCGGCGCCCCCCTTGCCCTTTCCTACTCCCTCTCTCTTTCCTTCTTTCTTCTCTTCTACTCCGGAAAGGAAAAGGGGAATCCTACTAGGACTTGGGAGTCCTAGTAGGACTCCCCACACTTGGCGCGCCCCCTCTAGGGCCGGCCTCCTCCTCTTCCCTCCTTTATATACGGGGGCAAGGGGCACCCCATGGACACACAAGTTGATCTGTTGATCTTTTAGCCGTGTGCGGTGCCCCCCTCCACCATAATCCACCTCGGTCATATCGTAGTGGTGCTTAGGTGAGCCCTACATCGGTAGCATCATCATCACCGTCATCAAGCCGTCATGCTGACAGAACTCTCCCTTGAAGCTCTGCTGGATCGGAGTTCATGGGACGTCACCGAGCTGAACGTGTGCTGAACTGAAAGGTGCCGTACGTTCGGTATTTGGATCGGTCAGATCATGAAGACGTACGACTACATCAACCGCATTCTCATAACGCTTCTGCTTATGGTCTATGAGGGTACATAGACGATACTCTCCCCTCTCATTGCTATGCATCACCATGATCTTGCGTGTGCATATGATTCTTTTTGAAATTACCGCGTTCCCCAACAGTGGCATCCGAGCCAGGTCTATGCATAGATGTTATATGCACGAGTAGAACACAAAGGAGTTGTGGGCGTGGGTATATACATATTGCTTGCCGCCACTAGTTGATTCTTGATTCAACGGTATTGTTGGATGAAGCGGCTTAGACCGACATTACGCGTACGCTTACGCGAGACTAGTTCTACCGACGTGCTTCGCACACAGGTGGCTAGTGGGTGTCTGTTTCTCCAACTTCAGTTGAATTGGATTCAATGAACATGGTTCTTTCTGAAGATCAAAAAGCAATCACTATACTGCGTTGTGGTTTTTGATGCGTAGGTAAGAACGGTTCTTGCTCAACCCGTAGCAGCCACGTAAAACTTGCAACAACAAAGTAGAGGACGTCTAACTTGTTCTTGCAGGGCTTGTTGTGATGTGATATGGTCAAGACGTGATGAGATATAAGTTGTTGTATGAGATGATCATGTTTTTTTTGAAGTTATCGGCAACTGGCAGAAGCCTTATGGTTGTCTCTTTATTGCATAAGATGCAAGCGCCAAATAATTGCTTTACTTTATCGCTATGCGATAGCAATAGTTGCAAGAGCAACAGTTGGTGAGACGACCATGTGATGACACATTGATAAAGATCAAGATGATGAAGATCATGGTGTCATGCCGGTGACGATAAAGATCATGACGGTACTTTGGAGATGGAGATCAAAGGCGCAAGATGATCACGGCCATATCATGTCACATATTTTGATTGCACGCGATGTTTATCCTTTATGCATCTTATTTTTCTTAGTTCGGCGGTAGCATTATAAAATGATCTCTCACTAAATTTCTAGGTATAAGTGTTCTTCCTGAGTATGCATCGTTGCGACAGTTCATCGTGCCGAGACACCACCTAATGATCGGGTGTGATAAGCTCTACGTTCACATACAACGGGTGCAAGTCAGTTTTGAACACGTGGAATACTCGGGTTAAACTTGATGAGCCTAGCATATGCAGATATGCCCTCGGAACACTGGAGACTGAAAGGTCGAGCGTGAATCATATAGTAGATATGATCAACATAGTGATGTTCACCATTGAAAACTACTCCATCTCACGTTATGATCGGACATGGTTTAGTTGATTTGGATCACGTGATCATTTAGATGACTAGAGGGATGTCTATCTAAGTGGGAGTTCTTAAGTAATATGATTAATTGAACTTTAATTTATCATGAACTTAGTCCTGATAGTATTTGCATATCTATGTTGTAGATCAATAGCTTGTGATGTAGCTCCCCGTTTATTTTTTATATGTTCATAGAGAAAAACTATCACTACAAAAAAATACACTTCCGTGATTATACATGTTTATCACAGTACGTCACATTTTCTGTCATGCATGTACATCCATGACAAATTTATGACAGAATGAAGATAGTCATACCTGTGCTGTCATAGAAGTGTTCCATGACATTACCAAAATTATCATCATGGAAGTGTCTACTACCATGACGATAAATCGCGCGTCATAGAAGTGCTTGTTGGGTTTCGTAGTAATTTCAAAAAAATTCCTACGCACACGCAAGATCATGGTGATGCATAGCAACGAGAGGGGAAAGTGTGATCTACGTACCCTTGTAGACCGACTGCGTAAGCGTTAGCACAACGCGGTTGATGTAGTCGTACGTCTTCACGATCCGACCGATCCAAGCACCGTTACTCCGGCACCTCCGAGTTCTTGGCACACGTTCAGCTCGATGACGCTCCCCGGGCTCCGATCCAGCAAAGCTTCGGGGAGGAGTTCCGTCAGCATGATGGCGTGGTGACGATCTTGATGTTCAACTGTCGCAGGGCTTCGCCTAAGCACCGCTACAATATGACCGAGGTGGAATATGGTCGAGGGGGCACCGCACACGGCTAAGGAACGATCATGAAGATCAACTTGTGTGTCATGGGGTGTCCCCCTGCCCCCGTATATAAAGGAGCAAGAGGGAGGGGCGGCCGGACTAGGAGGGGGCGCGCCAAGGGGAGTCCTACTCCCACCGAGAGTAGGACTCCCTCCTTCCTTGTTGGAGTAGGAGAAGGGGAAAGAGGGGGAGAGGAAGAAGGAAAAGGGGGCTGCACCCCTTGTCCAATTCGGACCAGAGGGGGGGCGCAGGCCTCCTTCCTTTTGGCCTCTCTCCTCTATTCCCGTATGGCCCAGTAAGGCCCATATACTCCCCGGCGAATTCTCGTAACTCTCCGGTACTCCAAAAAATACCCGAATCACTTGGAACCTTTTCGATGTCCGAATATAGTCGTCCAATATATCGATCTTTACGTCTCGACCATTTTGAGACTCCTCGTCATGTCCCCGATCCCATCTGGGACTCCGAACTCCTTCGGTACATCAAAACTCATAAACTCATAATATAACTGTCATCGAAACCTTAAGCGTGCGGACCCTACGGTTCGAGAACAATGTAGACATGACCGAGACATGTCTCTGGTCAATAACCAATAGCGGAACCTGGATGCTCATATTGGCTCCTACATATTCTACGAAGATCTTTATCGGTCAGACCGCATAACAACATACGTTGTTCCCTTTGTCATCGGTATGTTACTTGCCCGGGATTCGATCATCGGTATCCAATACCTAGTTCAATCTCGTTACCGGCAAGTCTCTTTACTCGTTCCGTAATACATCATCTCGCAACTAACTCATTAGTTGCAATGCTTGCAAGGCTTAAGTGATGTGCATTACCGAGAGGGCCCAGCGATACCTCTCCGACAATCGAAGTGACAAATCCTAATCTCGAAATATGCCAACCCAACATGTACCTTTGGAAACACCTGTAGAGCACCTTTATAATCACCCAGTTACGTTGTGACGTTTGGTAGCACACAAAGTGTTCCTGCGGCAAACGGGAGTTGCATAATCTCATAGTCATAGGAACATGTATAAGTCATGAAGAAATCAATAGCAACATACTAAACGATCAAGTGCTAAGCTAACGGAATGGGTAAAGTCAATCAGATCATTCACCTAATGATGTGATCCCGTTAATCAAATGACAACTCATGTCTATGGTTAGGAAACATAACCATCTTTGATCAACGAGCTAGTCAAGTAGAGGCATACTAGTGACACTCTATTTGTCTATGTATTCACACATGTATTATGTTTCTGGTTAATACAATTCTAGCATGAATAATAAACATTTATCATGAAATAAGGAAATAAATAATAACTTTATTATTGCCTCTAGGGCATATTTCCTTCAGTGCTTTCATCAAGGGTGACCGACACGTGGCATCCACCGTAACGGGACGCCGTTAAGCTATCGGGTCCGGTTTTGGATCCGATAACCCGCTAACAGCCACGACCAATGCCAATTTTCCACGGGTAAAATTCTCATTGGCCGACGGAACCACGCGTCAGCTCCGCGTTGGCACATGTGTCACTCATCCAATGGTTGAGATGGGCCTATGATATGTTGACATGTGGACGGGCCCAAAAGTGGCCCATAAAGTTTAAATGGGCCGACCCAACTAAAGGCCCACAAGATTTAGCGGACCATAATGGGCCGGCCCAGCTAAAGGCCCACAAGCATTTGCAGACCATAATGGGTCGGCCCAGCTAAAGGCCCACAAGATTTAGCGGACCACAATGGGCCAGCCCAACTAAAGGCCCACAAGATTTTGCACTTCATGGTCCTAAACTTGTCATCATCGCGGCCCATGGTCACTTCTGGCCCGTTAACAGTTTGCTAAGTATATGGGCCGAATTACGGCCTGGTGTATTTCCAGCCTGTTAAAGGTCCTGCTTCATTTGGGCCCATTTACAGGCCATTGAAACTTTCGGCCCATAAACGACCATGAAGGATTTGGGTCATATTCGGCCATGTCTGACATTCGGCCTGTTAGAGGCCCACTATAGATTTGGGCCACTTTCGGCCTGTTAACGTCGGACGAAATCCATGGGCCATATGTGGCCCAACGTCACATCGGGCCCATTAACAGCCCATATAAAAATGACGACAATCTAGCCCGACCGAACTTCCGGCCTATTAAAGGCCCGTGTATTAGGTCGACGCATTTACGGCCCATCCGAATTTCGGCCTTTGAAAGATCCGCATCGTAAATGGGCCACCATTTCGGCCTGCTAAGACCAGTGGGTTATTTAGCACAATTAGGGCCCAATCTCACTTTCGGTCTATTGAAGGCCCATGTTTTTTACGGGCTCGAGATATTTACACCTATAAATGGCCTATTATTACTAAGGGCCCAAATTATGTTTAGGCCTGTTAAAGGCCCACTATGGGCACATGCCTACCAGAAAAATATGAAAGCTTATGCTAATTTAGGACCAGATATTTTTAGTGGGCTACATGCAAATTTCGGCCCATAATCGTTTTTAGACCAATTGGAATGGGCCCGACGAATGTTGGCATGTTGGGCTCCTATGAAGCTTTCGGCCGAATACATTACTAAGATAAACCTACACTATACAAAAATAGCATTGTAATTACTGCAGCCTTTGGCAGCATTATAAATGCTGTATCACAACAAAATAAATTCCAACCATACAACAAAGGGCCTGCTGGCATAAATTTTACAGTCCTTGCAGATAAAAGCACCATTAGATGTATAGAAGCACAGATCATTTGACCTCGGTGCTAATGTTTCAAGCTGTAGAATCTGATGGAGCAGCATGATCTTCACCTTTTTTCCGCCATTGCTCTTGAACAACGAAGCGAATGTCTGATAGTCTGGTTTCAAAACCATTCATATCTTGACGACATTTGTCAACCACTATTCTTGTTTCCAAAACGACGTCCATTAGGGATTGGACTTGTGTCTGGAGCACAGATATATCACTCTGTCTAGCAGGAAGATTTTGTTCAGTAGGTGATTTGGACGAGGTTACCTTGACAACCAACCCAGAATTACGCACGAAGGTGCTTTTTGCACTGTTAGTGGAGAGATACTGACGCACTGCAGTAAGAGGTGACATTGTGCCTGTGGTAGCCTCGTCACCTTCAGGTGGTTGTGGCTGTTCAATCATTTGTTCCATGGCTTCCTGAAAGTTTGAACTTGTATATTAGTGTACCAGATAAGTTACTAATGAGACAAAAACAAACAAAGTAGGTTACACGTTTATACATAACTTATTTTGGTGAACTACTGTAATACATTAGCATGTATTGTAGTGCCAACTACATAATAAAATCACTTTCGGAAGATATGTCCATGTAGCATGCCTAATGTATTGTCTATTTCCTCACATTCGTTGACATCTAAGGATAAATAGACATAGTTTAAAGTAGGATGAACATAGTATGACATCATTCATATCATGGGCAAACATATATAAAACAAACATGCTATTTTATCATTGTGTGCGCACGTGAACATAACAACTAGATTATAGATCAAGACCAAAAGAATCATCTCTTTTAAACCATGTAAGGTGATGATGTGGTAACTAAGCAGAAGGCATTTCAACAAATTAGAAGCACTGCAAGCTACACACCATATGAAAGATGCAACCAATATCACTCTGCCAAGTTCAAACTATATGGCGTTTCAACAAATTAGAAGCAGTACATGCTAGAAATCATATGCAAGACACAACCAATATCACAGTGGCAACTTAAAGGTGCCTTATCATAAGTGACTGATGCGGGATATGCAAGAACAGTAATCTGATGTAAGAACATCGTGAGATCAGATATAGTATGTTCTAGAAACAGGAACATATGTCATATTCACAGGCATTATGTGTAAAGTAAGCAGATGCAATTCAACAAAGTTAGAAGCAATAGTACAAGCTAGACATCATAGGCAACATGCAACCACATATAATAGTGCCAAGTTAGCAAGCATCTGTGATGGTGGAGTAGGGGACATGTGCTCATCATCTACACAGCTACGTTGACTGTCTAGCCTTGCGTTGTCTTGCGAATCTTGTTGGGAGGATGGCGGAGTAGAATCTGTAGAGAACCTCCGTTTCAGTTGCTCGGAAGGACCGCCATCATCCAATGCCTTGCCAATTTCCTTCAGCTTTATTGATTTTGCATTGCGAGGTCAAACCAACAAGAAAAAGGAATATAATTCGCTCTTCAGAACTCATTCATGCATGATACCGACGAACACTACTCCGATGAAAGGCAAAGTCATGATACGAGGATGGAATATGTACGAAAAAATGGACGGCTTGACATATTCACACCTATGATGTGGTAACTAAGCAGAAGACACTTCAACAAATTAGAAGCACTACAAAATAGACATCATATGAAAGGTGCAATCAATATCACTCTGCCAAGTTAAAACTGTCTCGTCATAGGCGACGTTCATCAAACTAGAAGCAATACATGCTAGAAATCATATTCAAGACGCAAACCAATATCACACTGCCAACTTAAAGGTGTCCCATCATAAGTGACTGATGCAGGATACACGAGAAGAGTAGTTTCATGTAAGAACATGGTGTGATAGACAGATATAGTATGTACCAAAACAGGAAAGCGTGTCATATTCACACGTATCATGTGTAAGCTAAGCAAATGCAGTTTACACTAATTAGGAGCAATACAAGCTAGACACCATATGCAACATGCAACCAGATATCACACTGCCAAGTTAGAGCAAGCACCTTGGATGGTGGAGTAGGGGAGAGGAGACTTGGACCTTGTAATGCACTATCAGTACAAGGAGAATCGATATAGATTCTCCGTTTACGTTGCTGCAGAGGACCACCATCATCACCTTCCTTACTCTTTTCCTTCCTCTTTCTTGATTTTGCCTTGTCAAGTCAAACCCACAAGAAAAAGGAATAAAATTTGCTCTTCAGAACTCATTGATGCATGATACCGACAAACACTACTTTCATGTAAGGCAACCACATGATAGGAGGATGGAATATGTATGAAAAACAGGACGGCGTGACATATTGACATGTATGATGTATAAAGTGTAAACTAAGCACAAGGTTCTTGAACTTGTTAGAATCAATGCAAGCTAGAAACCATATGAAAGATGAAACCAATATCACTCTGCCAAATTAAAAGGGTGCCCTAACAAATGTATTTGACCAAATTAGAAGCAATACATGGCAACAGGCTAGAAATAATATGCAATATGCAACAAATAAAGGTGGTTCATCGTAAGTGATTGATGCAGGATACATAAGAGAGGTAGTTTCATGTAAGAACAAGGTTAACACATAGATGTAGTGTGTACCAAAAATAGGAAGGCATGTCATATTCACAGGTATAATGTGTAAACTAAGCAGATGCAATTTACCCTAATTAGAAGCATTACAAGCTAGACACCGTATGCAACATGCAACCACATATCACACTGCAAAGTTAGAGCAAGCACCTCTGATGGTGGTGTGGGGGAATTGCGGTCATCAACTAGAGAGCTACATTGACTATCTTCATTTAGCCTTGTTGTTTCTTGAGAATCATGTGGGGAGGATGACACTGCACTCTTTAAATGAGTATGGCGTCTCATAGTAACCCACTAGGGTGACTATCTCATCATAAGTGATTGACGAGGGATACAAAAGAGCAGTAGTTTGATGTACGAACATGGTTATTAGACATATGTAGTATGTATCAAAAACATGAATTCATGTCATTATCAAAGGTATAATGTGTAAAGTAAGCATATGCAATTTAACCAAATTGGAAGCAATACAATCTAGACACCATATGCAACATGCAACCACATTTGACAGCGTGAAGTTAAAGCAAGCATCTGGGATTGTTGTGTGTGGCAATTGAGATCATCAACTGCAGAGCTACGTTTACTGTCTCCAACTGCTAACACTGCACCCTTTAGAGCGCTGAAACACTTAATGCTTATCTTCGAATTACACTGGAGTGACTTCTGTCTTTTCTTTTTTGCATTCACCAACACTGCATCAGAGTCTGAAATACCCATGCATAAAAAACAATAGTGTGAGTATGGGTGAAGTGTGTGCACAAACAGTACAGTGTAAAGGTAATAGATAGCAGGCCGGTGAGAAATAAATGACGGGAGACATATGATAGCTCTACAACATGCATGGCACACTAAATTACTACATGATTCTATGAAAATAACAGACGACTGAAAACAAATAGGTCAGTCCATTTTTTTCTGCACCGTCCGATGTACAAAGAACGGGCAGATCACCTTCATCTACCTCCAGCCAGTCAGTGTTGACGATCTTCCTCGAAACACCAGTGACCACCGGCCCAGTCCCCTGCCTGCGCCCTCCCCTCGACCTCACCGCACCGCCGTGCTTGGCACCGTCCCCGGCCATCCATTCAAGCCCCGCCGACCTCCAGATCGGGCGCAAGCAGCTCCTGCGCCCCACACCCCTATGATAGACACCGATGAGCCACTTCCCCGGCAAACAGGCGGACTAGGTGCTCCGCACACCTAAGCGGGTGCTGCTTCTTTTAATTGCGGTTCGACTGACCCTGAATTGAAATCCAGGCGGGCTACTGACCTCTAGCAAAGGTGAAATAGTAAAGGGAGGAAACCTTATGCATTTAGTATCACGAAGAAGATGTAGTAAGAAGCGCTCAACTCTAGTGCGGTGGACGGTTGCGACAGTGGAGCGGAAGCAGTGAGGCGCAGGATGGCGTGGTCGGAGTGGTTCTGGTATGGTGCACGTCGGTGTCGGCGTCATGGAGGCAGCTCTACCTCGGCTTCAGCTGCTAAGTCCTTGAGGGCGTTGCGGTTGCGGTTGTGTTGGACGACGACATCGGGGTACCGGCTCCTGCGTGATGGAGGAGGGCGGCGGTGGATTGGGTGCTATGGGGTGGAGGACGGAGGAGGCTAGGGTTTCGCGGCTGGTGGAGAGGGTGTTTTGGCGCCCACGGAGTATGAATGGGGAAACGGAGGGAGGTGGGTAACTAAGGGGGAACAATATTTCAGTTTAGGACGCGCTTGTTTGAAATTTGGGGAAAGTTACAGACTTTGCACCCATCTAAAATTTCGGACATATTGCAGGTTGGGGGTAGGACAGTAATCTCAGGTGTCTCAAATGTGGGCGGGATAGATTTCGGCCGAGCGCATGGGTGTTTAGGCTCCCACGGCGTATGAATGCTTCTCGGAGGCGGTTGAGACTGGCGTCATGGTGAAGTTACAAACCTACCCCAGTTTAGACCTTTGGACATCAGGCCGATAGGCTACATGGGCCAGAGTCAGGACAGTAATTTCCTACCACCAAACATTAGTCTCGCGCGGTTTCGGGTGACCAGAGGCCTATTTGGCGCTTTGTTCAATATTTGAGAGCAGAAGCATTAACATTTTCGGTAGTCTTGAATTGAACTTTCATGATCTGTCAAACTTCACAAATCTTTACTCTTGAAAATCCTAAAGCTACGATTATTTTGGAATTGAGGGGGTACATTTGAATATACATTGTACACGAGTATATATTAAAAAATATGCAACTTACCTCAGTTCATGCATTGTTCCAGATATAATCTCCTTGGTTGCAAAAAAAAGTTAGACATGCGTATGAATATATATAGCATGTTCAAACGCACAACAAAGATTGATGCCCCCTTTTACATCTGATTTATAAATGCCATTATGTCGGGTTCAAATAGATGAATGCACTTCCAATGAATTCGAATCTTCAAAACCCCCTTTATGTTGAATTCAACATGTATTCTATTTCGTAGCTAGCAATTTGGAATGTATCCATGCAAGTGACAAATGTATAAAGTGCTTCACACTAACAACATGGAGTGCACTAATTAATGTTTATATATGAATTGCAAAAGCATCCATTGCCTATATTTCAAACCGCTATCACTCTATGGATCGATAATATGAAATAAACACATGCACATGCTAGAATTCAATAGAGCATGGGTGTCTGATAGACCGATTTTCGTCCATACGCAATTTGCAAAATTCATGATCTCATCCTAAAATAATAATGCCATTTATATTTTAATTTAATGCGTAGAACCGCCTTTTACAAGTAGATGCACTATGCCTCGGCCCGTTCTCACAAATGCGCTATATCTCTCTATCTACCGCATAAGTGCACACACTTTATATGCATCGGCATTTCTCTTTCACACATGCTCACAATCTCTGTCGGGGTGTCGGGGAGTCTCACGCACATGCTCTCTCTGTATCTCTCTCTCTCTCTCTTTCTGACTACTATGTACCACTCTTTTCACTAATCTCAGTTGGAAAACACTATTTCTCTCACATGCATATATACAAACGCACGGTCTCTACTAGCCCTCTATATGCACATATATGTGCCTACGTGTCTCCCGCACGCACATTATCTTTAGGCCTCTCTCGCACACATTGCCCCCCTAGACACACCTTTCTCTTAGTAGTTGGCAGATATGATTCCATCATATCATTCGGTAGGATATCCCTGACTATTAGGCTGGATGGCAATATGAGGCAAAGTTTTACCCTAGTTCGAACCCTTGCAGTTGAGGAAAAATCCTACTCCTGGTACTGTATATTAGTGATAGGGGTGTGTACAAAGTACACGTGAATACCAGGCATTGTGCGTGTGTGTATATTATCGACGAACTAGCCCCAAGCTTCTATAACATACTGGGGGCCTAGGGTTACAAATCATATATAGTCGGCTTATCACCAGTGGGGATAGAGTCCTCTGCGACTCTGTTAGCTAGCTTCGTGTTGTACGCCGAGTCCTCCACATGGGTCTTCGTATAATGCGTCTCGGTCCAACCTATGTGGCGCAGGATGGAACCGACCCATGAGTCCTCATGTTGACCCACCACAACTAGAAATGATGTGCCCACCCCACCACACACGCAATCGGCCACTAAGAAAATAAGCATATCAATAGTACAATGTTATACATGAAAGTTAATTGCATGGTGCATCCAAAAATATTTGTTCTGCATTGTGAATGTTTATATATTCTCCTAAAATATTAGCCACGGGAAAGAGAAACAAAGGGCATATCACTCCTTGTCTCCACCGGGCACCCCCTCTTTCTACACCACTTTCACGTACGCACACAAACTATCTCTCGGCCCTCTAAAAGTATGCATGCCCACGACACATTCACGCGTGATGGTCACTGTATTTCGAGCTAAGGCACTATACAGTCACTGGACTTCAGAATATGCTCATTACGGTCACCGTATACATTCTCGTGATGATCATACAGTATCTAGCTCATGATACGTCTCCGTATTTTCTTGATGACACTGATGGACTTTGCATTTGATGCGTGCTCCATATTTTGTTGACGACACTTACTGTCATTGTATTTGAAGCGAAAGCACGATATGGTCACTTGACTTCAGATTAAGCTCATCACGGTCACCACATACATTTTGTCGAGCTAACCAACATGTGGTTGGATGGTTAGGAGGACACTGGTTTCTCGAGCCTACTAGGGTTAAAGTCCTGGTGCTCGCATTTATCCTGGGTTAATTTCAGTATTTTCCGGCGATGTGCGTTTAGTGGGAGGAGACGTTCCACTCGACTACGAGGCACCTATGGTGACTTCATAAAATCTCAAGATCACATGCTGGCTCACTCTCTCGAAGGTGCTCATAGGGGTAGGGTCTGCGTGTGTGCGCTTATAACGGTGAGTGCTTGCGCGTATATATGAGCCCTTGCGTCTGTACCGTGTTAAAAAATACATGTCATGATTATACGGTCACTGGCTCACCCGTACAACTCCGTATTTTGTTGATGACACAATCAATTGACTAGTCAAACATTCCACATGGCGCAACTAGTGTTGCACCATCAGGGCGCGTAACTGTGGGGCCCACCTGTCAGCCCGTATATGAAAGAAAGAAATGGTAGTTTGAGTATGTACCGTGTTAATAAAATACATTTTAGGGTGATCACACGGTCACTGGCTCACCATACAGCTCCGTAATTTGTTGATGACACGATCAATTGACCAGTCAAATGGTCCACATTCAACAGCGCACATTACCATAGGGCCCACCCATCAGCGCGTATATGAAGGACAGAAATGGTAATAAATTAGTGGTCGGTGGGTACTCGAAGTCGTGAGACCTTTGGTTGGCACTCGCCGGCGGTGGGGGGGCGTTGATTGGGCGGTCGGGTGGGGATCGCCGGAGAAAAAGCTCGGCGCGAGGGGGGCCTAGAGGGATGGCCGTTGCGGCGGCGGACCGATGGTGGGGAGTGGTTTCGGGGCGGGCGGGGCGGCGCAGGCCGGTCGCGGGCGGCGTGGGCCGGCAGTTCGGCCGGTGGTGGCTGGCGGCTCAGGGGGTGGAGTTTGATGATAAACTACAGGCCCTTGATTTCGTATCCAACGGCTAGAAAATCTAATGACCAGAGATGAAAAAGTCAGTCGATTGACGTGTAGCCTCACCCCGCACATACACATGCACGCACGCAAGACACGCACGCATGCAGGCGTGCAACACTAACACATACACATAACGAACACACACACGCATGTAGGCGTGCAACACTGGCACGTACGCATGCACTCACGAACACACGCACGTACACACACATGCATGCAACACTGAAACATACCCTTTCATGCACGCAACACTCGCACGCCTGCATGCACACATCACACGACGCAAGACACACGCTCAACCTATACGTGCATGCACCCTTTGTTAAGGACATGGATTGTTATGAGTATTAATCAATTGATGACCCACAAGTATAGGGGGTCTATCGTAGTCCTTTCCATAAGTAAGAGTGTCGAACCCAACGAGGAGCAGAAGGAAATGATAAGCGGTTTCCAGCAAGGTATTCTCTGCAAGTACTGAAACAAGTGGTAACAGACAGTTTTGTGATAGGATAATTTGTAACGAGAAACAAGTAACAAAAGTAAATAAAGTGCAGCAAGGTGGCCCAATCCTTTTTGTAGAAAAGGACAAGCCTGGACAAACTCTTATATAGAGAAAAGCGCTCCCGAGGACACATGGGAATATCATCAAGCTAGTTTTCATCACGCTCATATGATTCGCGTTCGGTACTTTGCTAATTTGGTATGTGGGCGGACCGGTGCTTGGGTACTGTCCTTACTTGGACAAGCATCCCACTTATGATTGACCTCTATTGCAAGCATCCGCAACTACAACAAAAGTATTAAGGTAAACCTAACCATAGCATGAAACATATGGATCCAAATCAGCCCCTTACGAAGCAAATCCCAATGCCTTCCTCTAGGCCCAAATAATGGTGAAGTGTCATGTAGTCGACGTTCACATAACACCACTAGAGGAGAGACAACATACATCTCATCAAAATATCGAACGAATACCAAATTCACATGACTACTAATAGCAAGACTTCTCCCATGTCCTCAGGAAGAAATGTAACTACTCAGAAAGCATAAACATGTTCATAATCAGAGGGGTATTAATATGCATATAGGATCTGAACATATGATCTTCCACCAATTAAACCAACTAGCATCAACTACAAGGAGTAATTAACGCTACTAGCAACCTACTAGTATCAATCCCGGACTTGGAGACAAGAATTGGATACAAGAGATGAACTAGGGTTTTGAGAGGAGATGGTGCTGATGAAGATGTTGATGGAGATTGCCCTCTCCCGATGAGAGGAGCGTTGGTGATGACGATGGCGATGATTTCCCCCTCCGAGAGGGAAGTTTCCCCGGCAGAACAGCTCTGCCGGAGCCCTAGATTGGATCCGCCAAGGTTCCACCTCGTGGCGGTAGAGTTTCGTCCGAGAAGATGGCTTCTAATTTTTTTCCATCGAAAGACTTCATATAGCAGAAGATGGCCACTGGAGGGCCACCAGGGGGCCCACAAGGTAGGGGGGCGCGCCCAGGGGGTAGGGCGCGCCCCCACCCTCGTGGGCAGGGTGTGGCCCCCCTGGTGAATCTCTTCCGCTGAGTATTTTTTATATATTCTGAAAACGTCTTCCGTGAAGTTTCAAGACTTTTGGAGCTGTGTAGAATAGGTCTCTAATATTTTCTCCTTTTCCAGCCCAGAATCCCAGCTGCCGACATTCTCCCTCTTCATGTAAACATTGTAAAATAAGAGAGAATAGGCATAAGTATTGTGACATAATGTGTAATAACAGCCCATAATGCAATAAATATCGATATAGCAGCATGATGCAAAATGGACGTATCAACGCCCCCAAGCTTAGACCTCGCTTGTCCTCAAGCGAAAGCCGAAATCAAAAAATATGTCCACATATTTCACTACAAAAAAAGACACATCCGTGACATTTTGGGCCGAACGGTTTTTTTCTGTCATACATATGACACTTCTATGACGATAATTGTGACAAAACCCGGTATCATCATAGATGTGGTGGGCTCCTACTTCTATGACAAAAAATCATGACAGAAAATGGGCTTTTCATCCTGGGCGGGCCGGAGACGCAGCTGCATGACATTCTTTGGGCCGTCCATGATGGAAAAAACCGTGGTAGAAGCGAGGGGGAGGAAAATTTCGGGGAGTTCCTGGTTACGGTGGGAGGTCAGGGGCCGAGTGATGCACGTTTCTCTCGTACACGTACGTGCCTGTGTGCGAGGCGTTGGCTCTAACTGAACCCGAGAGGCGTTGGGCTCTAACTGAACCCGAGCGATTGCACTGCAGGCTACGCGTTACTGAACCCGAGCGATTGATCGATGGGTGTTAACTGAACCCGATCGAGCGATTCCTTCGCTACTGCTGCTAACTGAAGCCGATCGATGCTGCCTCTGGGAT
>NC_041388.1:315638907-315659598 GCF_002162155.2 Triticum dicoccoides | reverse complement strand
GGATGAACAGTGAGCGGTGGCGTTGCATCTGGATGAACATGACCCCATGGTGTGGTGGAGGGCTGGATGAACAGTAGACGGTGGAGGGGTGCCCGTGAAGGGGTGGTTGAACAGGACCCCGTGGTGTGGAGGGCTAGATGAACAGTAGACGGTGGAGGGGTGCCCGTGGAGGTGTGGTTGAACAGTAGCCGGTGGAGTAGCGCGCGGTGGAGGCTAGATGAACAGGAGCCCGTGGAGGCTAGAGGAGGTCGACGGTAGCCCGTGGAGGCTAGAGGAGGTCGACGGTGGAGATGAACAGTATCCCGTGGAGTCCCGTTTTTCGGTACGCCACACCCCTCCCGATGAACAGGACCCCCTTTTCGACCGTAGCGCTCCAACTCAAGTCCGTTTCGTCCGTTTTGCGGTACGCCACACCCCTCCCGATCAACACGACCCCCATTTCAACCGTAGGAGGTCTGTTTCATCCATTTTGCGGTACGCCACACCCCTCCCGATTAACAGGACACCCGTTTCGACTGTAGGAGGTCTGTTTCCTCCGTTTTGCGGTACACTAGACCCCTCCCGATCAACAGGACCCCGTTCCCAACGTAGGAGGTCTGTTTCCTCCGTTGTGCGGTACGCCATGCCTCGTTTCCATCGCCTGTTCCGTCCAAGCCCTCCCGATGAACACGACCACACATTCCGTTTCGACCCAGCCGGTTGGCTCCCACGCGTTCCGTTGCCTCCCGATGAACACGACACATTCCGTTGCCTCCCCATGAACACGACGCATTCCGTTGCCTCCCCATGAACACGACGACGACGCTGTTTCTCCATTCCGACCTAGCCATGTACACGAGCCCTGGCCGTACGTATGCGCGAGTAGGCGTTCGAAACCCCGCCCGTATGTACACATACGTGGCCGTATTTTCTTTCTTGCACCCTGGCCGCTGTACATACGTGTACATGCTACGTGCACGCCTCTACTACGACACGTACGCGCCTCTACTACGACACGTGCGCGCCTCTACATCCACCAGTATATATGTACGCACACGTTCACGACCAGAATGACAACGCTACGTACGCTTCGACCAGGTGGGTCCCGACTGTCAAGCACTTCCTTGCGAGCGAAGATGTAACTGGTGGGTCCTAGCAGTCAGGGGGGCGAATCGTTTTTTTGCCTGGACGCACTTCCTTGCGTGCGACGATGTAGCTGGTGGGTCCCAGCAGTCAGGGGCAAACATTTTTTTTGCAAAATACGGTGGCCCGTCCGGTGGGTCCCCGCTGTCAGGTGGAGGAATAATTATTTTGCACGTAATAAGGAGGCACTTCCTTGCTACGGCCGTGGACCCAGCTGTCAGCCTCTACACGTACAGTCCACGTCCGATGGAAGCCGTTCCTTGACCACGTTCACTACGCCGCGCCGAGAGTACCAAGGCAGTGGACGACGACGAGGCCTAGGAAGGGGAGGACACGGAGCCGGGGAAGACGCGGCAGTGGATGCCCACGCGTAGAGGAGTACGAGGGTTCACTGGTTCGCTGCGGTGTGAGGATGCCGTCGCCACAGAATAACAGGGGTGTGGGTGAGTAGAGGGATGGCCTGGCCAGCGGTGAGAGTAGTAGGGGGCGGTGAGGCCTCCGCCGCATCACAGCCGGCCACGGGAGGCAGGAGCACGAGGCACGACGGGTGCTGGTTTGGGCGGCTGGAGCAAGAAGACGAGAGGTTGAAGAAGCACCACGGCCGTTGGATGGACATCATACGGTCACTGGAGCTAGAATCATGCATATTGACTAAGTTGACAAAGCCCTCCGTTCCCGTCAAGTTAGTAGGCCCACAAGTCAGCCTGTCACTATACTGGGTCCCAGCTAACAGGGGGATCATTCATTTTTTTGTGCGTAATAAGGAGGCACTTCCTTGCGTGCGAAGATATAGCTGGTGGGACCGAGCTGTCAGCGGCGCTAACGTTTTTTTCGCGAAATACAGAGGCCCTTTCAGTGGGTCCCTGATGTCAGGTGGAGGAATCATTATTTTGCGCGTAATAAGGAGGCATTTCCTTGCGTGCGGCCGTGGACCCAGCTGTCGGCCTCTCCACGTAAAGTCCACTTCAGATGCATGTCGGTCGTTGACCACATTGACCAAAGCCGCGCCGAGAGCACCAGGGCAGTGGACGACGGCGAGGCCTAGGAAGGGAACGACATGGAGGCAGGGAAGACTCGACAGTTGTTTCCCACGCGGAGGGGAGTACGACTGTACGAGGGTTTACTGGTTCGTCTGCCGTCGCCGAAGAATAACAGCACGTGTGGGTGAGTAGAGGGATGACTCGGCCAGCGATGGGAGTATGGTGGGGCGGTGAGGCCTGCGCGGCAGCACAGCCGGCCACGGGGAGGAGGGAGCAGGCAGTCCCGCCGGCGCTTGTTTGAGCGGCTGGAGCAGGAAGAGCAGAGATTGAAGAAGCACGACGGCCGTTTGATGGACATCCAACAGTCACTGCTTGTGCGTCAACCTTTTTTTAGGAAAGCCTCAAATCTGTGGAAAACAGCATACAACCCATCTTCCATTATTTCTAATAATTTACAGCCCATTTGCTAATTATTAAGGTTTTTTTGGAGCCCATATTCTTTTTGTTAGCATTACAGCCCATATTGTGGCCACGGTTAAAAAATTATACGAATTTTTGCATATTTCGGTGCGGTCCGAACTGTTTTTAATCTCAAAATTTCGACTCACATTCAAACTGATTTTAAAAATAAATATATATCTCCCCTAATAATAAAGCATCTATTGCTTCTGGTGGTACGTCATCTAATTTGCCCTAAAGATGATAAATATTACCCACCAATGCCACCTATAAGTGAGGAAAAACGATTCAGTTTTTTTTTCTCGCGGCATTCGCCTCTGGTTTATCTACATGCGGTGTCCAAATAGTAGCATAAGGACTCCCGTAGTGCATTGACTGGACTGTTTTTCTGGTACCCACGAGACGTGGGTTCGAGCCCTCACTCTCTCGTCTTTTTCAACTTTTTTGTTTCTTTTTCCTGACATATTAAAATGGTCTCAAAATATTTATCTTTCAAACACTAACTCAAAATATAACATGTTATATATGAAATGGTCTTCAAAAAAATTATCTTTCAAACACTAACTCAAAATATAACATGACAATAAAACCTGAGAAAAAAACACTACCTCAAAATATAACATGTTATATATGAAAAAAACCCTGAGAAAATGTGTATAAGTTTTAAATATACATACGTATATACCTTAAAAATCCTTTCGTCGGCCTAAATTTTTACGTCTAACAGATTAAAATGGTCTTTGAAATATTTATCTTTCAAACGCTAACTCAAAATATAACATGTTATATATGAAAAAAAACCGAGAAAAATGTGTATAAATTTTAAATATACATACATACCTAAAAAATCCTTTCGTCGGCCTAATTTTTTGCGCCACATTCGTCCAAGTCAGGCACAAACAATACACGCGTTTTTTGCTTATCTCCCTTTGATATTCCATATGAATCTGTTGAACATGGACATAGGACTATATATATAGACACACACACACACATGTATAAAAATATCAGGACCAACACGGTTCTTGAAAAATAGGCTCGCCTCAGCAAAGCTGTCGCCGCCATCAGTAGCAGCCCTCGAGTGCGGATGCAACGATCTAGACGCCATGCAACACGTTTTCGACTAGGTACATTAGTACCACTATATTGATCACTTCAGCCGCTGCTTCCATCAATCAATCATCAATGGTATAATGGACCCTCGATGATCACATCGTATGCACATATTAGTGTAGGGGAGTTGGCCATCTTGTGATTGACCATACCATTTATACGTGTATGCACTCCATGGAGAGACCGGGAGAAGAAGTACTGCTACCGCAACTTTTGATTGCCCTAAACATACTTGTGATTTGGCATAGTCTACAAGTTTACAATGAGGTGGGGAGCTTGCAGATGTTGGGAACCAAGCTGGCTCCGCATGCCTCGCTTCCCTCGAGTGGGAGCTCATAGGAGAAGCAGGTCTCTCGCTGGGAGGCCGACACGGTCATCAACGTCAAATCGGTCACTCATATATCTTCTTTGACTCAGAGCTCAAGCTGATGTACAGGCCTTTGCCTGCTGTCCAACTGACCATCAACTGCAACAACACCTGCAGTAACGGATGTCGCAAAATCTAAGTAGATGCTTTCTACCGGACCATACATTATTTGACACGTACTCCCTCTGTAAAGAATTAAACGCTCTTATAACTCTTTATAGAGGAAGCACTATTTTTCAAGTTGAATATATTTGTAGGTAACCTACATCTTTTTTACCCTTCATCGTCGATGGTACCAAAATTTTCCATGTGCATGATCCCACCCAATTATATTCGATGCAACATCACAGCCTTCTATTGCAGCTATAATGATTACCATCAAGGGATGTGGACACTAACTCCACGAGGAGCATTTGGTTATATAACCCAGATACAAGCAAATCAGAATCATTAATTGTGCTGACAAGGAAAGTAAAACAGATCGAGGCTCCAGTTATTAAGATGGCACTCAGAGTAGGCCTTGACCTCCACCTCTCCTTTCTAACTGGCATTTGCTCAGTATGATGATGGAAACCACAAGGCCGTGTACATAATAAAACTTGCAAAAAGGCAGAAGGATGAATAGGTTGATGACAGTGACGGGACGGAGCAATTGTGGTAAGTGACGAAACATATTTTTGTTATCCCGTTGCAACACACGAGCTCTTTTGCTAGTCAATATAAAATCCAACAAATTCCCCACGCATAAAAATTAATGTAATTTAAAATCTCGAAATGAAAAAAAATATATTTGAAACTAATTGCCGGTTTGATGTGTTTTAAAAATGTACAGCCCATTTCTCATTACTGATAGGCCATTTTCTCGGCCAGCCGAATGAAGCTCTCCTCGTCTTGAAAGATTTGCAAACCATCAGGCCTGACAAAGTGACTTATTTGGCAAATCACAAAAAAACTGGGCTATGGCCGTGGACCCAGCTGTCAACCTCTCCACATACAGTACTCTTCTGATGGAAGTCGGTCGTTGACCACATTGACCACGCCACGCCGAGAGCACCAAGGCGGTGGACGACGGCGAGGCCTAGGAAGGGGACGACACGGAGCCGGGGAAGACGCGACAGTGGATGCCCACGCGGAGAGGATTACGAGGGTTCACTGGTTCGGCTGCGGCGTGAGGCTGCCGTCGCCGTAGAATAACATGGGGTGTGGGTGAGTAGAGGGATACCCTGGGCCAGCGGTGGGAGTAGTAGGGGGCGGTGAGGCCTCCGCGGCATCACAGCCGGCCACGAGAGGCAGGAGCATGTGGCACGACCGGCGCTGCTTTGGGTGGCTGGACCAAGAAGACAAGAGATTGAAGAAGAATGTCGGCCGTTGGATGTAAATCCAACGCCTTCTTAGGCTTCGACCTACTGGCCCACATGTCAGCCAGTCCATTTGTTTTTTAGTCCATTTGGTGGGTTGGGTGAAACAATGATGTAACATCTATGCAGCCCGTTTAAATCCCATTTGCATTTTTCTCAAAATCCGTGGACTTGCTGGGCTGGGTGAAAATATCATGTTGGGCTAGACGGAGAAATGATAAAAACATAAACACATGATTGCACGTCAGTAAAATCTTTGCAAGCTTATGTACGCAATCACTAGGAGTTAACTTGCCAAGTTATATATAAAAAATTATTATTATTATTTTGTAAGAACTTTCAACTTACGAAATAAAATATCATTTTAATTTGATGAGTTAATATTACGTGGGGTATTATTATTTTTTAGGCTAGACGTGGGACAATTGAGTTGGTTCTAGGGGAAAGTACTGGGAGAAAACTCAGTTTACATTGAAAAAGAAAGTGGGAGAAAATTCAGAGACCTGCTGGGTCCACCTGAGGAGGGGAATATGTTGGGAGGAAGGAGATTCAAAGCACGGCAGCCGAGTGAACTAGTTTTTTTTACGGACAAGTGAACTAGTTTACATACATAACCAAATAGCCACTAAAAAAGCAATCAGGTTAATGGGTTCTTAAAAGAAATATTTCAGACAAAACAGATAATTACGACACATAGGCTAATGCATGAAACACTCAGATGATAAATGTGCTTATAAATAGATAAAGTATAACATCTAGACCTTCCTGGCACGCTTAATCATGATGCTTCGGCTGTCCGTGTACTCGTTGGTTATGGGAAGCAGACACGCCCTCATGTCCAAGATCTGCCTGTACATGTCGTAGCATGCGTATGCATCCTTGGCCGCATAGGTTATGTAGGCCAAATTCAGAGGTACCTCCCACGCGTTCAGGTCGTCTTCTTTCATGTTGGCGTATCAGGGGTCGATGATGGTCTCAGCGAGGTCAACCACGGAGTCCTTCTCCTGCCCGTTGCTGATGATCTTGTATTGCTTCTGGATGTCGACAAGCTTGTTGCACCAGATGGCCGAATCGTCGCGTTCTTCCTTCTCTCCATCGTAGCGAAGGTGCAGTCGGCGCTGCCGATGAAACGGGTGAATGCTCCAGAACCTAGTGCGGCCATAGAACTGAGGCGAGGCAGAGCTTCATCGAGTCCGTATCGTTGGTGTACATCACATTCAACTTGGTGCAGCCATAGGACTGAACGGCGAACTCAAAGGGGAACTCCTTGCTGAAGTCCATATCCAGCAGGCTCACCCCTCGGATCGCCATTGGAGTTTTTTCGAGTGAACGAGTGTGTAGGCGGCGGCAGCAGTTCGTTTTTCAGCTTTTGGGGAACTGGATTCAACAGTAAGCTGAGTGTGTACAGGCGATAACAGTTACTACCCCTCGCTCGTCCGCTGCACGCCCGGCAGAAGATGCACCCTCGGCCACACGTCGGTTCACGAGCGGGTCTGTATTGGTACTGTAATAACAGGAGTTAGTGGTCACTTTACTTAAATTTAATTAGCTTTAATAGAAATTTATACTTAAAACAAGCAATGCATTCGCTCGTTCTATCAGTGCCATAGGATCAACATGCACAACAATTAGAATTATTATTCTCAGGACGCACACGATCAGCACATTTGTCGCACTTTCACAAATATAATACTACCAAGTTTAAACTGTTTGTTATGGTTGTTGTCCTCTGCATCATCATGTTGTGTTTCCTAGCTTGCAAGATTCAGAACCAACAAATAAGATCCAAATAATAATTACAACAAAGATGCCTATACATCTCATTGATTCCCAGCTTGCAAGATTCAGAACCAACAAATAAGACCCAAATAATAAGTACAACAAAGATGCCTACACATCTCACTGATTCCCAGCTTGCAAGATTCAGAACCAACCCATTAGAGCCTTTTGATAAAGTGAATATCGGGATTAAATCCATCTTGGCTAGCCATGTCATACAATCGAAGAACTTGGCGAATGCTCTTGACCGTCACAACATCTGTAGTTGAGTATTCCTGTTTGCACAGCATGTTTGCATAGCATGTTTGCACAGCACAAACAAGGAGACAGGAGAGCATGATTTTGCTTTAATAGCGACCTCCTTGAACTCAACCTCCAGCTCTACTTGGATGAGGTATGCCTGGAGTTCCATGATTCAATTCATGCACCTTTTTCTGCAGTTCACCTGAAATGAAGCAAAGATTGCATCATTCAACTAGCAAGAAGTACTTGCTCTTGTGAGCTGGCAGGTTCTTCTTTAGTAGTTGCACTAAAATTGAGGAACATTAAGGTTGGCTGTCCGGCTCATGTAAGGTGCAACTATAATTTTCTTATCCTTTTGTGCAGTTCCACTAAAATAAAGTGCCATTGTGGTGACAGTGACGGCTCCATCTTGCAAAGGCTAATAAAATGTTGCATGAGATTAGCAGCAGAACTTGACGGAGATTTTGGAAACTCCAATCACCATTTTGTGCAGTTTCACCAAAATTGAGAGATGTTTCCCACATGACATTTTAGTTGAACTGCACAAGACACTCATTCCAAAAAAAGTGTTTTGTGCAGTTCACCAAAAGGTCACAATAGCAACAAGGTGAAATGGATATCCCTATTTGCACAAAAAGATAGAAAGTAAAAACAGTTGCTGGTCAATAAGAATATACGAAACATATACAAAATGAGAAGAAGCATCTTAATTATGTTCATGGCAATCACGCAAGGACAGTAGAAATTTTAAAACGTCAGCAATGCTTCATGTTACCAGAAGCATTACGATCAACAATGAGATTCCTCAAATATGGGATTACTTTAATGGTGGCATTGCTTGTTTACCAGACACAGTAAATCAACAGCAGCTAAAGAGTTGGTTTAAGGGCATGGGACCGTGGGGACACCAGGACACTCAGCACCGTAAAGGAGCAACTTACTTATCATACTGGGGAAAACAACAGGCGTGCCATTTGTAACACAGTTTAATTGCATCTTATCACTGGAGGTATTAGATTAACAATAACACTGGTTAGACATGTCCCTAAGGTAATAGTGTGATCGCTTCATTTTACATGAGCCCTTACATTAACAACAAGAGAAGGTTGGTATAAGGACATGCGACAGTGGACGCATCAGCACAATGTACCTACAAGGAGGCATAAAGTGGTGATGCCGAGTTTGTTCATGCTATGTGAGGGCAGCAAACCTAATCCTGGAGACCTTGTACTATGTGAGGGCAGCAAATCTAATCCTGGAGACCTTTTACTATGTGAGGGCAGCAAATCTAATCCTGGAGACCTTTTACTATGTGAGGGCAGCAAATCTAATCCTGAGACCTTTTACTATGTTAGGGCAGCAAATCTAATCCTTAGACCTTTTACTATGTGAGGCCAGCAAATCTAATCCTGGAGACCTTTTACTATGTGATGGCAGCAAATCTAATCCTGGACATACTCTGTTGACTTGTCCACTAGCCGCCACTTTCTATCCTTTTTCAAACAATAATAGATCTGTTCCTTATCCAGTTTGTACTGCGTTTTCCCATTATTTCCCTTTTCAACCAAGAGACCGGTTGGGTATCCTGTCTCTACTACTTTCACCATATTATTTCCTCTTTGAATCAAGTCCTAGATTCATGCTACAACTTGATACGTCCATTCTGCATCATGCTTTTATATCGATATTTATTGCATTATGGACTGTTATTTCACTTTATGTCACAATACTTATGGCTATTCTCTCTTATTTTACAAGGTTTACATAAAGAGGGAGAATGCCGACAGCTGGAATTCTGGTCTGGATAAGGAGCAAATATTACAGACCTATTCTGCGCAACTCCAAAAGTCCTGAAACTCCACGGAACGTCTTAAAAGAAATAAAGAAAAATCCACGCCAAAGATGAAGGCCAGGGGGCCCACACCCTGCTCACGAGGGTGGGGGGCGCCCCCTACCTCGTGGGCCCCCTGGTGGCTCTCCGATGCTCATCTTCTCCTATATGAGGTCTTTCGATGAGAAACAAATAGGGAGGAACTTTTCGGACGAGACTCCGCCGCCACGAGGCAGAACCTTGGAGGATCCAATCTAGAGCTCCGGCAGAGCTGTTCTGCCGGGGATACTTCCCTCCGGGAGGGGGAAATCATCACCATCGTCATCACCAACGCTCCTCTCATCGGGAGAGGGAAATCTCCATCAACATCTTCACCAGCACCATCTCATCTGCAAACCCTAGTTCATCTCTTGTATCCAATTCTTGTCTCAAAGTCCGGGATTGGTGCTAGTAGGTTGCTAGTAGTGTTGATTACTCCTTGTAGTTGATGCTAGTTGGTTTAATTGGCGGAAGATCATATGTTCAGATCCTATTTGCATATTATTACCCCTCTGATTATGAACATGAATATGCTTTGTGAGTAATTACGTTCGTTCTTGAGGACAAGGGAGAAGTCTTGCTATGAGTAGTCATGTGAATTTGGTATTCGTTTGATATTTTGATAAGACGTATGTTGTCTAGCCTCTAGTAGTGTTATGTGAATGTCGACTACATAACACTTCACCTTTATTTGGGCCTAGAGGAAGGCATTGGGAAGTAATAAGTAGATGATGGGTTGCTAGAGTGACAGAAGCTTAAACCCTAGTTTATGCGTTGCTTCGTAAGGGGCTGATTTGGATCCATATGTTTCATGCTATGGTTAGGTTTACCTTAATACTTTTGTTGTAGTTGCGGATGCTTGCAATAGAGGTTAATCATAAGTGGGATGCTTTTTCAAGTAAGAACAGCACCCAAGCACCGGTCCACCCACATATCAAATTATCAAAGTATCGAACGCGAATCATATGAACGTGATGAAAACTAGCTTGGCGATATTCCCATGTGTCCTCGGGAGCGCTTTTCCTATTATAAGAGTTTGTTCAGGCTTGTCCTTTGCTACAAAAAGGATTGGGCCACCTTTCTACACTTTATTTACTTTTGTTACTTTTTGCTTGTTACAATTTATCCTATCACAAAACTATCTGTTACGACTTATTTCAGTACTTGCAGAGAATACCTTGCTGAAAACCGCTTATCATTTCCTTCTGCTCCTCGTTGGGTTCGACACTCTTACTTATCGAAAGGACTACGATAGATCCCCTATACTTGTGGGTCATCAAGACTCTTTTCTGGCGTCGTTGCCGGGGAGTGTAGCGCCTTTGGTAGGTGGAATTTGGTAAGGAAAAATTTATATAGTGTGCTGAAATTTACTGTCACTTGTTACTATGGAAAGTAATACTCCGAGGGGCTTATTCGGGGTATTTTCACCCTGTCCAGTAGAGCAAAGATGTTTCTCCTCAACCTACTGAACCTATTGAAAATGAAACTCCTTTTGAATTTCCTGCAGCTATGATGGAAAAACTGCTAGCTAATCCTTTTATAGGAGATGGAACAAAGCATCCTGATGAACACTTAATATATGTGGATGAAGTTTGTGGATTATTTAAGCTTGAAGGTATACCCGATGATGTTGCTAAGAAGAAGTTCTTCCCTTTATCTTTGAAGGGAGACGCATTGGTATGGTATAGGCAATGTGATGATATGAGATCATGGGACTATAAAAGATTGAAGCTGGAATTTCATCAAAAGTATTACCCTATGCATCTGGTTCATCATGATCACAATTATATATATAATTTTCGGCCTCGCGAAGGAGAAAGCATCGCTCAAGCTTGGGGGAGGCTTAAATCAATGTTATATTCATGCCCCAATCATGAGCTCCCGAGAGAAATAATTATGCAAAGTTTTTATGCTCGGCTTTTTGAAAACAATCGCACCATGCTTGATACTTCTTGTGCTGGCTCTTTTATGATGAAGACTATTGAATTCAGATGGAATTTATTGGATAGAATTAAACGCAACTCTGAAGATTGGGACCTCGATGAAGGTAAGGAGTCAGATATGACACCTAAGTTTGATTGTGTTAAATCTTTTATGGATACCGATATTTTCCGTAAGTTTAGCACTAAATATGGACTTGACTCTGAGATAGTAGCTTCTTTCTGTGAACCTTTTGCTACTTATGTTGATCTCCCTAAGGAGAAGTGGTTTAAATATCATCCTCCCATAGAAGTAAAAGTAGCTGCACCTATTAAAGTTGAAGAAAAGACTGTCACTTATAATGATCCTATTGTTCCTACTTCTTATATTGAGAAACCACCTTTCCCTATTAGAATAAAGGATCATGATAAAGCTTCAACTGTTGTTCGTAAAAGCAATATTAGAACTTATACACCTCCTGAGCAAGTTAAAGTAGAACCTAATATTGCTATTGTTAAAGATCTCTTGTTTGATAATATTGATGGGCATGTTATTCAGTTCGAAGGTGAAACTGCTAGAATTGCTAAACCTTGTGATAAGGATAAACATAGACCTGTGGTAGGCGTCCCTGTTATTTCTGTTAAAATAGGAGATCACTGTTATCATGGACTATGTGATATGGGTGCTAGTGCTAGTTTTATACCTCATGACTTATACAAAGAAATTAAGAATGCAATTGCACCTGTTGAGTTAGAAGATATTGATGTTACTACTAAACTTGCTAATAGAGATACTATTTCACCAATTGGAATTGTTAGAGATGTTGAAGTCTTGTGCGGGAAAACTAAATATCCTGCTAATTTTCTTGTTCTTACTTCCCCACAAGATAGCTTTTGTCCCATTATATTTGGTAGACCCTTCTTAAATACTGTCAATGCTACCATAGACTGCACTAAGAATATTGTTACTGTTGGTTTGGATGATATGGTTCATGAGTTTAATTTCTCTAAATTTAGTAAACAACATCGTGAGGAAGAATTACCTAGTAAGGATGAAATTATTGGTCTTGCTTCTATTGCCGTACCTCCTAGTGATCCTTTAGAACACTATTTGCTAGACCATGAAAATGATATGTTGATGAATGAAAGAAGGGAAATAGATGAAGTATTCTTTAAACAGGAACCTATTCTGCATCACAACTTGCCTGTTGAAATTTTAGGGGATCCACCTCCACCCAAGGGTGATCCCGTGTTTGAGCTCAAACCTTTACCTGATAATCTTAAATATGCTTATCTTGATGAAAAGAAGATATATCCTGTTATTATTAGTGCTAACCTTTCAGAGCATGAAGAAGAAAGATTATTGAAAACTCTGAAGAAGCATCATGCTGCTATTGGATATACTCTTGATGATCTTAAGGGCATTAGTCCCACTCTATGCCAACATAAAATAAATTTGGAAGCAGATGCCAAACCAGTTCGTGATCCTCAACGACGTCTGAATCCTAAAATGAAAGAAGTGGTAAGAAAAGAAATACTAAAGCTTCTGGAGGCAGGTATAATCTACCCCGTTGCTGACAGTGAGTGGGTAAGTCCTATCCATTGTGTCCCTAAGAAGGCAGGTATTACTGTTGTTCCTAATGATAAAGATGAATTGATTCCACAAAGAATTATCACAGGTTATAGGATGGTAATTGATTTCCGCAAATTAAATAAAGCTACTAAGAAAGATCATTACCCCTTACCTTTTATTGATCAAATGCTAGAAAGATTATGCAAACATACACACTATTGCTTTCTAGATGGTTATTCTGGTTTCTCTCAAATACCTGTGTCGGCTAAAGATCAATCAAAGACTACTTTTACTTGCCCTTTTGGTACTTTTGCTTATAGATGTATGCCTTTTGGTTTATGTAATGCACCTGCTACCTTTCAAAGATGCATGCTAGCTATATTCTATGACTTTTGTGAAAAGATTTGTGAGGTTTTCATGGATGACTTTTCCGTCTATGGTTCCTCTTTTGATGATTGCTTGAGCAATCTTGATCGAGTTTTGCTGAGATGTGAAGAAACTAATCTTGTCTTGAATTGGGAAAAGTGCCACTTTATGGTTAATGAAGGTATTGTCTTGGGGCACAAAGTTTCTGAAAGAGGTATTGAGGTTGATAAAGCCAAGGTTGATGCTATTGAAAAGATGCCATGTCCCAAGGACATCAAAGGTATAAGAAGTTTCCTTGGTCATGCCGGTTTTTATAGGAGGTTCATTAAGGACTTCTCAAAAATTTCTCGGCCTCTGACTACTTTATTGCAAAAATATATACCATTTGTCTTTGATGATGATTGTGTAGAAGCATTTGAAATACTTAAGAAAGCATTAGTCTCTGCACCTATTGTTCAGCCACCTGATTGGAATTTACCCTTTGAAATTATGTGTGATGCTAGTGATTATGCTGTAGGTGCTCTTCTTGGTCAAAGAGTTGATAAGAAATTAAATGTTATTCATTATGCTAGTAAGACTCTAGACAATGCTCAAAGAAATTATGCTACTACTGAAAAAGAGCTTTTAGCAGTTGTATTTGCTTGTGATAAGTTCAGATCTTATATTGTTGATTCTAAAGTAACTATTCACACTGATCATGCTGCTATTAAATATCTTATGGAAAAGAAAGATGCTAAACCTAGACTAATTAGATGGGTTCTCTTGCTACAAGAATTTGATTTGAATATTGTTGATAGAAAGGGAGCTGAGAACCCCGTTGCAGACAACTTATCTAGGTTAGAAAATATTCTTGATGACCCACTACCTATTAATGATGACTTTCCTGATGAACAATTAAATGTTATAAGTACTTCTCGTAGTACTCCATGGTATGCTGATTATGCTAATTATATTGTTGCTAAGTTTATACCACCTAGTTTCACATACCAGCAAAAGAAAAAGGTTTTCTATGACTTGAGACATTACTTTTGGGATGACCCACATCTTTATAAAGATGGAGTTGATGGTGTTATTAGGCGTTGTGTACCTAAGCATGAACAGGAACAGATCCTACGCAAGTGTCATTCTGAGTCTTATGGAGGACACCACGCTGGAGATAGAACTGCACATAAGGTATTGCAATCTGGTTTTTATTAGCCTACTCTCTTCAAGGATGCTCGTAAGTTTGTCTTGTCTTGTGATGAATGTCAAAGAATTGGTAATATTTGTAGACGTCAAGAAATGCCTATGAATTATTCACTTGTTATTGAACCATTTGATGTTTGGGGCTTTGATTATATGGGACCTTTCCCTGCCTCTAATGGATACACACATATTCTAGTTGCTGTTGACTACATTACTAAGTGGGTAGAAGCTATTCCAACTAGTAGTGTTGATCATAACACTTCTATTAAAATGCTTAAAGAAGTTATTTTCCCGAGGTTTGGAGTCCCTAGATATTTAATGACTGATGGTGGTTCACACTTTATTCATGGCGCTTTCCGTAAAATGCTTGCTAAATATGATGTTAATCATAGAATTGCATACCCTTATCACCCACAGTCTAGTGGTCAAGTAGAGTTGAGCAATAGAGAGCTCAAATTAATTTTGCAAAAGACTGTTAATAGGTCTAGAAAGAATTGGTCTAAGAAACTTGATGATGCATTATGGGCTTATAGAACTGCATATAAAAATCCTATGGGTATGTCTCCGTATAAAATGGTTTATGGAAAAGCATGTCACTTACCTCTCGAACTAGAACATAAGGCATACTGGGCTATTAAAGAACTCAACTATGATTTTAAACTTGCCGGTGATAAGAGGTTATTTGATATTAGCTCACTTGATGAATGGAGAACCCAAGCTTATGAAAATGCCAAGTTGTTTAAAGAAAAAGTTAAAAGATGGCATGACAAAAGGATACAAAAGCGTGAGTTTAATGTAGGTGATTATGTATTGCTATATAACTCTCGTTTAAGATTTTTTGTAGGAAAACTTCTCTCTAAATGGGAAGGCCCCTATGTTATCGAAGAGGTCTATCGTTCCGGTGCCATAAAAATCAACAACTTCGAGGGCACAAATCCGAAGGTGGTAAATGGTCAAAGAATTAAACATTATATCTCAGGTAATCCCATAAATGTTGAAACCAATATTATTGAAACCATAACCCCGGAGGAATACATAAGGGACACTTTTCGGAACATTTCAGACTCCTAAAAGGAATAGGTATGTGGTACGGTAAGTAAACCGACTCCAAAACAATGTTTAAGGCAATATTTCTCCGTTTTGGAATATTTAGAAAAATAGAAAAATAAGTAGCAGTCCGGGAAGGACACGAGGGCCCCATGAGGGTGGTGGGCACGCCCTACCCCCCTGGGCGCGCCCCCTACCTCGTGAGCGCCTCGTGTGCCTTGCGGACTCTATTTTCTTGCACGTTACGTATTTTGGTCGGTAAAAAATCATTATATATTCTCCCGAAGGTTTTGACTCCCGTATCACGCAAAAATCTCCTGTTTTTGTTTCGAGCTGTTTTTCTGACAGATCTAGGTTATCATGACGGCCCCAAGCGCCTCCAAGGACAAGTTCTTCGAGAAGGTCATCAACCCTTACCTCGCGGAGGTGCTGCGACACCCTAAAACCATTGAGATGCGTGATGGGTTGCTGCACATCCATGATGAAGAGGGACCAAAGGGGACCGGAAGCATGGAGATGAGGCTCGAAGCAGTGGAGCAACAAGTTTTCAAGTGCCAAAGGATGGTAGAGCGTGGAATCAACGCTAGCCACATGATGCCCGCGGAGTTCACTAACAACTTCAAGCCGGATGCCAAGAACACCGAGGAAGCTATCTTCAAGCTACATGAGAAGATCGAGCACCTCCAAGCCCAAGTCTATGACCTTCAAAACCAAAACTGAGAGTATGAATATAGATTCAGGAGAATGAGTTTGGCTGCAGATTTGAGGATTCCGGAGACTCGATCATCTTTCTATGATGGTGAACCTATGACTTGGAAGATGGATGACATGCCCGCATCATCAACAACACCTCCACCGTCTCCTCCAACAAAGAAGAATTGAGTATCTGGGTATGGGCACTCCCCTTGGCAACTGCCAAGCTTGGGGGAGGTGCCCCGGTATCGTATCACCATCACAACTCCTACCTTTAACCGTTTTTCTTAGTTTGATCCTATTAGTAGTATCTTGATCTAGTAGAATAAAGTTTATGGCATGATCTAGTTTTGAGTTTTGCTTTATGGTCTCTCTATGTAATCAAGTCCGTGAGTTATATATAATAAATATTAGTGTTGAGTCAAGGGCTTGATTATTTTGCCATGATCTTGGGTGAATAAAAGAAAAGAGAAAAAGAATAAAAAGAAACAAAAAGTTCATATTGATCTTATTGAGAGTAATGACTTCACATAGAAAGAGTATGATGATTAAAAGTTGTTGGGAATTGGCAGCCATAGCTTTGGTCATTGTTGCAATTAATAGGAAGTAATAAGGAAAGAGAGGTTTTCACATATAGATATATTATCATTGACATCTTTTATGACTGGGAACACTCATTAAAATATGGCATGCTAAAGAGCTGATGTTGGACAAGGAAGACAACGTAATGAGTTATGTCTTTCTTATATCTGAGATAAAGTATGTTGTCATGGTTCCTCTAACTTGATTGAGCTTGCCTTTCCCCCTCATGCTAGCCAAGTTCTCAGCACCAAGTAGAAATACTACTTGTGCTTCCAAATATCCCTAAACCAGTTTTGCCATGAGAGTCCACCATATCTACCTATGGATTGAGTAAGATCCTTCAAGTAAGTTGTCATTGGTGCAAAGCAATAAAAATTGCTCTAAATATATATGATTGATTGGTGTGGGAGGAATAAACTTTATACGATCTTGTGATGTGGAAGTAATAAAAGCGACAGACTGCATAATAAAGGTTCACATCACAAGTGGCAATATAAAGTGATGTTCTTTCGCATTGAGATTTTATATATCCAACCATAAAAGCGCATGGCAACCTCTGCTTCCCTCTGCGAAGGGCCTATCCTTTATTTTTATCTTCTACCTTATGCAAGAGTCACGGTGATCTTCACCTTTCCTTTTTCATTTTATCCTTTGGCAAGCTCAGCATGTTGAAAAGAACATGATATAATATCTAATTGGATGTAGGGGAGCATGAACCATTATTGTTGACATTACCCTTGAGGTAAAAGGTTGTGGGGCAAAACTATAAGCCCCTATCTTTCTCTGTGTCCGATTAAAACTCTGTAACCACAAGTATTGCGTGAGTGTTAGCAATTATGGAGGACTAAATGATAGTTGAGTATGTGGACTTGCTTTTTAGCTCTGATATAGACTCTTTCCGATGTTATGATAAATTGCAATTGCTTCAATGACTGAGATTATAGTTTGTTGGAGCCCAATAAAGTTTATGATTTATGCTCTTGGATTGTGAATAGATCATCACTTGAACATAAGTAATCATATGATAAAATCTCTATATGTTGCTATTACAAGAATAATCATGATGCCTTCATGTCCGTATTTTTTATCGACGCCTCTACCTCTAAACATGAGGAAATATTTATTGTTATCGGCTTTTCGCTTGAGGACAAGCGAGGTCTAAGCTTGGGGGAGTTAATACGTCCATTTTGCATCATGCTTTTATATCGATATTTATTGCATTATGGACTGTTATTTCACTTTATGTCACAATACTTATGGCTATTCTCTCTTATTTTACAAGGTTTACATAAAGAGGGAGAATGCCGGTAGCTGGAATTCTGGTCTAGATAAGGATCAAATATTAGAGACCTATTCTGCGCAACTCCAAAAGTCCTGAAACTCAATGGAACGTCTTAAAAGAAATAAAGAAAAATCCATGCCAAAGATGAAGGCCAGGGGGCCCACACCCTGCTCACGAGGGTGGGCCCCCCCTAGGGCGCGCACCCTACCTCGTGGGCCCCCTGGTGGCTCTTCGATGCCCATCTTATCCTATATGAGGTCTTTCGATGAGAAAAAATAGGGAGGAACTTTTCGGGACGAGACTCCGCCGCCACGAGGCGGAACCTTGGAGGATCCATCTAGAGCTCCGGCAGAGCTGTTCTGCCGGGGATACTTCCCTCCGGGAGGGGGAAATCATCACCATCGTCATCACCAACGCTCCTCTCATCGGGAGAGGGAAATCTCCATCAACATCTTCACCAGCACCATCTCATCTCCAAACCCTAGTTCATCTCTTGTATCCAATTCTTGTCTCAAAGTCCGGGATTGGTGCTAGTAGGTTGCTAGTAGTGTTGATTACTCCTTGTAGTTGATGCTAGTTGGTTTAATTGGCGGAAGATCATATGTTCAGATCCTATATGCATATTATTACCCCTCTGATTATGAACATGAATATGCTTTGTGAGTAATTACGTTCGTTCTTGAGGACAAGGGAGAAGTCTTGCTATGAGTAGTCATGTGAATTTGGTATTCATTTGATATTTTGATAAGATGTATGTTGTCTAGCCTCTAGTGGTGTTATGTGAACGTCGACTACATAAAACTTCACCTTTATTTGGGCCTAGAGGAAGGCATTGGGAAGTAATAAGTAGATGATGGGTTGCTAGAGTGACAGAAGCTTAAACCCTAGTTTATGCGTTGCTTCGTAAGGGGCTGATTTGGATCCATATGTTTCATGCTATGGTTAGGTTTACCTTAATACTTTTGTTGTAGTTGCGGATGCTTGCAATAGAGGTTAATCATAAGTAGGATGCTTGTTCAAGTAAGAACAGCACCCAAGCACCGGTCCACCCACATATCAAATTATCAAAGTATCGAACGCGAATCATATGAACGTGATGAAAACTAGCTTGACGATATTCCCATGTGTCCTCGGGTGTGCTTTTCCTATTATAAGAGTTTGTTCAGGCCTGTCCTTTGCTACAAAAAGGATTGGGCCACCTTGCTGCACTTTATTTACTTTTGTTACTTGTTGCTCATTACAATTTATCCTATCACAAAACTATCTGTTACCACTTATTTCAGTACTTGCAGAGAATACCTTGCTGAAAACCGCTTATCATTTCCTTCTGCTCCTCGTTGGGTTCGACACTCTTACTTATCGAAAGGACTACGATAGATCCCCTATACTTGTGGGTCATCACAACTTTCCCCCTTTCTTCGTTGTTTGCTAAGCCCTAGATTCGAATGCATGAAGTAGCTTTACCTCTAATAATACTAAAAATTTAGGTGGCTTTGGAAGAGCTGATGGGAGTAGAAAAAGATGCACATGCAGACACGTGGGGAGCTGGGGCAGTAGAGCAAGGCCGCTTTCGAAGAACTTATACCCGAGGGTCGCCGGGATGTCGGCGGCGGCAGGTCGGATCTGCGGACAATACAGCAGGGAGGAAGAAGGGTCGGAGGACCTCCCGAGCCGGCGCTGTGTCGGAGAGAACGACACGGGCAGAGGATCGGGCCCCTCCGGCAGCTGTAGGTTTCCTCCCTCGGCGGTGATGACCACGTGAACGATGCCTGTGGTCGCCAACACCGTCTAGAAATGCTGCGCAGTGCGGGGCCGCAGGCCGGCGCCTTGGATGATTTGGCACAGCCGACTGCCGCTCGCGTCCATCGCCTCCATATGTGCTTGTGGCTTCTGGTCACTTGTTCTTGGATTGGAGTGAGCAGTGTTGCGCAGAGACTTGGGAGTAGATGGATTGGAGTGGTGGGGCTATACTAGCAAGTAGTTGTACGTACTAGTACTATAATGGGCTCACATAGCAATTTTGTCTCATGCAAGAGCATGGCTATATGCGTGCTCCAATGTTCGCAACTGCAACGTTTGGTTTGCGCTTGGCTCTTTGCCTCTTCGAGAAGACGAAAAATGATGTTACTACTACTGCTTCTACAGTGTCGAATCCACTGCTGCATGTCCGTCCACCGCGAGCGGGACGGATAGCTTGTTGTAGAAGTACTACTAAGCAAAAGCCTGTCACTACAAAAAAAAAAGACACATCCGTGACATTTTGGGCCGAACGAAATTTTTTCCTGTCATACATATGACACTTCTATGACGATAATTTTGACAAAACCCGGTATCATCATAGATGTGGTGGGCTCCTACTTCTATGACAAAAAATCATGACAGAAAATGGGCTTTTCGTCCTGGGCGGGACGGAGATGTAGCTGCATGACATTCTTTGGGCCGTCCATGACGGAAAAAACCGTGGTAGAAGCGAGGGCGAGGAAAATTTCGGGGAGTTCCTGGTTACGGTGGGAGGTCGGGGGCTGAGCGATGCGCATTTCTCTCGTACACGTACGCGCGTGTGTGCGAGGCATTGGCTCTAACTGAACCCGAGCGAGGCGTTGGGCTCTAACTGAACCCGAGCGATTGCACTGCAGGCTACGCGTTACTGAACCCGAGCGATCGATCGATGGCTGTTCACTGAACCTGATCGAGCGATTCCTTCGCTACTGCTGCTAACTGAAGCCGATCGATGCTATCTATGGATGAACAGT